>NC_135880.1:50521601-51004313 GCF_964194155.1 Cetorhinus maximus | reverse complement strand
CCTTTTCTAACCTCATCATTTCTAATTCCCTTTCCTGGTTTATTTCTTTCTCCTGCTTTTCTGCCTGTTCCTTTTGGAATGCCCTTTCTCTTTCCTTTTCTTTTTCTTTCTCTGTCCTTCCTTTTTCTGCTACCTCTAGTTTCAATTTTTTTCATTTGCAACTGAATTTGAGCCCATTCCAATGACCCATCCCTTGGAGAATTCAGTATCTCAGGTATTCCTTTAATTTCAAATGCTGTGCTATACTTTCAATTATGTCTGCACGCACCCGTACATACGCGCGAAGTTCAATTCTACTCACCATAGTTTAGGAAGGATGCCAAGGTCCTAGAATGGGTGCAGGCCAGATTTACGAGAAGGATATTAGGGTGAGGGGCTTCAGTTGTGTGGAAATACTAGAGATAAAAACAATGATTTGAATTTATATTGCATCTTTTATGGCACAGGACTTCCCAAAGTGCTTGACAGTCAATGAAGTACTTTTGAAGCCTAGGCCTAAATCTTCCAGTCCCACCCACAGCAAGAATCGTAGCGGGCAGGACGGATAATTTGACAGAACAGCAAAAAGTCTGTTGATTTTGGGTGGTAATTTCCAGTCCCACGGCAAAATATAGGAACAGTACAAGAATCTGAGATTGTTCTCCTTAGAGCAGAGAAGTTTAAGATGAGATTTCTTGAGGTGTTACAAAATCATGAATGCTGTTGATGGAATAAAAAAGGACAAATTGTTTCCAATAGCAGAAGAGTTGGTAACCAGAGGACACAGATTTAAAGTGACTGGCAGAAGAACCAGAGAAAACATTACACAGTGTGTTGTTCTGATCTGAAATATGCTGCCTGAAATTTTCAAAGTGAATCAGATAAATACGTGAAGGAGAAAACTTTGTGTTTTGCAGAAAGTGAGAGGGCATGGCACTTGTTGGTTAACCCTTTCAACAAGCTGGCAAAGGTACAATGGACCAAATAGCCTCCTTTTGCTCTGTATCATTCTATGATTCAATAATCCTAAGAAACTAGCAATTTCATATAGTATATCACCCTTAATATAGCAAAAGATCCTAAAGATATTCACAAAAGTCAGATCAATGAGTTGATATTGAGGCATTTGATTGCTGTAAGTAGCCATGTGGCAACTAAATCCGATTAGAAAATACAAAGTATCCAAAAGAAAGAGGAAGGTCAAATTAAAGAGGAGATAACAACCATGCAGCCTACTGAATTGGGATCTGGGATTCATCTCCTAATGCAGCAGGATAAAAGAGCTTTTGAGAAAAATGACAATAGTTGAATCCTATCTAAGCACATATCATTTAGTTATATAAACACATCAATGTGACAAAAATAAATATATGCTCATGTTCAACTACCAGGCAAGGACTCTACAACTGACCATATTGGACACTTGGACATGCCTGCAGTCTTTGACACAGTTGATCACAGCATAATCCTCCAATGTTTCTCCACCATCTTCCAGCTGGGTGGGACTGCACTCTCCTGCTTCCTTCTTGGCTTTCTAATCATAGCCAAGAAATGAGTGCAGCTCCAACAACATTCAAGAGGCTCAACACCATCTGGACAAAGCAGCCCATTTGATTGGCACCCCATACTCTGCCTTAAGCATTCTCTCCCTCCACCACAGGCACACAGTGACAGCAGTGTGTCCCTTACAAGATGCACTGCAGCAACTTACCAAGGCTGCTTTAATAATACCTCCCAAACCCACAATCTCTACCACTTAGAACAACAAGAGCAGCAGTTGCATGGGAACACCACCACCTGCAAGTTCCCTTCCAAGCCACACACCATGTGACTTGCTATTATATCCCCAATCCTTCACTGTCATTTGGTCTAAATCCTGAACTCCTACTCCTGTGAGTGTACCCACAACAAATGGACTGTGGTGGTTCAAGAAGGCAGCCACCACCAGTTTCTGAAGGGCAATTAGAGATGGATAAAAAATGCTGGCTTTTCCAGTGGTGCCCTCATCCCATGAATGAATAAAAAAATGAAATCTGCACTCCTCTAAATCTGGTCTCTGAAATATCATATTATAATTGCTCCACCGCTGGTGGCCTTGTCTTTAGCTGATAAGCCCATAAATTCTGGAATTCCCCACAAACATTTCCACTTCTCCATCTCTCTTTCTTCATGTAAGGTTCTCCTTAAAACTTACTTCTTTTATCAAGATTTTGATCACCTACCCTAAGCATCATGGCATATTATGTTAAAGGCGCTATATAACAATAGGTTCTTCTTATTGTTGTTGTTGTTTTTCTTCCATACTTTTAAAAGATGGATAAATTTGCAGGACCTCCAGAATATTTCATCTGTCACCTCTTAAATGCTTGGTGTCCTTTCTGATGCCGGATAAATCATCTTTTTGTGCCTGTGAAGAACTAGCAACAAAAAAAAATGTTGTCACTTTCAGAGCCCCAGGCAAATCAGTTGGAAGCATTGATCCATTGCTAGCATGGCACATTTCTCAGCTAATACATCCTCAGATAGCCTGAACCACCATAAACACCCAAAAGAGTGAAAATAGTATGCAAGATCTTTACAGCTTCTCCCTGGTCTTAGTCTTGTTACCAACATTCTGTATGCTACCTCCTTTATTTTGTTGAGTGCCTCTCTGACAGCACTTTGGCTACAAATTATGAACAATGCAAATAATATTGTTGTCATAATTTGTGCTGTTCCCATGTTTCATTAATAGTCACAAGGCAGTTTCTGTACATCTTGCTGTTTGACATATATATTTTGCCATAGATTGAATCAGTTGTCATGCCACAGGACTAACAATTAGCCTTTTTTACACATAACACACCTGAAAGATGTACTGAATACCATTGTATACCCCTGATCTTTTTTAAGATGTATAAATACCATACTAAAGGATTTTGGTCAGGAATCTCCACAGAGCTGCTCTTGTTTAGTTGCAATAACTTCACCTGAAGTGTGGTAAAACCCATGTGTCCACATAAGTGGGGTTTCTTCTGCACTTCTGGCAAAGTTATATAGTGGAGAGGGAACAGGTTGGCAGAAACCCCTGGGTTGTGTGTTTGAGAATAAACCGCAAAGTAAAACTTGAATATTGCTGAAAAGAAAGACATATTGCTGAAGCTTTTGTCTTGCACTCATTAGGATAAATGCAAGAAGACCAAATTTCAAACAATCATAGCCATTTATAATACAGGAAAAAAGGGCGCTGATTGGGTAGTAAGTTGACTCTGATTGGCCGAGGTGTTGCCAAGGAGATGGTTACAAGGAACAGTAAGGCTCCCCAATCTCCCAGGTAATTCAAAAAAGGAACAAGACTTGAACGTATTCTTTTTGTCTGCAGAGAACGGATCCTGAGTGTGAATGTATGTTGCTTCTAGCAAGCATAAATGAGCCACATTATGAGCTCAACTGATTATCTTAAATCTTAAACTGATTATCACACTCAGGGTTGCTTAGCAAGTGGTGTCCAATCATGGAATCACATCTAACAGTGGACATTTTGTTTTGGTTTTTACAAGCACAGGCTAGTTGCCTACTGTCTGTGCTCTGCTTATTATGAACAACTGAAGGAACATGCTGTTCGATTCGATCAGCCAATTACTGGGATGTACGACCTGCATACCTGGCATCACACTGGCACTGAAGTTCATGCATGATATTGCTCAACTGTGTGGGAGGCAGAACTTTTTTTTAGACTGATGGCAGCATCCTGTTCATGGAAAATACTGCTCACGTAGCCACTGCATATTAGCAGCATGAAATGGCTTGCTTCACCTGTTATTCAAATAAAATCTTCTGAAAGAAACAGATAATCAAGTAAATAGCATTTCATTGCTCAACTCCCAGTGGTACCTTCTGCCACTTAGTGAAAGTAAAAATCCAAAAATGCTTCAAAGGCATTTTTGAGATTCCTTTAACAGACACTTTGAGAGTTATAATATGAGCACTTTGGATATTGGAGCTCCATTCAATGCTGTGACGTGAAACTAACCAGTTAAAACGAGTGATGGCAAACAGCTATGAACATGCCTGAAACAGGCAGCCTCTGACACCCCTGATCAAAAGCAGACATTTTGTTACAGGAAAGTGTCTTTGAAAAAAGTAAATACAATTTCAAAAATGTCATTATCAACAGTATTTAATTTTTATCATTTGGGTCCATCTTAACTGAAAAAAATCCAGCTCTCCTTGCCATCCAGGAATTCATTATTTTGTGTTGCATTTCAACACGACCCCTTTGAAAAGCATAATTCTTCAGTAAGCATTCAGTATTATCAAATGTCTGTGGATATTTCCCCTTATGTTAGGCTGGATTTTCTACTAGCTTGTAGTTAACAGGCAGAAATTCTATCCCATGTTGCCTCCAGACAGAGAACATACCACACCTGCTGTGCAAGGACTACATGGGCCTGAGCATATTTGAGCTGATCTCACCAGGTAAAGTGTGCTTGCCTATTATCATAAGGTTGTGGTACTCTGGTTGTGTCTTTTGAAGTATCAGGAGCTGTAATGTTCGATGTTATGCTACTAACTGCCTATATTGCTCCAGGTGTGGCAGACGGGTCAGTAGGCATGGGGTACATGGAGAGAAGGGAGGGCAGGGGTAACTAACCAATGAGGACAAGGATGTCAGGAGCCAGGATTGGCCTGAATTTCTATTTTAAGACCGCAATGGTGGCCTCTCTTCAGCTGTGTAGCTAGAGCACTGTCCAGGCACAGCTACCATGCTAGGGAGCAGCTGCCCCCTAAGCATTAATGTTGGAGCCCTAAGAACTTTATTACACAATTTATGCACAGGCTCTCTCCTCCTTCACCACCCAATCGGGTGCACTGAGTACTGAGGGTGTATTGTTGGCCTCAGAATTTCATGTCCAATTTCTTGCTAGGTAGGATTTCAATGCACTCAGTGCATTAACAGCATTATCTGTCCCTTTATTCAATCTGCCTGTCAGCTCTTGAGAGCCAAAGTTCCAACATGTGCACCTTGAGGAGATGTTGCCACCAGGAGCATGAAGTTGTAGAATATCCTCTCATAAACCATTAAGAGCGCGCTGTGTAAATTGATTGGATTTGCCATTGGTGCCACCTGTTTTTCTAGTTCACTGGGTTAAACATGAAATACATTAGGATTAAATCATGGACAATCCAAACTGGGGATTGACTACCTGTTATTCTCTACAAAGCCAGGTGCTGAAGGATAGAAATTGAGCAAGTCTTCACAAATGTTTATAAGCATTTAATTACTGAGGTATGCATTGCAAAGCCACAAACACCACAGTTTCATCTGTTCCTACTTACAGGAGTACAAATGAATCCCCAGTTAATGTCCACCTGCATACAATTAAAAATAATTAATATACAATCGTCACTGCCACGAGTGACCTCAGCTGATGTTTTCATCATGGCACTGTGTCAGTTTAAAAACGAACATCATTCAGAACAATGGGCTCTGTATATATGTTTAGAAACTGTTACTCTGGTAAATATTCACCCTAAGCAGGTAGCAAGATCATTAATAAATAAGGGACAGTTGAATTTGAATAAGTCATCTATGATAGGAAAGAATTCACAAAAGTTAGTTATGTTGTATGTGTGTCGGTGTTACAATTCAGAGAATAGTACAACTTGGCTCATTAGATTTCCCTACCTTTTGTATTCATTTATCAAGCATAAGCTATGTGTTCAAATGTTATAGATCTTTGTGAATGTACCCTGTGGGAGATTTTGATGCTAAAATAAATCTTATTCTCAGCAAAATATATGTTACACTCCTGACTCAGCAAATCAATACTTAAAATCAAGCAATGTGAGGTATGACATAAATTAGTGATCAAAGGGCAGAAAGTGAAGGCTAAAATAAAGTATTTAATGGGAAGGTAATGGTGCATAACAGCTTACTTAAAATCATTTTGTTTCATTTGAACTGTTGGTTTCTAATGTCAACCAAGCAAAACTGCATATGGTGCAAATCGAACCAAAAGCAACACTATAGCTGCTCTATAATTCTCAAATGATTTAAACATCGATTTACAACAATAAAAATATGGGATACCAAGTTTAATTAATGTATGGTTCTGAGTTTTTCTTTTGATTTAACAGGTAAATAACATTCCCATTGCAAGGAACTCAAATTAGACTTTAATAGGTTTTAATCCCAATCATTTCCATTTTTACTCATTGAGAAAAAGCTTTATACCTTTATATGTTGATTGAGAAAACACAAGTTGCATTGAGTGTAATTTGTGTTTAAAGTTCCATAATCTCTTGTGCTAATATGCTGACATCACATGAATTGTGTGAAAGAAAATAGCATAATCAGGTGGAAACTCCAGGCCATGACTCTACATCATTGGTGCAAAGTAGATGCAGTAATGGTTGCAACACTGGGACACCTTCATCAGCCTTCACCGTTCCTTTACCATAACTCCTCATACTGCTAATTCCTATCCCTCAGCCATTTAAAAAAAAATATTTTTCCAGGTTTTACCCTGAATCTTCCTAGTTTTGACCCTGACTTGTTGTCTTTCATGTGGAGCTTTATCAAATGCCCCTTGAAAATCTAAGTGTACCACACCATATGGCCTTCCACAATACACTCGGGATGTCACATCCTCAAAAGCAAAAAGGTTGGTCAAGCAAGATCTTCTGAATATGTGCTAGTTGCTGTTTACCAAGTAAACAGGGGGAAGGTTGTGGTGCAGTGATATTGTCACTAGTAATCCAGAGACCCAGGGCAATGCTCTGGGGACCTCAGTTCAAATCCCACCATGAAAGATGGTGGAATTTAAATTTAATAGAAACATCTGGAATGAAAAGTCTAATGATGGCCATGAAACCATTGCCAGTTGTTGTAAAAACCCATCTGAGTCACTAATGTCCTTTGGAGAAGGACATCTGAAGTAGGCCATTTGGCCCCTTGAGCCTGCTCTGCTGTTCATTAAGATCATGACTGATCTGCTTGTGTTTCAAATTCCACATTCCCATTTACCCTTGATAACCATTTATTCCCTTGCCTAACAAGAATCTATCCACCTCTGCCTTAAAAATATTCAACGACCCTGTCTCCACCACATTCTGAGGCAGAGAGTTCCAAAGTTGCACTCCACTTGCCACATTTTTGCCCACTCACCCAACCTACCTATATCCGTCTGCAACCTCCTTATGTCCTCTTCACAATATACTTTCCTACCTTTCTTTGTGTCATCGGCAAATCTAGCCATCATGCCTTCACTCCCCCTGAGACAAAAAAAATTCTCCTCATCTCTGTCCTAAAAGGCCAATGCCCTGTATAACTGAAGCATAACATCCTTACTTTTATGTTAAAATCCTCTTGTAATAAAGGGTAGCATTCCTTTAGCCTTCTTAATTACTTGCTGTACCTGCATATTAACTTTTTGTGACTCATGCGCAAGAACACCTAGATCCCTCTGCAGCCTGGAATTCTGAAGCTGTTCTCCATTTAAATAATACTCTGCTCTTTTATCCTTCCTACCAAAGTGAACATCTTCACATTTTCCCACATTACTTATCTTATACTTCATCTACCATATTTTTGCCCACTCACTCAACCTGTCTATTTCTGTCTGCAGTCCCTTTATGTGCTCTTCATGACATACTTTCCCACATACCTTTGTGTCATCTGCAAATTTAGTTACCATGCCTTCAGTCCCCTCACTTCAGTCATTGATATAAATTGTAAAAAGTTGAGGCCCCTGAGGGACTTTACTCATCACGTCCTGCCAATCAGAAAAAGACCCATTTATGCATACTCTCTGTTTTCTGCCAGCCAGCCAATCTTCTATCCATGCCAATACATTACCCCCTACACCATGAGCTTTTATTTTCCACAATAACCTTTGATGTGGCACCTTACCTAATGTCTCCTGGAATTCCAAGTACAGCATGTCTACAGGCTGCCCTTTATCCACAGCGCATGTTACTCCTTCAAAGAACTCCAATAAATTAGTTAAACATGACTTCCCTTTCATAAAACCATGCTGACTCCTCCCAATTGTCTCGAGTTTCTCTAAGTGCCCAGTTACAACCTCCTTAATGATCAATTCTAATAACTTCCCCATGACAGGTATCAAGCTAACTGGCCAATAGTTCCTGTTTTCTGCTCCCCCACTGCTTCTTGAATACAGGGGTTATATTTGCTACTTTCCAGTCTGATGGATTCTTTCCAGAACCTAGGGAGTTTTGGAAAATTAACACCAAAGCATCTACTACCTCATTAGCCACGTCTTTTAAGGCCCTAGGATGAAGTCCATCCTAGGATGAGGACCGGGAGACCTGTCAGCCCATAGCTCCATTAGTTTGTTCAGTGCCGCTTCCCTGGTGATTGTAATTTCACCAAGTTCCCCTCTCTCTTCCACCTCCTGATTTACAACTATTACTGGAATGTTTTTTGTATCCTCTATAGTGAAGACAGAAGCAAAATATTTGTTCATTTCATCTACCATTTCATTATTAATTACTGTTAATTCTCCATTGTCACTCTCTAGAGGACCAACACTCACTTTACTTACTCATTTCATTTTTTAATACCTGTAGAAACTTTTACTATCTGTTTTTATATTTCTAGCCAGCTTCTTCTCATACTCTAATTTCTTACTCCTGATTAACCTTTCAGTCATTCTCTGTCGTTCTTTATATTCTGACCAATCATCTGTCCTGCTACTCATCTTTGCTGGGTTATATATTTTTTCCTTAAGATTGATGTTTTCCTTAACTTCTTTAGTTAACCATGAATGGTAGGCCTACCCTTTAGAATTTTTCTTTAGAGTAGGAATATACTTATTCTGAGTATTCTGAAATATCCCCTTAAATGTCTGCTACTTCTTCTCTATTAATCTATCCCCTAGCTTAGTATCCCAGATCACTTTGACTAGCTCAGCTTTCATGCCCACTCTTCTCCCTTTCAAACTGCATGTAAAATTCAATCATATTGTGGTTCTGCTTACCTAGGGGTGCCTTCACTCTGAGGTCATTAATTAATCCTATCTCATTACACAATGCCAAGTCCAATATAGCCTGCTCTGTGGTTGGTTCCAGAATGTGCTGCTTTGAGAAACTATCTCGAAAGTATTCTATGAACTCCTCTCCAGGTTACTATACCAGTCTGATTTTTCCAGTTTATATGTAAATTAAAATCACCCATGATTATTGCCATCCCTTTATCACAAGCACCCAATATTTCTTCTTGTATACTTTGCCCTAAATTGTGGTTACTGTTAGGGGGCCTGTAGACCACTCCCACTAGTGACTTCTTTCCCCTGCTAGTCCTCATCTCCACCTAAAACGATTCTATATCTGATCTCCTGAACCAAGGTCATCTCTAACTGTTGCAGAAATGCCATCCTTGATCAGCAGTACTACCCTTCCCACTTTTACCTAGCTTCCTATTCTTCTTGAATTTCATACATCCCTCAATATTCAGGACCCAGTCCTTGTCACCCTGCAGCCACATCTCCATAATGGCTATCAGATCATATTTATTTACTTCAATGAGCGCTATCAGTTCATTTACTTTGTTATGAATGCTATGCGCATTCAGATACAGAGCCTTTATTTTTGTCTTTTTGTTATCCTTGTAACATCTAGTCTTGACTATTGGTGTATTCTTAGGTTTTATCTCCCTGCCCCTTACTGCTATACTACGACCCTTATTTCCAATATTACTGTTACAGTCTCCTGCCTTGAATTTATCCTTGATTTGCCACATCTACCCAAGCTTGATCCCTCACATCCCTTGTTTGGTCTAAAGCCCTCCCTACTTCCCTAGTTAAGCGATTCACAAGAACACTTGTCCTGGCATGGTTCAGGTGTAGACCATCCCAATGGTACAGCCCCCGCCTTCCCCAGTACCAGTGCCAGTGACCCACAAACCAGAACCCACTTCTCCCATACCTGTCTTTGACTCATGCATTCATCTCGCTAATCTTACTTTCCCTATGTCAGTTTGCACTTGGATTATACTCACGGAATCGCAACTTACGGATCATGTCCCAAACACCACCAGCACCATCCCTGGGTATGTCCTGTCCCACCGGCAGGACAGACCCAGCAGAGGTGGTGGCAAAGTGGTATACAGTTGGGAGGGAGTTGCCCTGGGAGTCCTCAACATCAACTCCACACGCCATGAAGTCTCATGGCATGAGGTCAAATATAGGCAAGGAAACCTTCTGCTGATTAACATGTACCACCATCCTTCAGCTGATGAATCAGCGCTCCTCCATGTTGATCATCACTTGGAGGAGGCACTGAGAATGGCAAGGGCACAGAATGTACTCTGTATGGGGCACTTCTATGTCCATTACCAAGAGTGGCTCATTAGTACCACCACAGACCGATCTGGCAGAGTCCCAAAGGATGTCGACTGGGTCGGTGGCAGGTGATAAGGAAACCAACAAGAAGGAAAAACTTACTTGACCTCATCCTCACCAACCTGCCTGCTACAGTTGTATCTGTCCATGACAGTATCAGTAGGACTGACCGCCGCACAGTCATTGTGATGACGAAGTCCCATCTTCACATTGAGGATACTCTCCATTGTGTTGTGTGGCACTATCACCGTGCTAAATAGGATAGATTTCAAACAGATCTAGTAGGTCAAGAATGGGCATCCATGAGGCACTGGGGTCCATCAGCAGCAGCAGAATTATACTCAACCACAATATGTAACCTCATGGTGAGACATATCTCCCACTGTACCATTACCATCAAGCCAGGAGATCAACCCTGGTTCAATGAAGAGTGCAGGATGGCATGCCAGGAGCAGCACCAGACATACCTAAAGTGAGGTGTCAACCTGGTGAACCTACAACACAGTATTACTTGCATGCTAGAGTGGTACATGGTAAACAGCATAAGCAGCAAGTGATGGACAGAGCTAAGCAATTCCACAACCAACAGATCAAATCTAAGCTCTGCAGTCCTGCCACATCCAGTCGTGAATGGTGGTGCATAATTAAACAACTCACTGGAGGAGAAGGCTTCACACATATCCCATCCTCAGTGATGGGGGAGCCCAGCACATCAGTGCAAAAGATAAGGCAGAAGCATTTGCAAAAATCTTCAGCCAGAAGTGCTGAGTGGATGATCCATCTCGACCTCTTCCGGAGGTCCCCGGCATCAGAGATGCCAGTCTTCAGCCAATTTGATTCACCCCACATGATATTAAGAAATGGCTGAAGGTACAGGATATTGCAAAGGCTATGGGCCCTGATAATAATCCAGCAATAGTACTGAAGACTTATGCTCCGGAAAATGCTACGCCCCTAGCCAGGTTGTTCCAGTGACAGTACAACTACAACACTGGCATCTACCCAGCTATGTGGAAAATTGCCCATGTATGTCTGTCCACAAAAAGGAGGACAAATCCAACCCGGCCAATTAGTGTCCCATCAGTCTACTCTCGATCATCAGTAAAGTAATGGAAGGCATCGTCAACAGTGCTATCAAGCAGCACTTGCTTAGAAATAACCTGCTCATTGATGCTCAGATTGGGTTCAGTCAGGGTCACTCAGCTTCTGACCTCATTACAGCCTTGGTCCAAAAAAGGACAAAGGAGCTGAACGCCAGAGGTGAGGTGAGAGTGACTGCCCTTGACATCAAGGCAGCATTTGACCGAATGTGGTATCAAGGAGCCCTAGCAAAACTGGAGTCAATGGGAATCAGGGGTAAAAACTCTCTACTGGCTGAAGTCATACTTAGCACAAAGGAAGATGGCTGCAGTTGTTGGAGGTCAATCAGCTCAATTCCAGGGCATCACTGCAGGAATTCCTCAGGGTGGTGTCTTCAGTCCAACCATCTTCAGCTGCTTCATCAATGACCTTCCTTCCATCATAAGGTCAGAAGTGGGGATGTTCTCTGATGATTGCACAATGTTCAGAACCATCTGCCCTCCTCAGATACTGAAGCAGTCCGTGACCAAATGCAGCAAGACCTGGACAATATCCAGGCTTGGGCTGACAAGTGGGAAGCAGCATTCACACCACACAAGTGCCAGGCAATGACCATCTCCAGCAAGAGTGAACATAAGCACCACCTCTTGCCATTCAATGGCATTACCATTGCTGAATATCCCATTATCAACATCATTGGGGTTGCCATTGACCAGAAACTGAACTGGACCAGCCATATAAATACTGTGGCTACGACAGCAGGTCAGAGGCTGGGAATCCTGCACTCCCTCCACCAATGAGGTACAGTAGCAGCAGTATGTACCATCCACAAGGTGCACTACAGAAACTCACCAAGGCTCCTTAGACAGTACCTTCAAACCCATGACCACTGCCATCTAGAAGGACTAAGGCAGCAGACACATGGGAATGCCACCACCTGGAAGTTCCCCTCCAAGCCACACACTATCCTGACTTGGCAATATATCACCGTTCCTTCACTGTCATGGGGTCAAAATCCTGAAACTCCCTCCCTAATGGCACTGTGGGTGTGCCTATACCACATAGTCTGCAGCAACTCAAGAGGGCAGTTCACCACTACCTTCTCAACGATAATTAGGGATGGGCAATAAAGCTGGCTTAACCAGTGATGCCCACATCCCATGAATGAATAAAAGAAAATTCTCACATTTATTCCTGAGAATGAATTTCATATATTTGTATGGTCTTGAAGTGAGATGAACAATGCATGCATCTGCTCTATCACTGTTCACAACCTTAGGATCCTTTTTCACCGCAAGGTGAGCCAATAAGCCCATTTCTCCTCTGTCACAAAGATTACATACTTCCATCTCCTAACATTACCCACCTTTCCTCCAACTTCAGCCCATCTGTTGCTGGAACTCAATCCATGTGCTTATTTTCACCAGATATTCCAACACTCTCATGACTGGTTTCTAATTTTCTACCTTTTGTAAACTGAAGGTCCACCAAAATTCCATTGCTTCTGTCCTATTCTGTACCAGTCCCATTCAGCTATGATTCCTCACCCCGCTGCCCTACATTGGCTCAGAGTCATCCAGCGCTTCCAGTTTAAAATATTCATTCTCAAGTATAAATCCTTTCATAGGCTTTGTAACTTCCTCCTGTCCTCACTTCCCCTCACCTCTTCAACCAATCTAAAGTTCATTTATTCTACTTTTTTACTCTCTTGTGAATACTTGGTGGAGGTAACCATTCAGAACATTGTGTCTTGTACCCATCCTCTGATTGCCTATCTGTAAGAAAACTAATTAATTGGAAAACTAACAAATGTTAAAGCCTGTTTGGTCAGGACTGTGGGCCTGTAGCAGCAAGGTGCCAGAGTAAAATCCCTTAATTGTCTTATCCAATTCAGACATCCCACTAGACCACTAAATGTCACATCATAATGTTATCAATACCTAGATCATGCTTCATAGGACGGAATTTTCCGAGCCCACTGGAGGCGGGCATGATAGGTGGTGTGCGTGGAGAATATGGCACAACGGTGTGAAGGCAGGTTGTGATCGTCCCCTCAGCCTGGCTAATGGCGGGCCACGTTTCCTGCCATCGGCTGGTATATATTAGCATATAATTAAAAGGCCATCCCTTCAGGCTCTTGGAACCCTATGACAGCACGCAGGCGATGTGCACTTGGCAGCACAGCTCGCCTCAGGGGCACCGGAGGGGTGGGGGGTGTTGGGGGCAAGTGCTGGCCAGCCTCGGAGGCGACCATTGTCGGTGGGGGTGGGGGGCCTGGCACTGCATTCCACGCACAGGCAATCGAGGTGAGGGTCAGGGTAAATGAGGGGAGTGGCCACACATTATAGACACCTGTATAAACTAACCATGCTTCTGCAACTAAGACAGATCAGATGCAGCCACAGCGATATGATTGGGGTCAGGCTCCGAGCCTGCCCACCCACGCAAGCAACGCAGAGGCACCAAAGGGCCACCAAGCGCTCCATACCTTACCCCACCCCCGGCTCCCCCACCCCCCTGGGAAAGATTTCGAGAGTCTGCCACCATACTGTTGGACCACAGAGCAGTTGGACTGTACACATTGTACAATCTCCTCACCAACACTGGCCATGTAGCAGTCACTGCTGGAGGTGCTCACAGCCCTTTGCAACCTCAGCATCCCAGTTTGGACCAGTGTCCCTCGTGTCACAGGTTGACAGGGCAGCCATGCAGTGCACTCATCTCTGGCCATCCGAGGGGTGACCAGCACTCTTTGGGAAGCATTAAGGGGCGGTCACACAGGGCCAGGAAAGGTGCTAAGTACAGCCATGATAACCACGTCTCTCTCTCTCTTTCATTTTGCAGGAGGGCCATGTCAGGATCATAGAAGACTGAGGAGAGAGCAACTGAGGCTCCTGGCTGCGCAAAGGCAGGAGCAGAAACCTTATGAAGAAGGGGCAGCAGGGGCTCTCAGCGAGCTGTGGCTGGTCGGTGCCTAGCGACACCCAGGGTCTATAGACGCTGCCTGCTCCCTGCAGATGACTGAGAACCAGTGTCGCCGACAATTGCACATGTCCAGGAACCTGGTGGCTCATATCTGCCAGTTATTGCAGGACTTGGCGCCAAGGGGATGTGGAGGGCATCCACTGCCAGTGACTGTGCAAGTGACCGCAGCACTCAATTTCTATGCCAGTGGCTCCTTTCAGGGCTCCACAGGAGACCTCTAATGGGACCTTAACACTAATGGGATTTTGCAATCTAACACCTACAAAGGCATCCATGATGTCACGGATGCCATCTTCTCCATGGCACACAACTTTGTGCATTTCGCCCAGGGCCGGGACAGCCAGGGTGCAAGGGCCATTGGATTCACCCTGATCTCGGGATTCCCACAGGTGCAGGGTGGGATTGACTGCACTCATGTGGCGCTCAGGTCTCCATCGCTACACTCGCTGGACTTCATCAACCACAAGGGCTTCCACTCACTGAACGTGCAGCTGGTATGCGACCACCAGAAACACACCCTGCAGCTATGCGCAGTTTTCAGGGAATGTGCACGATGCCTACATTCTGAGTCGCTTGCAGATCTCTGCAATCTTCCAGGGTCCACAGCGGCTGCAGGGTTGGCTCCTAAGGGACAAGGGCTACTTGCAGAGGCCGTGGCTGATGAATCCCGTGCGGTGGCCTTAGGCTGCAGCAGAGCGTCGCTATAATGAGGCACATGCAACAGCTCGCAACTTAGCAGAGAAGACCATTGGGATGCTGAAGATGTGGTTCTGGTGCCTGGACCGGTCAGGTGGAACCCTGCAGTACAGTTTGCAGAGGGTGTCACACATTGTCATGGTCTGCTGCGCCCTTTACAACCTGACGCTGCAACGGGATGAGGAGCTGGCTGAGGAGGAGATGGAGGAGCTGCACGTCTCCTCCGATGAGGATGACGCTGATGGGGATGTGGGTGAGGGCATCCTCGGTGGTGATGATGACGGGGATGAGGCTCTCGCACTGGCTAGACGAGGCAGGTGCACTCGGAGGCCCTCATAGCTGCCAGATTTGTGGAGGATAATGACGACATGCAGAGAAGTGGCCCCATAGATCCTCACATCACAGTTGTGAATGTTTGACCGCCAATACCATCTGTGAGAATGCTCCTGTCATGGAGATGCAGTGGAGGCCCTAATACTCACTCAATCACAAGAGGATGATGACAACATGCAGTGAGGACACTCCATAAATCTTCACATGGCCTCTGAGAATGTCTGACTCCTGTCTGGCCGAGGGCAGGTCGCTTGCATTCTGTGATCAGGGTCACCTCAGAGACGTAGCCATGAAACTTTAGATGCATCTGATGCTGTGTCCGCCTTCAGCACCTCAGCCCTTCAGGAGCATCACTGGTCACAGATGCTGGTGTGATGGGGGCCAGCCCCACCTTAAAGGTGCTGAGAGCACACAGAGAGAATGAGAGAACTCTGTGGCGCCTGCCCACTACATTCTGGCAGCAATGACCAGCACTGCCGAGGTGCAGGAATCCGTAATGTTTCCAGGGAGTGTGAGGCTGGACCATCGCTGTGGTCTGAAGGCCACACAGAGCACAGGGAGGAGGCCCTGGACTGAGATCCCTGCCTTTATCTTGTGCAGAAAGGTTTCACATCTGAGTGACAAGAACACTGCGCATCAGAACAAGGAGCCACAGGCAGGGAGACATTCTTAGGAGTTTATTGACAATAATGAACAGTATGTACAAGTGAGAACACCCATGCCCAGGCTGTGCAACTACTTTTATCTAACTTTCCTAACCCTGCCGCTATGTCTTGGTGCTCCGCAAGCATCTACAGCAGAGGTGGAGGCAGCCTGCTGACTGTGACGCCCTGTCTGTGATGACTTTGGCAGGCGTCCTTTGGAGGGTCGAGACTTGGAGGGCCCCGGCCTGCTTTCAGGGTCTGCTGTGTGGCAGTGGCACCCTCCTCAGCCTGAGAAGCTGAAGCTGTGGAGGTCACAGGAAGAGGGGAGTCGGATGGGCCGATAACTCCCAGAGTCACCTGGGTGGATGGCCCCGGAAAGTGCACCTGCTGATCCTCTTCCCTATGGATGCCTGAAGGCCCCTGGCTGATTCTGTGAGCGGAAGGGGTAGCTGGAATGAGATCGAGCTGACCAGCACCCCTCTCGCACACACACTGTTGGAGGCCAAATATGGCATTAGGGATGGAGTTTGGCCCACGAAGCAGTGGACGAGTGACGTACTGGACCAAGGTCTCCATGGTGGTTGACCTCTGCATTGCAATGCCGGTGCAATCACCTCAGCCTGAAGATGGACAGTCTCCTCCATCGTGCCCTGAACTCTGAGGAGTGCAGTGAACATCCCTTCCTGTTTCTCCCTAGCTTGCCTTTGCAGCTCCAGCAACTGTGACATGACCGAGTCCAGAGGCTCATCAACTGACTTAGACTCAGCAACATTCTGGTCCCCAGCAGTGCTCCAAGTGCCGGGGACCTGGGACGTCCCTTCCCCTGCCTGCTGTGGATCAGAAAGTGCAATGTGCTCACCAGATTGTGGTTCCGAGGCTACTCTAAAGCTAGGTCCCACCAAGATGTGTGTCCCTGAGCTGGTGGAGGGTGTGGGTGAGCGCTGTGATGGGACTTCAAGGAGGGTGCCTTCAGATTCCTCTTCAGAGGTTTCTTCAGGACTTCATTGGAGGCCCTGGGTCATGGACTCTGTTGGCTGTTTGGCAGATGTGCCTGTGAAAGCAAGGGGAGATAATTAGTGCATGGCAGTGGCCTGTGAAACAGGACACATCACTCACAGCATGGTTGTCTGATGGATGCTGCACTACCGGGTCCTCATTTGGTAGAGTAGCACTGACCTCACCGTCAGCACAGGACCAGTCCCGGTCATTGCCGGCCAGCTGGATGGCTCTTTTTCGAATTCTGTCAGAACTTTGATCTCCGGCATCCTGCTACTGTCTGTGACCTTTCCCTCCTGTTGTGAGCCAGTTTGTCCTGCATGGATAGAGATGGGGAGAGTGTATCAGGATGCCTGCTGGGCCAGATGATAAGTATGCCTGGCCTGTGTGGTTGGTGAGTGGTCCCATGGACAGGATGAGGATAATGATGGCGTGTGTGGAAGAGTGAATGGTGATGTCCCTTGCACTGGCAGTGAGTGAGGGCCCTGTGGATGTGTGATGGGTTTGTGAGTGTGTGAGTTGGGAGCGATGAAAAGAGTGACTAACCCTGGTGGAACGGAAGAGATTATTCATCCTTTTGCGGTACTGGGTGTCTGTCCTCCTCGGCAGGGCATTTGCACTGACCACCGCTGCCACTGCCTCCCATTCCAGGTTGGTGATTTTGCTGCCCATCCTGCGGCCAATGCAAGGGTACAGCACATCCCGGCGGGCCTCCACGGCATCCAGCAGTCATTCGAGGGACCTGTTGTTGAAGCGGGGGGCTGCAGTCTTTTTGCCTTTTCTGGCCATGTCTCCTGGGCAGCGGTGGTGAGCTGGTGGCGATGAGCGCTTTGCAAGCGGTTGCCTTTTAAAGATGGCGGCCAGTGTGATGCAACAGCGGGGTGATGGTGGGTGGGCGAATGAGAGCCCACTCGCCATGGAAACGGTGTGTTTCGCAGGACTAAATATATAATGAGGACGGCTCGGGACTGTTTGGCGTGAAATCCCACCATTTTCGCCAGCAGGTAGGACTCCATTTTACCCACCTGCTACTGCACTTAGTGCAATTCTGGGAAAATCCTGCCCGTAGTAATGTTTTAGAGGCTATTTTTAGTTCTGGGAAGATTAACGTTTAACTGTAGAAAATGGGATAAATGCAACTAAAGCAGTGGAAGACTATTACATTTAAAAGGCTGGGGCCATGTTGACTTAAGGGGGTAACAGCTGGAAAGGTAAGATCATAAAACATCAGGTGGGCTTACTTCGTTGGAGAACTGGACATGAGGGGTGGGATTTTCCGCACCTGCCCACCACCTGGATCTTCCGGTCCCTCCGCAAGTCAATGGACTTCTGGCTGTGGCGCCGCCTCGCCAGCGATGGGTCCCACCGTGACAGGGCCGGGAAATCCCTGCGGAGGTGTCTACACTGTTTAGAAGGAGGCGCAGCCCAGAGAACTGTTTTGTTTTGGAAATCAAAACTACAATTAATTGAGAAGCATTCAATGAGCCCTGGAACGCCACGTCATCATAGAAATGGATGGAGCTGAAGAAAGTTCTAGAGTTTCAATTTACCTGTGTGTTTGCTGGAGGAGCAAATGTTCTGCACCAGAGGAAAATGCCACACTAAAATGTTGCTGCTGTTAGCAGTCTCCAGGCAACAAAAGTGTTGCTGTTAGCTGGCTTTGTGTTTTATTTATTTGTTCATGGGATGTGGGCGTCACTGGCCAGGCCAGCATTTATAACCCATCCCTAGTTGCCCTAGTTTAGAGGGCATTTAAGAGTCAACCATATTGCTGTGGGTCTGGAGTCACATGTAGGCCAGACCAGATAAGGACAGCACATTTCTTTCCCTAAAGGTCATTGGTGAACCAGATGGGTTTTTACAACAGTCGGCAATGGTTTCATGGTCGCTATCAAACTTTTAATTCCAGATTTTTATTGAATTCAAATTCTACCATCTGCCATGGTGGGATTTGAACCCAGGTCCCCAGAGCAATATCCTGGGTCTCTGGATTACTAGTCAGGTATAGTTGGGGCTCAGGAGAAGTCCCAGGAGCTGTTTGATTGCTCTGTACAGTTAAGGTTCAGGAGAAGCCCTGGGGAGCTGAAAAGGTCGCAAAAGGACACTAGCTCCAGGCTGGAAATGGTTAGTGCTCAGAAGAAGCCCTGGGAGCCATTTATAGCTTGGTGTAGTTGAGGAGGTTGGAGCTTGGGCGCCAGTCCAGTGAAGCTAGCTGGCTAGTAAAGAGCTAAAAATGTACCAATAAGTAGAGGCTGGAGTGCAGGATCGGAAATCCAGGGGAGATGAGTGTCAGGAACTAAGTTTGAAACCCCGGGAGGCATACATTCATTGAGACAGTCCGAGTCTGAGCAGCTTTTGAGGGAATTCAGAGGCTTGACGTTCGAAAGTGAGAAGTTTGGAGTCCCTCATGAGGGAGACAGAGTTTCAATGAGATTGGTTGACTCACAGTGTTTACTGACATCTGGGTGGGTTGCTGAGATGCCCATGGGATCTGTCTTGGTCGCATTTGCTATTTATTGTGCTGTGTGGTGTGTTCGATCACACTTTGTCTGTTAATTCACCTCATATTAACCCTGAATGTTAAGAGTACAAGATAGATATTGTAAATTGTTTTATCTTTTTGGCCTTATAAAGTAAAGTTTATGCTGTTTGTTCAAAACCCGTGGAACCTTATGGTTTTTATGCTCATTGTAATTGTCTTAAATCTCCAACTTTGTCTACTTTAAATAAAAAGTTACTGGTCCCTAATCATACCATACCAAAAACTTTGGGGTCTGGTCCAGGATTATAACAATAAGAACATAAGAAGTAGGAGCTAAGGAGACCATTGGACCCTTCGAGCCTGCTCCACCAATCAAGAAATTCATGGCTGCTCCTCTACCTCAACTCTACCTTCTTACACTATCCTCAAACAGTAATAAGAACATAAAAATATCACCCACATAAAAAGTGTAGATGCTGTTGATTTTGGGTTATGGGCACGTTTATAGGACAGGTGAAAATACTATCCTGCTCTAGTTGAAATTTTGATGAGCATTTTCTCAATTTTCTATTTTTATTACAGATTTACAACATTTTTATGTCTTTTAGAGTAAAATATTGATTGTTTATTGGTGCTCGGGACATGGTCAGTGCTGGTAATTTATTGTCAGTTCCAAATTAGCCTAAGAAGGTAGTACTCTTTGAACCTCTACAGTCTGTGTGGTGACCATTTCACCACAATGGTATTATATAGGGAATGCTAGGGTTCTGACACAGTAATGATGAAAGAGTGGCAATATCCAGTGATTTCTCCTCTACAATTCTGCTGCGTTTCCTGGGGTCTTTCACGAGCAGCACCTTACAATTTTTCTGATGCTAGCACACAAGTTATCATACTTATTGATTCCAAATTCAAAACTTGCAGTGACAGGATTTGAACTCACAAGCTCTAATGCACAAGTACGGCACCATAACCACTAGCTTGCTGAACAGAAGATAATAACCCATCACTGTCACCTTAGCGGAAGATCGGCGGAAACCCTATTTATGCATCTAGCTGGGAATTCTGTTGATCTTTCGCAACTGTAGAAATGTGGTTTATATTCACATCATTTGGTACAAGATACCAGTCCAACGAGGCACTGTTCACATCAGAGCAAGGTAATTGCCTAGAATTCCAATGAAGGAGCTTACCACCTTATTAGGCAAAAGTAAATTGAGCTAAAAAGTCATAAGAACAATCAAAAATTAGATATAACAAAGCTCAGCATGTGGTTTCACTGGAGCAAACTTGGGGAAATACGCTTGGTTTCGTTTCAGATGTTCCATGTTTCATTTTATCCGTCCGAAGGGAGTCACACAGGCAGCAGAGTCCGAGGGGCAGAGTGAGAAATTGTTGCTTCAAGACTGCAGATGATGGAAGTGTTTGAGAATTAATTAAGAAAAATCTGGCAACAGAGACTGGAGGATGGAGGTTAATTCCATCTGAGGCAGTAAATTCAGTGAATGGAAATGACCAGAGGCAAACGTAAGGTCTGAGTGTGCAGAGTTGGATGGGACATGACAAGAATTAGAAGTAAATTATTATATTAGAGAGAGCAAGTGTTTCAAACAGATTTATATGATTCAGGGACACTAGACACCATATTAGGCCATAATGAATGAATTGCTACGCATCGCCAGTCTTAAGACAGATGAATAAGGTTTGTATTTCCTTGTTCAGCTCCCCTGCACCACCACCCCCCCTCCACACTGCCATCAATTAATTTTGCGCCTGCTGTTTTTTGACTGTTTTCCTTAGAGCCTTGAAATAGCTGATGGAGAAATTGCAACTGCACCTGAATTGTCTGCAACAAGGAGTACTGATTGGACTTAATATTTTACTCACTAATTAGCTGGCTCTCTTGAATTAAGAAATCAGCAAGTATTTAGACAGCAATCATTGAAACTTTGGTCAGGGCTTTTACGCTTTGGGCAGGTGCGGCGGACAGGCCTGGGAGAAGTCATGCAAATGACCGCCACCCGCGATCAGGCTCTGACTGATTTCACACTGGCTAGCCAATTAACGCTGAATGCCGCCGAGGTGGGGGTGGAAGGAGGGCGAGCACGAGTGCTTGCGGTGAAAGCTCCCTGAAGGCACAGAGCCACATGAGCAGGGACATGTTATAAATGAAATTTCAACATTTTTATTTTATTTTTTATTCCTGTTGGAAACCTCATCCTGCCCATGGATGAGGTTTCATAAAAAATCCAAAGGGCACTTGGCCTTTTCGCTCGCCCGCCAACCAAATGGTTGGACGGGCAGCACAAAATCAGATTTAATTAACTGATTCAGGGTCTTAATAGGCTTCTTAATTGTCGGCGGGCGCACTGCCACCTCTTGCGTGTGCCCACCGAGCGAAATGTTGCGAGAGTGCACGATGACGTCGGGACGCTGGCCCGACATCATCGCGCACTGTTTTGCTCTCATTCGGGTCGGGCACACGCCCGCCCTACAAGGGAAGAATTCTGCCCCTGGAGCCAACAGTCAACAGACACCATAATCAGATACCAAACGATTGAACAATTGAATACTACACACATAACAATCCAGGCCCAGTGCATGGGCTGCAATCCAGTACACGCACTTTGTGCACTTGCACAAATTCGAACTACCTGACTCACGCTGGAAGTTTGCCAAGGAGCAGGACAGAGGTTTTGCCAGGCTGTCAGTAGTTAGGGGGCTAAGTCCAAGAATTCTAGAAATGCAGTTCCCAAAAAATAAGTGACAGTATAGGAAGACACAAATTATTGGCAGCCTTTTCAAAGATTATGCTGGAGAAAAGAAGTGGCTGGCTAAAAGTAGCAGATGGCATAACAAATGGGAAGGCAGGAAGAAGATCCTGCGGGCAATGATACAATGACAAAGCAACTTAACTCCCTCTTTGATGGCTGACAAAGTGAAGGTGCATGAGAGAAGGATTGTCATGTTTAGGTGCCCATTGTAAAGAAGAGCTGTGCAGCTTGCTTGGTTAGAGTTTGTGACCACGACCAATGCTGGGTCAAGTTATGGCTTCACAATAGTATTAAACACTCGGTAAATTGTCCGAATCTGCATGTAGCAAATTTTTATCAGTCATTCTGGTACACATACATTGCTGGCCTAGGCTAAGCCCTAAAACAACTGTTCATTGTTTACTACACATATCACTACAGCTGGGTAGATTTTCAAGCTGCAGTTTCTTGGCATACTGATATCTTAACACAATGAATGATTCAAATGCAATCTAGCTGGAAAATACATGATTGGCTAGTAAAACTCAGGTTGGGTTGTAGATTGGACAGGGGTGCCTGGTATTGTGTACACATCTTTAGCTTATAGCCCTCAAGATTGCTTCTCTGCTTTAAGTAAAGTTATAATGCAAAAAATACAATGGGCCCAAAATGGAAGGGAATCCCAAGGTTATAATCCCGTTGACTCCCTTGGAAGAGATCACTGTGGCCATCCTTGCATTGAAGAGCATTAAGAGGCTCGAGGAAGGTGAATTCTGACAGCTCCATGAAGGTCAATTTGAAACTATACTGAAGTCTAATTCTCTTTTTCACTCAGTCACATATGCAATCACCATGGCGTGGCAATAAATATTACCCGGTCAATACTGCTCAAATTCTGAAAACTCATCATGTTAAAAATCTGCACCACTAGAGAACCACATATTGCATGTTACAGTGCAAGCTCTGTTTTGAGGTATGCCTTGGAGGCAGCATTTGAACATTTATTTCATTTCTCTCAATATAGGCCTGGCGAAACAGCTTGACAGTGCAATTGTATTCTCTGTGGTCAGCCTATGTATTTTATTGCTTATCCTTGTAATAAAACCAGGTTGCTTTCCTTTGATGACCTCCTATTTCTTGAGGTGTAGAATCTATGAGTGGACCACTGAATAATTTGAAAATTTTAAAGTGTCAAAGTCAAACCTTATACAACAAAAATAAACTGTTATTTAAGATGTCGAATTATTTTCAGCAACCAAGCAAGAGAAAAACAGAAGCGAGTAGCTGAAGCAAGAAGTAAGTGAGCAGAAAGACCCTGATGCCCATATACATAAATCCCTAGGTGACATCACAAGATGATAAGGTGGTTAAAAACACATATAAGCACACATATGAACATATGAATTAATAGCAGGAGTAGGCCACTTGGCCCCTCGAGCCTGCTCTGGCATTCAATATGGTCATGGCTAATCTGATTGTAGCCTCAACCCCACATTCCTGCCTACCCTCGATAAGCTTTCACCCCCATGTTAATCAAGAAACTATCTAGCTCTGGCTTAAAAATATTCAAAGACTCTGCTTCCATCACCTTTTGAGGAAGAGAGTTCCAAAGGCTCACGACCCTCTGAGAGAAAAAAATTCTCCTCATCTCTATCTTAAATGAGCGACTCCTTATTTTTTAAACAGTGATACTCAGTTCCAGATTCCCCCACCAGAGGAAACATCCTGTTCATATCCACCATGTCAAGACCCCTCAGGATCTTAAAGGTTTCAATCAAGCTGCCTCTTACTCTTCTAAACTCCAGTGGATAGAAGCCTAACCTGTCCAGCCTTTCCTTATAAGACAACCCGCCCATTCCTGGTATTGGTCCAGTAAACCTTCTCTGAATAGCTTCTAATGCATTTGCATCTTTTCTTAAATAAAGAGACTAGTACTGTATACAATGCTCCAGATATGGTCTCACCAGTGCCTTGTACAACTGAAGCATAACCTCTCTACTTTTGTAATCAATACGTCTCAAAATAAATGATAATATTCTACTAGCTTTCCTAATTACCTGCTGTACCTGCATACTAACCTTTTGTGATTCATACACTAGGACATACAGATCCCTCTGGATCTGAGCTCTGCAATCTCTCACCATTTAGGTAATAAGCTTCTCTTATACTCTTCCTGCCAAAATGAACAAGTTAACATTTGCCCACATTATACTCCATTTGCCAGATATTTGACCACTCACTTAACCTAGCTATGTCCATTTGTAGCCTCCTTATGCCCTCTTCACAATTTACTTTCCTACCTATCTTTGTGTCATCAGCAAATTTAGCAATGATTCCTTCAGTTCCCTTCATCCAAGTCATTTATATAAACTGCAAAAGGTTGAGACTATGGCGATGGTGCAGTGGTATTGTTACTGGCCTAGTCATCCATAGACCCAGGGAAATAACCCAGGTCTGAATCCCGCCACGGCAGATGGTGGAATTTGAATTCAATAAAAATCTGGAATTAACAGACTGATGATGATCAGGAAACTATTGTCGATTGTTGTAAAAACCCATCTGGTTCATCTTACCTGCTCTGGCCTACAAGTGACTCCAGACCCACAGCAATAAGGTTGACTCTTAAAATGCCCTCTGAAATGACCTAGCAAGCCACGCAGTTTTATCGAACCACTACAAAGTCACAAAAAAGGAATGAAACCAGACAGACCACCTGGCATACACCTAGGCACTGGAAAAGACAATGGCAATCTCAGCCCTGTCGAGCGTGCAAAGCCCTCCTTACTAACATCTGGGGGCTAGTGCTAAAATTGGGAGACTAGTCAAGCAACAGCCTGACATAGTCCTCCTCATGGAATCATACCTTACAGATCATGTTACAGACAACACTATCACCATGTCTGGCAGCATCGGCGGAGAAGTGTACAGTTGACATTTCGAGTCCTCATGACCCTTCAACAGAAGTTCTGTTGAAGGGTCATGAGGACTCGAAACGTCAACTGTACTCTTCTCCGCCGATGCTGCTAGACCTGCTGAGTTTTCCCAGGTATTTCTGTTTCTGTTTTCGTTTTGGATTTCCAGCATCCGCAGTTTTTTGTTTTTAACACTATCACAAGGGATTTGTTATGTCCCGTCCCACCGGCAGGACAAACCCAGCAGAGGTGGCAGCACATTTGGGAGGGAGCTGCCCTGGGAGTTTTCAACATCGACTCCAAACTCCATGAAGCCTCATGGCATCAGGTCAAACATAGGCAAGGAAACCTCCTGTTGACTACTATGTACCAACCCCCTCAGCTGATGAATCAGTGCTCCTCCATGTGGTACACCATTTGGAGGAAGCACTGAGGGTGGCAAGGGCGCAGAATGTACTCTGGGTGGGGGACTTCAATGTCCATCAACAAGAGTGGCTCGGTAGCAACGTTACTGACCAAGCTGGCTGAGTGCTAAATAACATAACTGCGAGACTGGGTAAGCGGAAGGTGGCGAGGGAACCAACAAGAGGGAAAAATATACTTGACCTCATCCTCACCAACCTGCCTGTCGCAGATGCATCTGTCCATGACAGTATCGGTAGCAGTGTCCACTGCACAGTTGTTATGGAAACAAAGTCTCGCCTTCACATAGAAGATACCTTCTATCATGTTGTGTGGCACTACCACCAGGCTAAATGGGATAGGTTTTGAACACCTCTAGCAACTCAAGACTGGGCATCCATGAAGCGCAGCAGCAGCAGAATTGCACTCGAACACAATCTGTAACCTCATGGCCCGGCATATCCCCCACTCTACCAATACCATCAAGCCAGGGGATCAAACCTGGTTCAATGAAGAGTGCAGGAGGGCATGCCAGGAGCAGCACCAGGCATACCTAAAAATGAGGTGTCAACCTGGTGAAGCTATAAAACAGGACTACTTGTGTGCCAAACAGCATTAGTAGCAAGTGATAGGCAGGTCTAAGTGATCCCACAACCAACGGATCAGATCTAAGCTCTGCAGTCCTGCTACATCCAGTCATAAATAGTGGTGGACAATTAAACAACTCACTAGAGGAGGAAGCTCCCCAAATATCTGATCCTCAGTGATGGAGGAGCCCAGCACATCAGTGCAAAAGATAAGGCTGAAGCATTTGCAACAAACTTCAGCCAAAAGTGCCAGGGGGTTGATCCATCTCGACCTCCTCTGGAGGACACCAGCATCACAGATGCCAGTCTTCAGCCAATTCAATTCACTCTACATGATATCAAGAAACGGCTGAAGACACTGGATACTGCAAAGGCTATGGGCCCTGACAATATTCCGGCAATAGTACTGAAGACTTGTGCTCCAGAACTTGCCATGCCCCTGGCCAAGCTGTTCCAGTACAGCTACAACACTGGCATCTACCCGGCTATGTGGAAAATTGCCCAGGTATGTACTGTCCACAAAAAGCAAGACAAATTCAACGCGGCAAATTACCGCACCATCAGTCTACTCTCGATCATCAGTAAAGTAATGGAAGGGGTCATCAACAACGCTATCAAGCGGCACTTGTTTAGCAATAACCTGCTTACTGACACCCAGTTTGGGTTTCACAGGGTCACTCAGCTCCTGATCTTATTACAATCAGCCTTGGTTCAAACATGGACAAAAGAGCTGAATTCCTGAGGTGAGGTAAGATTGACTGCCCTTGACATTAAGGAAGCATTTGACAAACTGTGGCATCAAGGAGCCATAGCAAAACTGGTGTCAATGGGAATCAGAGGGAAAACGCTCCACTGATTGGAGTCATACCAAGCACAAAAGAAGATGGTTGTGGTTGTTGGAGGTGTGTCATCTCAGCTCCAGGACATCAGTGCAGGAGTTCCTCAGGGTACTATCCTAGGCCCAACCATCTTCAGCTGCTTCATCAATGACCATCCTTCCATAATAAGGTCAGAAGTGGGGATGCTCGCTAATGATTGCACTGTATTCAGCTCCAATCGCTACTCCTCAGTGGGTATAACTGAAGCAGTCCATGTCCAAATACAGCAAGACTTGGACAATATCCAGGCTTGGCCTGACAAATGGCAAGTAATATTTGTGCCACACAAGTGTCAGGCAATGACCATCTCCAACAAGAGAGAATCCCACCATTGCCCCTTGATGTTCAATGGCATTACCATCACTGAATCCCCCACTATCAACCTCCTGGTGGTTATCAATGACCAGAAACTGAACTGGACTAGCTATATAAATAGGCTACAAGACCAGGTCAGGAGCTAGGAATCCTGCGATGAGTAACTCACCTCCTGACTCCCCAAGCCTGTCCACCATCCATAAGACACAAGTCAGGAGTGTGATGGAATACTCTCTACTTGTGTGGATGAGTGCAGCTCCAACAACACTCAGGAAGCTTGACACCACCCAGGACAATGCAGCCCACTTGATAGGCACCCCATCCACAAACATTCACTCCCTCCACCACCAACGCACAGTGGCAGCAGTGTGTACCATTGAAGGACAATGGCAGCAGATACATGGGAACACCACAACCTGGAAATATCCCTCCAAGTCACTCACCATCCTGACTTGGAAATATATCATCATTCATTCACTGTGGCTGTGTCAAAATGCTGGAACTCCCTCCCTAACTGCACTGTTGGTGTACCTACACCACATGGACTGTGGCGGTTCAAGAAGACTGCACACCATCACCTTCTCAAGGGCAATTAGGGATGGGCAATAAATGCTGGCATTGCCAGTGAAGCCCACATCCCATGCATGAATTTTTTAAAATGACCAGAGTTGCCATGTGGACACCTACTGGTCGGGAGGCAGGAATAGAGGTGAGGGCTGGGCCAGTAAAATAGAGGGCAGCTGTGTTGGGGAGAGTTTTGATGCAGCAGATGATGTGTTCCAGTCAGGTTGAATCCACGAGGGAAACTTGATCCTGCTATCACAACAGTTTTGCAATTTGTATTTATTTTGAGATGTGTGCACTGAATTTAGTTGTGGTAAGTCCACCAAAACTTTAGAGAATTTTTTAAAAACTAAAATTAATATATTTATTAACAAAAGAAAAAATTTCAAGCACATACTTAGAACCACAAATTACTACTGTAATAACTCCTAAAATCCCTAATTAACCTCACTCCCAGTTATACCCCCTTAAGACAATGGTCCAAAAATAGACTTCAGGGGCAGAATCTTCCCCTCGTCGGGGGGGGAGTTTAGGAGCGGGCGCGTGGAGGCATGCCTCCGATCGGTGCCCGCGATAGGGGGCACGCTGCCATTTTACATGGGCGGGCCAATTAAGGCCCGCCTAGCGTGACGTCCGCAAGGAAGCGCTGTGCGCTCCTTGTGCAGGTGGGGGGGCGGGGGGTGGGTGGTGGGGGGGGGGTGAGATTCCATGAGTCCAGAGTGCACTCTTGTACGCATGCACGTGAAAGTGCACACTCATCTCCCTGAGGCAGCACTTAGCCTCATGGAGATCAGCTCCTGTCAGAAAAAAGTTTAAAAACAGAATAAATAAATTTCTCTGACATGTCCCCTCATGTGACACTGTCACATGAGCTGGAGCATGTCCACCACTTTCATTGACAATGTTATTAAAATTTTATAAACCTACATGACACCTCATCCCGCCTGTGGACGAGGTTTCATGCTTTTTCTGAAGCCCGCCAGGGCTCCTGGCCTCCTGCCAACCTTAAGGTTGGATGGGCAGGTCCATTAATTGTTTTAACTACTTTGTCAATGGCCTCAATTGGCCATTGACAGGTCAGTGGGCACACAGCTAATTCTGCTGAGCCCCTGCCAACCTGAAAATTGAAATGAGGCAGAGTAACATCGGGAGTTTTGCCCAACATCATCCCGCATCATTTTACGTGTCAGCGAGCGGGCCCCGCCCCCTGCTCGCCGACCGGGCAATCCTGGCCCAGATTTTAAACAGGTCTAACAAATTAACACAATATCCTGGACAGTGGAATTCAAAATGGTTTTCTCAAGCTTCGGTTTCTGTAGACAGCAGGCTTAATGCGCAAGTACTGGAGGTTCCTTGGAGGCAACTTCACACACTTCTTTAAATCTTACAATGCCTTCCCCTGACACATTGGCTCATTCTCCTGTGTGCACGTTTCTCCCTTTCTAATTTGTAAATTTCATTGTTTCCATATGTCTTTGGAATTTTACCTTTCTTATAATATAAATCTTTTCATGTTGCCAATACTCTCATTAACCTCTTTGAAACTCAAATCCCCCTTCATCTATCTAAAAATGCAAATTCCCTTTCCACCTTACATGCTGAGGCCCCAACCATGTTTACTCATTAGCATATTAAAGACAATTCTGCACCTTGCCTCTTTTGATAACTTCAACTAGCTGTTTGCTTGGCTACAAAATGTAATTAAACCACACGCACAGACAGAACAACACAACCCTCCCCCACCAAAAACCTACTTTACAATAAACCAGAAAAATATTAGGAAAATTACTTATTATTATGAAAATTATGAAAATGACAGGGAGTCTCACCGACTCACTCCTGTCAGCTGGGATGTTTCTTAGCAGCAGAAAAGACACGGGCAGGGATGCTGATCAGCTGTCTGCTCCACAAAGGCAAGCCGCTAACTTGCATAATTAAAAACCCTAACTGAGATCAATAAGCGGGGCCACTAGCATTTTTCCAACAGTGTGCTGGTCCCCTGCCATCTTTAATTGAACGGTGGGCTTAGAGCCGGCCAATTAGGAGGCTGCCTCTGGGAAAATTGTCGAGCTGATCCCATTGCCGCTAAGTGTGGGCTTCCCTCATTTGTTCCCGACATTGGGATCTGAAGCCGGCGGTAAAATTCAGCCCGATATTTCAAAAGTAGTTAATTCAGGTTGTTTGAACTTTCCAGTTTAAAATGAAATGGATTATCTGCTCATTTATCTCCTTATTTTATGTTGGATCTAGCTGTGCTAAAATTGGCAGTTATATTTCCCAGCATTACAACAGTGGCTACACTTCACTGACTGTAAATCGCTTCGGGACACCATGAATTTGTGAAAGGTATATATATATATAAATGCAAATTCTTCTACTATACCTGTCCATTGAAATTGCATTTTTTCCGAGGGTGAGTGTGGCTGTGCTGGAAAAAGCATCGAGTATATTGTTGTAGCACATCAGAACGAACAGATATAGTCAAAATGAGACAAGTAAATTTACTGATTTACTGCGCAGATGATAAAGCTGAGAATATTCTCTTATCATTAAACTGACAAGACGATGAAAGTAAGAGGCATGATACACCAATGAGAATGTTCTATGTGTATTTTACTATCAAGTATCGAGCACCACAAGCCACAGTATACATAGATGCACTCAAGCGTGCACACAGAAAACTACACAATTTCAAGCACAGGAGGAATTATAATAAGTCTGGCAAATATAATAACATGCACACAGCAGGGAGAGCTGCTCAGCTGTAAATGCTAAATGCCACAAGTGTAGAAAAAAATGGATATTTCACAAATGTGTCTTTCAACCAAAACCTACAAATGCTGAAAGAAGATGATGCATGACCTAGAAAGTGATTATGATCAGGACAAAGTATGTCTAAATGAAATGTATTTTTGCTCACAGTAGGAAATGGGAACAGTGGCCATTAATGCTAATTGGATTGAAGTCGTAGTTTGCAGGTACACAGACCAATGGAATAAATTGAAGCAGTACACCAAAATCAGTTCAAGGACAAGTTGGTAATTTGATTGTCCATTGATCTGGAATCATTCGCCAAACCCAAAATAAGGTCAGGCAGACAAGGGATCTGTCACAAAAACAAAATACTGCGGATGCTGAAAATCTGATGTAAAAGCAGAAAATACTCAGCAGGTTTGGCAGTATCTGTGAAAAGAGAAATAGAGTTATCAGGATGGATTATACGCTGAGTGTGGTCCCCCTGCACCCCAGCGTAAATATGAGCTTGTCTCCAGTTGGCTGTTTCATCCCACTTTAATTTTTTGGCTAATGGGCCTTTAATTGTTATGAGGTGAAACTTCTACCCCTCATAGGGCCACTGGCCAATCAGAGACCGGCAGGTCTGCAGCACCGGCAGCACCACCAGGAGCGGTGACCACTGCCAGTATTGCAGCTAGGCCGAGGAGGAGGCACATAGTAACTGACCTAGGCCTTCAGTAAGTCTAGGATCTTGACGGGGTCAGACTGACAGGCCCTGGCAAGGGGGCTGAGTAGGGGTGAGGGGCATGTTTTACAAGGCAGAGTGGGGGGGTGGATGTGGGGAGGGAAAATTCTGTGGGGGATGGGGGGAGGAAGCACGCCCAACCCCCCACTCCCCTTCCACTGACTAGCAGCCCACAAGGTTAAACGTGCCAGGTTGTACTTTGGGCATGGGCCTCTTTCGCCACCCGTTAACTGAGCGGCATTGGGATGAGACCTTTAACTGTACATTAATTGCCCGCTTTTGGCTTAAATTAGGTCACGAGCACGTAGACCATCCAATGCCTCCCCCATTGCTCATAAAATCATGACAGGTCAGGGGCAGGGGTCCACTGGCGGACACACTGCCAATGGCATGGCGCCCTATTTTACAGGTCCATCCGCCTGCTTTCCCACCCACTGATGGGCCATAAAATCAAGCCCAAATTTCAGATGTGACCTTTCATCATCTGTCATCTCTGGGAAAAAGCAAACATTTTGAAATTTTAAGCGGTGAACTGTGAAATTAAAGCAACTCCTGATAGAAAAATTAAGACTCAGGTGTCAAAAGAAGCTTAGTGTAACTGATAATTTTGGTTGCGTGCCAAGAGACTGAAAAAAGAAGCCAAATCCAAAAGTAGTCCATAAAGGTAGGAAAGTGCTTTTGGTACTACATGATAAATTGAGGTTAGAAGTGGAATTCAGGGAAAAGATGGGCGTAATTAAAAAATAATAGAGCCAAAGATGTAGTGATCAATTAAAAAAAAGGCTTGAATCAGATTTCGATCAATCCCAATGGCATTACCTATTGTCAACAAGTATCAATGTATGACTCCTTTCAATCCTTGATGCAAGGTCAGGACATTAGCAAATAGCTTTTGATGAGGCAAGCAATATGCTAATGATATTTAATATCCTGTTTGGGCCATGCAGATTCACTCATATGTCTGCTGAAATTTTATCAATAAGTCCATGAAGTTCCAAACAGAATACCAAAAGCAACAACTTGAAAGCACCATTAATGTAATAAAATGTCTCATGGCACTTCACAATGGCATAATCATAAATAAATGGACGTCAAGCCAAAGAGGTGACCACCATGAAGGGTGGACAAAAACTTGGTCCAAAAGGTGGGTTATAAGGTGTATCTTAAAGGAAGAGAGAAAGGTGGAGTGGCAGAAGGACACAGGCAGTGGATTATGTGTCTTAGGCAGCTGACGTGAATCTATACAGTCAGTAAATGTGCTCATGTTGCTGTGCGTTTACCATGAGACAGTAGTGAAATCACTAGCCTGGGCAAAGTGGGAAACATCTGTGGCCTGCGTAAGGCAACTGTACAAAGTTGTTTGGGAGGTTTGGCCTTGTTGTTTCTTGGAACAATTAGAGCATATAAGTTCAAGGCAATCATTTCTATAACAGCACTTCTAATTTCCAGGTTTGGTTGCAGGAAGGGACACAGTTCCATCACAGACTTTTTCAAGAATAGGAATCTCCACATGCAGGCTTCCTTGCACATTTCCAGAAATTGTAATGCCTTGTAAACACTGGTTGAGTTTAATGGCAAAACTCTATCCTCCTCCTCCTATTCCTCCACAATCCACACATGTCAAATGGGATGCACCAGAGGGTAATTTGTTTCTAGGCAGCTCACAATGAACTACATAGCAGACTGGATCCAGATTTAGGAAGCTCTCAATATATTTCTGGTAAAACAGCTAAACAGCAAAGAATCAAAGAAATTAAGGAAAATAAATAGTATGTAATCACAATAAGCCTGAACAAATAGACCTAATGTATTGGGCAAATCCCAATATGTGAGAAGATTATCCCTTACAGCCCCATTTTATATTAGCAAGGTGTATCTGGTGTGCTGTTCAGATTCTCCAACTGTATTATGGATCCATAATCCAATTCAAATAATTTTATAGCTTTAATGGGCTGGATTTTCAGGCAGTCATCAAAACCCTGATGTCAGGCCCATAAAGGAGTCCACAGGGTGCCCATGTTGGCAGTGTGCCCACCAGTGCAACCTTCTGGAAAGTGGTTTCCTAGTTGGTCATCTCTATGCTCATTGTCTGGCTCTAATTCCCACTACTGCCAACCCCACTCCCCCTACCTGCTATTGGGGTTGGGTGGGGGTGGGGGGGTGGTTGGGGGGATGGGGTGGGTGGTGGCGGGTGGTAGGTGCATTTCAACGGCGTCGCACAATGGCCTCTAAGTAGGGACATAATTGGACTAATTGGTTTCCCATATCCATGGAGTGGATAACTGTTCAGGTTCCTACCCACCAGTGGAAAAATTCCCCAGAAGTGGGAATGTGCATGGAACAATCCAGATGTGGCTCCCCCAAATTTTCCTGGCTCACCACCCCCAACCCCACCACCTCCGACCTCAGTTGTGTTGTTTAGAAGAATGAGAGGTGATCATATAGAAACATATAAGATCCTGAGGGGACTTGATGGGGCACATGCAGGGAATATGTTTCCTCTTGTGGGGGAGACTAGAACTAGGAGCACAATTTAAGACTAAAAGTTCTCCCTTTTAAGATAGAGACAAGGAGACACTTTTTACCTCAGAGGATTGTTAGTCTATGAAATGCTCTTCCCTAAAAAGTAATGGATTCTGCGCCATTCAATTTATTTAAGGCTGATTTAGATAGATTTTTGATAGACAAGGGAGTCAAAGGTTATGGGGGGGGGGTGGTTAGATAGGAAAGTAAAGCTGAGACCACAGCCAGATGAGCCATGATTTTATCAAATGGTGGAGCAGACTCGAAGGGCCAAATGGCTTACTCCTACGCGTAAGTCCTATGATTTTATAATGCGGAGCTGCAGTTGTCCTTGAAGGCCTGCAACTGCATCTTTGCTGCTGCAATGCCTGTAAAGACAGTGGGTGGAATTGTCTCAGATTTACATTAAGTACAATAGCGGGCAGGGAAAAAAGCATTTTACCCGCCGGCCACAATGGCGGCTTCTCATGCTGTATCGTCCCAAACCCGCCGCATTAATTATGCATTCCTGGGAAATATGCCATTTCAATTGCGGGCAGGCTCTCATTTGCCCGGCACGCCATCGCCTCGCCACGTCATCACACCGGGTGCTACATTTAAGGTGCAGCCGCACACATGCCTCTCAGTGCTCCCAGCCCAGGACTGCTGCACAGAAGATAGGATGGCCCCGAAAGGCAAAAAGACTGAAGCCCTCCTGTTAATGATGCATCCCTCAAGCACCTTTTGGACACTGTGGAGGCCTGCCGTGATGTCCTCTACCTTGCTTTGGCCGCAGGAGGGGCAGCGGTATCACCAATTCAGAGTGGGAGGCAGTGGCAGTGGTGGTCAGCGCCAATGCCCTGCAAAAGGGGACAGCCACAGAGTGCCACAACAGGATGGATGGTCTCATCTGTTCCGCCAGCGTAAGTCACTCTTCTCACTACTCTGAACTCACACACTCACAGACCCATCACACATCCACAGGGATCTCACACCTCAAGGGTCAACACCGCTAACTCTCACACACACCCTCACATCTCCATCAGGCTCATACCCTCACATCCTCATCTTGTCCATGTCTCCGCCCACCACACAAACATTTGACGCAGTGCCATGCATCCTGCTCACACTTTCTCCATCTGCTTTCATGTAGGAGAAGCCTGCTCACATCAGCAAGCAGAGGTCCCAGGTCGGGAGTGGTGTGGCCCACATTAGGCCCTTCACTCACTTTGAGGAGCGTGCCATTGCGCTGACTAGTGAGGACATGGACCATGCCTGTGGTGACAACGAGGTCAGCGGCAAACACCCTCACGAGGATCCTGCACCACATCACCCCCCACCACCACCCCCCACCCACCCCCCCACCCACCCCCCAACATAAATGTCAGTTCTCTCTCTCTCCTGATTTTGCTTGTGCTGCCATGCACAAATTATCTCAACTTTGGTTCACAGGGAGCTCTGCCAAACAACTGACACCCTCAGCCAGGTCCTCATCTCCAGCCAACAGGACATCTTCTCCATGGAAAAGCTGGAAATAAGCAGCCTGTAAAATCCATCACAGCACTTACCCACACCCTCCACCAGGGCACAGAGACACACACATTGACGGGACCTAGATCGAGAGCAGGCTTGTGTTCACAATCTGGTGGTCACTGCGCGGACTCGTGTCCACAGCAGGAGGAGGCAGGTTCAGCCGAGCTCCACGGCACTCAGAGGACTTGCTGGGGAAGAGGCACCTGTGATGTCCAAGTCAGATGATAAACCTCTGGATTTGGCCTTCCAGCTCATCCTGGAGAGTCAGCAGAAGGTGGGGGAACATCACGCAGTGCTGTTGGAAGCCCTCAACAAAGTGGTTTGTGAGCTGGAGGAGTGTGTCCACCTCTGATGAAGTGGTGCCTACATCTACGTGTATGGAGGTCTCCATGGGGAGGATAGCAGAGGCCATGGAGACCGTGGTCCAGCAGGACGCGGAGATATGTGCAGATCTGCACTCCATCACGGGAACCACGAGTGAGTTCCTGCAGTGGCAACATGAGAGGAAAACAGGGCACCTCAACATCCCCCCAGGAGTCAGGCCAGGGCCCCCTGGCACCCAAAGGGAGGAGGAGCGGCAGCTGGACACCCCCGGGTCATCCATTCAGGAATGTCAGAAACTGTCCTCTCTCTCTGGGTCTGATTTGCCTGTGAACCCCTCAACCTCATCGTCTGTCACCACAGAGGGAGCAGCTGGTCAACGAGTGATTCTGGAGGGGGAAGTGTGTGTGTGGCAGGGCCTTTCAGAGCCTCGTGCAAGCACTCTCCCAGGCACGCCAATCCTCCCATTTCACACTCACCTCAATATCCTGAGCATTTTCAATGCTGCCTGCTCGGGCTCACTTTCAGTTGTCCATCTGAGCTGACTCTGCCCACTCAATGATCACACTCCCATCCCTGATCTCACCCACCACGACTCTCGTTTCCCTTTCAATTTAGACAGCATGTTGGTGATTCAGTTCTTCATTCACTCCCCTGTCCTCCCCCCCACCTCCCCACCCCGCCCCAGTCACCCATTTCCTTTCCCTCATCACTGTTGAGCCCCCTGGCATCACCTTCCACCTCCCCTCTGTGACCTACCAGCCACAAACCTTTTCCTTTGGGGATGTCCATGTGAATGTGCAAAGTCCCTTCCTTCCAAAAAATCCCACCCCCATCCACATTTACCTCCCCAACCTCCTCCTTTCCACCCCCAGGGTCCATGTCTGCATCCGAGTCCCCACCAACCAGCCTCACCGTCCCTTCTACCGCTACCGTCGAACCCTCACCCTCACCCTCCCACCTTACAACCCCACTCTGCCCTCGGTCATTCTCAGCATTCCCTCGCACCACGCCCACCCTCAGTTCTCTCCCCAGGAGGCAGTCATGGACTCATCAGAGCCCTCCCTTGCACATTCGCCTGGACATCCCCCCTCTGGATCCCTTCCTCCTTGGAACCCCTTCCCCCCTTTGAACCCTTTCCCCCCTTGGACTTGCCCACCTTAGTTCTCCCCTCCCAGACTCCCCCTACAATTTCGTCCTTCCCCCTTCCTGACTCCTTTAGACACCTTTACTTCTTCCGCCACCCTTAGTCCTTCCCCACTTCCGACTCTTTCCTCCAGCCTTACTTCTTCCTCCAGCCTTACTCTTTCTCCCTTCCCGGCTCCTTCCTTCACTCTTACTTCTTCCTCCACCTTTACTCCCTCCCCTCTCCACACTCCTTCCCCTCTCCAAACTCCTTTACCCCCAGAACGCCTTCCCTTACACCTTCCACCCTTTTACACCCACTTCCCCAGTTGCTGTCTTCTCCCCCTTTATCCCCTCCTCCCCCGTACTCCACCCCCTGCCAGCCTCAACCTCCCCGACACCTTCGTCCCCCTCCCAACGTCACCCCCCCGACACCTTCGTTCCCCACTCCCAACCTCACACCCGACACCATTGTTTCCCACTCCCAACCTCACCCCCCCAATGCATTCATTCCCTCCCTCCCAACCTCACTCCTCCGACACCTTCATTCCCCACTCCCAACCTCACACCCAACACCATTGTTTCCCACTCCCAACCTCACCCCCCAACGCATTCATTCCCTCCCTCCCAACCTCACCCCACAACACCTTCGTTCCCCACTCCCAACCTCACACCCAACACCATTGTTTCCCATTCCCAACCTCACCCCCCAATACATTCATTCCCCCCCTCACAACCTCAGCCCCCCCAACACCTAACACCAAGACAATGATGTAAGACATGCAGATAAGCCCTGGGAGTTAATGATCTCTTGCTGATAGTGTTGGATCAGGAAACAGAACAATGGATCATGCCGGAAAATGCAAATTTGTCTACCAGATGCCGACAAGCTATGCCTTGACTCTGATGGAATATTTTGTTCATGCGTTTCTTATGCCGGGTTTAGACCACATTGCATTGAGTGACTCAGGGTGTCATCTCTGCCTGATTGGGCAGGTGGCTGGCAACCATAACAAAACCCTTCTTCCAAGCTGCAAGTGTCAGTGCTACTATAGGGAGTTCCTACCAATGATTTTTTTGGAGTTGCACCAACCAATAGAAGCGCCTTTCCAAATAGCTGAAGTCCAGTTGCTATTTCAGAAAGGAGTTGTAAATGTTCATTTGTTTCAGAGTGTTTTGGATAAGAATTATGTCCCTAGTTTTAGAGTAATTATGCATAGATCATGAAGCTACCTGAATTCCTTAACGTTTTTGGAAATGGAGGGAAGTGAAATAACAGGTCTAGTTATATGTGACATTATATCACTTTTATAGAGCAATATTAGTTTGGGTTTCCTCGTAAGTGACTAGTATGAAGAGTCAAAGAAACTGCTCCTTTATTGGAGCAGGAATGTGAAGGGGAACGGGGTATGTTGTACCCAGTCAGATCAAAGCCCTCCCCAGGACAAGGAAACAATGAGGCAGAAGATGTTAACAACTCAAACATATTTAATATAGCAGGCACTAGCACAGTTCAAAGCACACAGGAGCACGTTGACAGCTTAGTTAAGGGATTTCACCGGGTGCATCACAGAACACTTGGTACCAAGTTGAAGCAGTTATGGATGAGGATGGCACAGCAAGTTCTGGATGAGGATAGTAGGGCCTGACATCCACTGATGACTAAGTATTCAGCGCACCCCAATTTGATTCAGTCTGCTTTTAAAAGAAGAGTGCAAGCTGAGTTTGAAGAAAATGCAAAGGCTCTGTGGGCAGCTTTGCATAATGTACAATATGAGGAGTAGGGGGAGAGTCCTCCACTGAGTTCAGCCAAAATACACACAGCAATAGCACGATTTTTGGTCTCAGTTTAAAAATCCGCCATTCGCTGTGTGCAGACAACCATGCATACCTGATTTATACAAACAAAAACTCTGATGCTCAAAGCACTGATGGGCATGGAAGTCATCCCACATTGACAAAAGAAACATTTAGGGAACTCATTTACGTCCTGGCATCCATCAATGGGTACCTTTTTTGGCATGGCTGAACCAAGAGTGGAAAACCTCAGGTGTTTCTTCTGGGGCATTTGCCCATTGTTGCAGAGGTTTGCATTTAATGTGCACCTTCCTGGCCTTCTCATGACTATTCTCTGAAGTGATAAACAAAAAGACCAGGTTTAAGTGTCTGTTAATGAAATGGAATGGATGGTTGTTTCTTAGGGTGGAAGGAAATTTACAGCGGAGTTCCCCAGGAGTCAGAATTAGGGCCATTGCTCTGATATGTAATTAATGACTTGGACTTGGATATACAGGGCAAAATTTCAAAGTTTACAGCTGAAATGAAACGATAATGATAATAACAAGATTCAGGATGACATTGACAAACTGATGAAATTGGCAGACATGTGAGAAGTGGGAAGTGATACATATTGTTAGGAAGAAGGAGGAGAGACAATATTAACTAAATTGTACAATTTTAAAGGTTACAGGAACAGAGAGATCTGATGTACCAATCTTTGAAAATGGCAGGACAAATTGAGAAGGATTAATAAATGTATATGCTTGATAAATGGAGAGATGGAGTACAAAAGCAAGGAAGCTAAACCTTTATAAAATACAGGTTAGGCCTCTCAGCTGGAGTATAGTGTTCAACTCAGTCCTTTAGGAAGGATGTTAAGGCCTTAGAAAGTTGTAGAAGAGATTTACTAGAATGATACCAGGGATGAGGAACTCCACTTATGTGGAGAGACAGGAGAAGCTGGGGTAGTTGTCCTTACAACAGATAAGGCTAAGAGGAGGAGGTATTCAAAATTATGATTTTTTTTTTAAAAATTCACTCACGAGATGTGGGCATCACTGGCTAGCATTTATTGCCCATCACTAATTGCCCTTGCTCAGAGGACATTTTTATGAGTCAACCACATTGCTGTGGATCTGGAGTCACATGTAGGCTCAGACCAGGTGAGGATGGCAGATTTCCTTCCCTTAAAGAAATTAGTAAATCAGATGTGTTTTTATTACAATGGGACAATTCATGGTCATTAAACTTTTTAAATTCCAGATATTTATTTCATTCAAATTCCACCATCTGCCATGGCAAGATTCAAACCCAGGTCCCCAGAGTGCTAACCTGGGTCTCTAGATTACCAGTCCAGTGACAATACCACTATGCCACTTCCTCACCTTTGTTAGCATAAGTAAGCAGAAGGGTTAGTAGCCAGAGGACACAGACTTAAGGTGATTGGCAAAAGAACCAGAGGTCACATAAGGGACAAATCCAACCCAGCCAATTATCGCCCCATCAGACTATTCTCGATCATCAGTAAAGTGATGGAAGGGGGTCATCAACAGGGCTATCAAATGGCACTTACTTAGCAATAACCTGCTCACTGACACTCAGTTTGGGTTTCGCCAGGGTCACTCAGCTTCTGATCTCATTACAGCTTAGCTCAAATATGGACAAACGAGGCGAATTCCAGAGGAGAGGTGAGAGTGACTGCCCTTGACATCAAGGTCACATTTGACCAAGTGTGGCATCAAGGAGCCCTAGAAAAACCAGAGTCAATGGGAAAGACTCTCTGCTGGCTAGAGTCATACCTCGCACAAAGGAAGATGATCACAGGGTTTGGAGGTCAATCAATAGCTCCATAGTCATCATTAAACTTTCAATATATTCCAATTCCACCATAGTAGGATTTGAACCCAGGTCCCCAGAGCATGGCTAGATTAGCAGCCCATTGATAACACCATTGCACCACCACCTCCACTTTCTTTGGTAGTAGAAAGAAAATCACAACACAACATGAATGCCTCTATCCCACAAATCTTTTGCCTCATTTTGGAGCAGCCTAACAAATAGGCAAGCAGCATCCCACCAGAAAAAGGTGAAGGCCTACTTAACAAACACAAATCAGGGTCCTGTGATTGACTTAAGACCCTATTCCAATTTTATAGTTTCCACTGGGCAGACCACAATAAGAGAGAAAAACTTCATATGGGACACTGTATTCAGTGAAACTGTGTGTATACTGGCTTAACCAGATCCTTCTCCACAACCCTCCACCCCTACAACTACACCCCAACCCACTCCCCCGCCCAGCTATTGTTTGTGCTTGTCTTTAAACCGTCCCTGCTGGTTCAGATCCATGGAGGAACTGCCGGATTTTCTACCACCACCCCTCACATTCCTACCCCTCCCTCACCACCTTGATTGGCAAACTGCCTGCCCATTTTGGAAACATGTGGGTTGCTCAGCAACCAAATTAAATTGAGGTTCAAAGTTGGAAGTTAGTGGGGTCTCTTGTCATTTACATGGGATGGACATCCCGATTGCCATTGCTCTACCTGTAATGAAAATTGGCTCCCATAGTCTTATGAAAAGTGACTGATTTTGATTCACTTTTAATTCAACAACAACTTATATTTATTTAGCACCAAATAATGAAACTTTGCAAGACGCTTCACAGAAGCATTATAGATCAATGTATGACACTGAGCCACAAAGGAGATATTTGGTCAGATGACCAAAAGCAGTGTCTTAAAGGAGAAAAGTGAGGTAGGGAGGCAGGGAGGTGTAGGCAGGGCATTCCAGAGGCTGGGTCAAAATCCTGGAACTCCCTCCCTAACAGCACTGTGGGTCTTCCTACACCACATGGGCTGTAGCGGTTCAAGAAGGCAGCTCACCACCGCCTTCTCAAGGGCAACTAGGGATGGAAAATAAATGCTGGCCTAGCCAGCAAAGCCCATATCCCATGAATGAATAATAAAAAAAAATTAGGACCTAGACGACTGAAAGCACAGCTATGGAGCAATTATGATTAGGAATGCACAAGAGACCAGAATTGAAGGAGCACAGATAACTCAGCAGTTTAAAGGCATTCAGCTAATAAAAAACCTTTTTGTCAGACACAGAGCATTCCTTTCAAGATGTAATTGGCAATGGTGAGGGGCACAAGTAGGTCAATGACTTAGAACTACCACCTCACATCATCACTACAATTCCAAGATCAAACAGCCTGCTCAGCATAATTAGCAGCGATCACAATTGTTGGCTGAAACCAGTGGATTAATAAGGCGAACGCTATTCAGCACTCCACAGTTTGAACCACAGTGGACACTGCCTTTCAAAGTAACTAAAATGTCTACCTACTAACACAGCACTTAAAAGGGGAATAAAGGGGACCTAGGGCAGACCCACAATATAGTAGAAACTTGAGTCCTAATGAGAAATATTAAAATGTATGCAGCTGCTGCTGGACGGCTGGTTTTATTCTTCCAACATAGCTCATGAACACATTGTTTTTGTAGTTCATACTCAATTGGTTCTTACCAGTTGGGAGGTCCCATTTATATTCTCCTCTGCAGACAACATATGTGATTATTTTCAGAGATAATATTGGTTTACCGTCACAACGAATTCAAAATTATTTTGAAAAAGATAGTTTGCTGACTATCTTAAACAGTTCTGTAGATTTTATTGAATTTAAGTATTGGTGCTGCAGCATAATATGAAATCCCCTTTATCCAACTTTTGTGAGGCCGAGATGTGTTAGGAGTGAAAAATGTTATCATATGGTTTAGTAAAAGGTAGAATGAAATGGTTCAAATGACAAAATACCTCAAATTCTGGAGATTGAGAAAAAGCAGAAAATAGCTGGGAATACATAGTAGGTCCATCAACATCTGTAAAGAAGCCTAAGCTGACGCTAAGATTGAAGTACTTTGTGCTTCGAATCGATGGGCTGTCGGCACCATCCTGCATTTTATTTCTAATGGAATTCAATTATGCCTGTCATATTAGAAAGTCTTACAAGCTCAGGTGTGTAGTTCTGGTACTTGAACTGCAATTGATGGAAAAGTGGAGTATTATTGCTGTATTATTGAAACAACATTAGCCGTAGCTAAGTTCTGTGCACAGTTCAGAAAGAATACTTTTGCAAATTGAAACATCACGATGCTCAAGGATCCAAATTTGAAAGTTTTGAGTGGAGAAATTCAGTCATCCTATGCTAATAGCAGGCTGAAAATAAGCAGTTGTAGTAAATGTCAGCAGTCCTTGGAATATCATAATGATATATAATTTCTCATGATGAAAAGTTCAGCAATGAACGGAATTCTGCACTACGACTCTTCAGCTCTGCTTGTAGCAGTACGGATATGATGAATCGCAACAACTTAACTGATGGCTTTGACATCAATGCTAATATATCCTTTAGGACTTCAGGAACAGAAGGAGGCCATTCAGCCCCTCAAACCTACGTTGTCATCCAATTAGATCATGTCCACTCTGTACCTCAACTGTATTTAGCCAACTTGGCTCTATTTCTCTTGATATCCTTAATTTAAAAAAAAATTCATTGCTCTCAGTCATGAAACCTCCAACTGTCCCCAGGATCCACAGTCGTTTGAGGGAGAGAATTTGAAATTTCCTGTACCATGCGCGTGAAAAAGAGTTTCTTGATCTCCCTCTTAAATGGCCTTGCTCTTAATTTTAAAATTATGCCCCCTCAATCACATGGGGGAGAATTTTCTCCCTGTCGGGGGGGGTTGTGCGGGGGCGGGCGCGAACCCGATTGGCGTCCCCGATCGGGTCCACGCCTCCATTTTATGCGGGTGGGCCAATTAAGGCCCGCCCAGTATGACACGCACCCGAAAGCGCTGAGCGCTCCCTGTGCGGGCCATGGACATGGGGGATTCCCCGAATCGGGGCCCACCTCTGTGCCTCAGGGAGATTAGTTTAAGTTTTAAAAAGCTGAATAAAGAAAAGAAAAAATTTTAAGACATGTCCCCTCATGTGACAGTGTCACATGAGCTGGGACATGTCAATGAATTTTTAAAAAAAATTTTATTCAATTTATAAAAACTTCCCGCCCGTGAATGAGGTTCCGTGAAATATGCGAAGGCCGCCTGGGCTCTTGAGGTTGGATGGGCAACTCAGTTTATTGGTTTAATTAGTTTTTAAATGGTTTTGATATGCCTTTGACAGTTTGGGGGGGGGGGGGGGGGGGGCAGCCAAGTTGGCTGCGTGCCAGCCGAACTGAAAATCTAAACAACGCGCTGTGGCGTCGGGACGCACGCCCACATCACCCCGCATCATTTTACACCTCGGTGAGCGGGCCCCGCCCCCGCTCGCCAAGCCGAAAATTCTGGCCATGGTTTATTTACAACATTCAGGGCATTGTCTGGGGTTCCCTGTATTCCATTTTCCGTTTTCTCCATTTCCATAGTTGTCAATCATCCGTGGTTTGTGCAGACCCCTGCACGTACTGGGGCTGAGGCAACTGCTGGGGCAGAATTTTTTGACCTGTGGGCAGGCATGCACCCGACCCAATCAGGAGTAAAATAGTGCGTGATGACGTCAGGCAAGTGTCCCAACGTCATTGTACACTCGCGCGACCTTTCGGTCAGCGGGCACGCGTGAGAGGCAGCAGCACGCCTGCTGACAACTAAGAAGCCTATTAAGATCCTTAAGTGAATAATTAAGTTGCATTTCTCACTGCCCACTCAACCGTTTAGTTGGCGGGCGGGCGAATTGGCCAGGCGGCCTTTGCATTTTTAATGAAACCTCATCCACCGGCGGGGTGAGGTTTCCAACGGTTGCTGAAAAAAAATGTTTTTAAATGTTACCATCGTTTTTTGCATGTCCCTCTTCATGTGACTGAGTCACATGTGGGGACATGTTTATATCATATGTAAAAAATTTATTTTTCATTTTAAAATCCATCAGCTCTCTGAGGCAGCTCTGTGCCTTCAGGGAGCTGTCAGTGTGCGCTCCCCCATGCATGAGCACACTTTAGCACTCGCATTCCTCCAGCTCCCACCCTGGCAGAGCTGAGACTCTTAGGGCACCTTTCACACTGGCTGGCCGGTAACAAAATCGCGGGCGGCAGTCAGTCTCACAGCCGTTCCCAGGCCCGCCCACTGCGGCCACCCGATGGGGGGAGTACCCTCCCCCTGGTTTTAGTACATTTAGTTTGGTACCTTCAGGATAACAATGTTGCAAGGTTGCTGCCAAACATGCTGAGAGAGTTTACAAGTTTGGGGTTAAGAGGTGCCCGTGGGCACTTCATACCAAAACCTGCTCGTCAGGCAGTGAAAGTAGCAAGAAAGGGTTTCTTGTGAAAGTGCTCTCTCACCTTGGGCAATGGTTGGAGCCAGAGAGTCTTGCCATGGGCAGCAGAAATATTATTATTATATCACTACTGATGTCAATCTGTTTTTGTGGTTTTAAGACATAGCTGGAGCTCCTGTCTAAGATGCTTCTCAGTCAGCTTCTCTCAATGAGTGACATCACTATGACATAGCTCCTTACACACGTGCTCAGTAGCTGTCATTAGAGTTAACCCTTTACTTTATAACTCCCGCCAAGTCTTCATCCCCATACTATTATACACACATTCTCCTGCACCTCACCCTAAAGTCCCTTCTCTTAAAGGGAAAGTCTATTTAGTGGTTTCACCATTCTTCCTGAATGGGTGTGGAGCTCCTTCTGAGGTAGATCGGAATCCTGTTGCTCTGAGGTCTGTTCATGGGGCTTGTCATTCCTGGTTTCTCTCATTTGTGGTTCAGTAGGTATGACACTCTCTTGAGATTCAAGGTGCTCTGCCCATGCTGTTAATGGTGTTCTGGGTGTTCTGTCCATTGAGATTAGGGCAGATCTGCTCCTTCAAATAATGCCTGACTCTGTTTTGACCAGGCACAATCTTGGTTGTTGTAGCTTCTCAGTTACCTTTCCTGCATGGTTCTAGTCTCTGATCTATACCCTCTCTCCCCTTCCAAGAATCGGAAGGTCTTGAGTCCTATGTCTCTGGTTAAGCAGGAATTCACCAAGGTCCCTTAGACAGCACCTTCCAAACCCACAACAGCTATCATCTAGAAGGGCTAGGGCAGCAGATAGATGGGAACACCACCACAACCACTATCATCTAGAAGGGCGAGGGCAGCAGATAGATGGGAACATCACCACAACCACTATCATCTAGAAGGGCGGGGCAGCAGATAGATGGGAACACCATCACCTTCAAGTTCCCCTCCAAGTCATTCACCATCCTGACTTAGAAATATATCGCTGTTCCTTCACTGTCACAGGGTCAAAGTCCTGGAACTCCCTTCCTAACAGCACTGTGGGTGTGCCTACACCACATGGTCTGCAGCGGTTCAAGAAAGCAGCTCATCACCACCTTCTCAAGGGCAACTAGGGATGGGCAATAAATGTTGGCCCAGCCAGCCCACATCCTGTGAATGAATAAAAGAAAAGCATACAAGTTTGACTCGCACAGTAGGCTTCTTCCTTCTTCCTAGCTTGATGAGGGTCTTCCATTGTGACATTTGGTAGTGAGGTGTGGGGGAGGAAAGGAAGTTGTGTCTTTAGTTTGTGGCCCATCAGAAGCTCGCATGAGGCAAACACATTATGTGATGTTGTGGAAGAATAACTAAGCAGAGCAAGTTCAATGTCGTCATTCTTCTTCAATAAGTCTATAACAGTGCATACTCCTCACTCAGCTTATCTATTAGACTGTGGGTATTTTGGGGAGCTTGTGGCATGTACAAATCCATACAACCTTCCGAAGGATTAAAAGCGCTTGTTGGCAAATTGTGCTCCGTTATCAGAGATTATGTCAGGAATGCCATGTGTAAAGAACATTTTCTTCAAGGAGTTAATGAAGTCTTCAGAGGTGTAACCATATAGCTTTTTCACCTCTATTCAGCAGGAATAATAGTCTGCCACTTTAAGAAATATTTTCCCTTTCTAGTTAAACAAATCCATGCTAAAGCATTCCCAAGGCCTTGATGGGAAGGAGGAGGGCAGAGGAGGCTCTTCCTGCTCCTGCCTGTGGACGGCATAGGTGACGCAGTGGGAGACCATCTGTTCTATTGAGTGTGAAATCCCTGGCCGCCATACAGATTGCTGGCTTGACACTTGGTTATGCCAAGATGCCTATGGTGGATCTTCTGGAGGACTTCCAGGTGGAGAGCTCATGGTACCGCCCCACTCTTGCACCATATAACAGGAGGTCATCTACAACACTTACGTGGTGATGCTGTTTGAAATATTTCATTAAGACAGGGTTGCTTGGGATGTACTGTGTGAAATTTGTGCAATTCCAGCTTATTGCCAGCAAATGTTTGGTAGTCAAGGCCATAAAGGCTTCAACTTCTGCCATGAAGGCTTTGTCTCGCTGTACTTGGTAAGTAGCAGGTGTCCTGGACAGTGTTTCAGCTGTACTCTGACATTTACTCTGTACATACTCTGCAGTAGCATCGTATCTCATGAGTCGAAGTTGGAATCGCTGAACCCTGGGTGGCATCTTTGTGATTTCCTTCGCATTCAGCCACATTACTAATGGCTTGTGATTGGACTCAATCTTAAAGTGCAGGCCCAGTACATAATCAGAGGATTTCTAACATGCCCGTCGCTGCAAGGGCTTCCCTTTCAATCGCAGCATAGTGCTGTTCAGTCTCAGTTAATGACCTGGATGTGTAGTAAACCGGTCTTCTTTTGCCATCATTTTGGACCTGGAATAGTACTGCTCGTAGTCCCAATGCAGATTCATCAGCAGCCACAATAATGGAAGTTCTGGGTCATGGACTAGGACTGCTGAGGATATGAGCATCATTTTGATTTTTTTGAATGATTGCGGCTGCTTATAAGGAGGAGGCGATGACATTGTGGTATTGTCACTGGACTAGTACTATAGATACCCAGTGTAATGCTCTGGACACTAAGGTTCAACTCCCACCACAGATGGTGAAATTTGAATTTAAAAAATAAACCTGGAATTAGAAGTGTAATAATGACCATGAAACCATTGTCAATTGTTGTAAAAACCCATTGGTTCACTAATGTCCTTTAGCGAAGAAAATTTGCTTTCCTTACCTGGTCTGTCCTCCATTTGACTCCAGACCCACAGCAATGTGTTTGACTCTTAAGTGCCCTCTGAAATGGCCTAGCAAGCCACTCAGTTCTCAAAAGCAATTAGGATGAACAATAAATGCTGAACGCCCATGAATGAATAAAAAAAGAAAAATATCTCAGTCCAGCACTATGCCTGCTCCTGTTGTTAAAGATGTCTCAGGGGTTTATTTATCTGGGATAAGCGAGGTAAGATTTTGCCTGGTTGGTTGACCATGCCCATTAACCTTAGCAGTTCTATTACATTTCTAGGTGATGGGAATTCCTTTCTGCCTTCGTTTTCTGTGGGTCTGCAGTAAACCGAATTGTTTGTATAATGTTTTGTACATTCATTCATGGGATGTGGCTTTGCTGGCTAGGCCAGCATTTATTTTTCATCCTTAATTGCCATTGACAAGGTGGTGGTGAGCTGCCTTCTTGAACCGCTGCAGCCCATGTGGTGTAGGTATACACACAGTACTGTTGGGGAGGGAGTTCCAGGATTTTGATCCAGTGACAGTGAAGGAATGGCGATATATTTCCAAGTCAGGATGGTGAGTGACTTGGAGCGAAACTTGCAGGTGGTGATGTTCCAATGTGTCTGCTGGTAGTGGTCGCAGGTTTGGAAGGTGCTGTCTAAGGAGCCTTGATGAGTTCCTGCTGTGCATCTTGTAGATGGTACATACTGCTGCTAGTGTGCGTCGGTGATGGAGGGTGTAAATGTTTACGGATGGGGTGCCAATCAAGCGAGCTGCTTTGTCCTGGATGGTGTCAAGCTTCTTGAGTGTTGTTGGAGCTACACTCATCCAGGCAAGTGCAGAATATTCCTTTACACCCCTGACTTGTGCCTTGTAGATGGTGGACAAGCTTTGAGGAGTCAGGAGGTGAGTTCTTGTCGCAGAATTCCCAGCCTCTCACCTGCTCTTGGTAGCTGGTTTCTGGTCAACTGTAAAATGATGTTTGTATTTAACTTTTATGTTTTTTTGTAAAAGGACATTTTAGTTAAAAAGAAGTGTTGTATAAAAAACTTGACTGTAAGGTGTGCTAAGTCCTGGATGTAGAATAAGGAATAAAGGAACCTTTTTTTCACAAAGGGAGATGGCGTTCAAAAGCAGATCGCTGTGTGTGTGTGTGTGTATTCTTAATTGTTAAGAAGTGACAAAAAACTTCAAATGCCAACCAGGATGGATGGTATCATCATTATTAGGGGCTTTAGAGGCTTTTGATCCAGTTACTATGGACTTTGTAGTTTACATCGAGCAAATGGAATAGTTTTTCATTGTGAATGAGATTGAAGAGGAAAAGCAGGCCTCAGTGTTTCTTACAGCCATCAGAATGAAAACAATTCAATATACTGAGAAACCTCATTGCTCTTGACAAGCCAGCAGATAAAAGTTTTAAAGGACCTGTGGACATTTTGAAAATCCCAGAGCAGCAATTATTGGTGAGAGATTCAAGTTTCACTGAATAGAGCAGCATGAAGTGAGTCAGTTTCCCAGTTCCCTAGTTGAGTTGAGAAAATTAGCAGAACATTGTGACTTTAAAGATTACATGGAAGAAGTGTTGCATGATTGCTTGGTTTGTGGACTAAGAAATGAAAGAGTTCGGCATAGATTGTTAATGGAGCAAGTGTTGACACTGGAGAAAGCATTCGAGATTGTGCAAAGCATAGAAATGGCAGAGAAACAAGTTGGAGATTTGAAAATGCATTCTAACAATGATGAAGTTAAAATAGGTTAAAATAGTAAAGTCAGGGTATACGCGCTTTCGAACATGTTATTGCAGTAATGGAATAGGGCATAATGCAAAAGCCTGTAAGTGGAAAATTGCTAATTGTCACTACTGTGGAAAAAAAGGACACATACAGCATGCATGTAGGCAAAAGCTGATAACAGTAAAGCAGTACCACCAAGGAAAGTGCATCATGAAGAGCACACAGGCAAGTCACACTTGAAAGTAAACAGGCAGTTTAAAAAGACGCATCAGTTGGAAACAAAATACCAAAGTTAATGCGGGTCCAGACGAGACAGAAAGTGAAACTATCAGCGACAATGCAGAAGAGCAATTGTATTGCATTCAGTCTAATCTGAAACTAGATGAAGGACTAAAAGTTGGCATTGCCTTACATGAAAAATGGTTGAAATGGAAGTTGACACTGGAGCATCTGTTTCTATTGCTTTTTGGCCAGGATTGCATAGGGATGTAGTTAAATCCTGTAGAACATGTCACACATGTCAGATAACAGGGAAACCACAAGCAGTGATTAAGCCGGCACCTTTACTCCCAATACCAGCATTAGAAGAACTGTTCACTAGGGCCATGATTGATTGTGTAGGACCCCTCCCTAAAATTAAAAGTAGAAATGAGTACTTAATGACAATAATGTGTGTGTCTACCAGGTTTCCTGAAGCGATACCTATAAGAAATATTACAATCAAAAAGATTGTGGAAGAGTTACTAAATTTTTTACAAGATATGGTTTAGCTAAGGAAATACAATTAGATCAGGGGGCAAATTTCATATCACAGCTGTTTAAAGAATTAATGAACAGTTTGGGGATGAAACAGTTTAAGTCACCAGCTGGAGTCACAAGGGGCTTTAGAAGGATGGCATCAAACTTTAAAAACTACGATAAGAGCACACTGTCAGGATTATCCTCAGGATTGGGGTGGAGGAATTCCATTCTTGTTATTTACTATCAGAGACAGTCCTAATGTATCAATTGGTTTTAGTCCTTTTGAACTAGTTTAGGGTCATGAGGAAAGGGAACCACTGAAATTGATTCATGAGAAATTGGTGGGTCAAAATTCAGAAACTATTCACCTGGATTACATATCAAACTTCAGAGAGAGATTGGACAGAGCATGTGAGTTGGCTTGGGAACATTTAAAGATATCACAGCAAGTAATGAAAATGAAGATAGACAAGAAAGCTCACAGTTTTGTTGCTGGAGAGAAAGTGCTAGTTCAGTAACCAGTATTAGATGATTAATTAAATGCAAGATTTAGTGGGCCTTACAGGATTGAAAAGAAACTGAGTGAAGTAAATTATTTAATAAACACCCAGGTAGAGAAAAGAAGGAGTGGATGTGTCATGTAAATATGCTTAAAAAGTACTTTGACAGGGAAGAGGAACAAAAAGAGGTATTAGTGATGGTGGGTGATGAAAAAGAGGTAGAAGTGCAGGACTCTGAAATTGGTTTTCCTCTAATAAAATTGGATAATGAGGGGATGCTTGAAAATTAAATGAAATATTGAGTTACCTTCCAAACAAGTGTCAAAGTGATTTGGAAAAGTTATTGCAGCCACACAAACCTATTTGTGGGAATAAGTTAGGAAAGTCAGATTTAGCAATATATGATGTGTCTGTACAAGGCACATCTTCAATAAGGCAACATCCGGCAAAGTTATCACAAGTACAAAAAGAAATTGACTTCATGCTTCAAAATGACACCATTGAGTCTAGTTGCAGTAATTGGATTTTGCCTATTGTTTTGGTACCGAAACTGAATGGAACACAAAGACTGTGTGGGGACTATTGAAAGGTGAATGCGGTTACAAAAGTGGATTCCTATCCTATAACGCGATTGGAAAATTGCATTGAGAAAGTGGGACAATCAAAATTTATCACAAAGATTGACTGGCTAAAAGCTTATTGGCAGGTACCGTTGTCGGAAAGAGCAAAGGAGATATCGGCTTTCGTGATGCCTGATGGACTATATCAGTTTAAGGTCATGTCATGTCACTGCAACATTTCAAAGACTGACAAACAAAGTAATTGCAGATCTAAGCAATTGTGCTGTTTATACTGATGATCCTATAGTTTTCAGTCAGATGTGGGAGGAGCATTTACTGCATCTAGAAGAATTATTTTCTCAATTACCAGAAGCTAATTTGGTGATGAACTTGGCTAAAAGTGAATTTTCAAAAGCGCAAATTGCGTGTCTAGGCCATACCACTGGACGTGGTAAGGTGGCTCTGAGAGATGCGAAAGTCAAGGCTATCATGGATTTCCAAGTGCTTACAACAAAACGGGAAGTTTTGAGATTTCTGGGCATGAATGGGTTTTACTGGAAATTTGTACCAAATTTTAGCAGTGTGGTTGCCGCACTGACTAAACTATTAAAAAAGAAGTTTCAATGGGCACTGGAGTGTCAGAAGTCATTTGACAGTTTGAAAAACAATATTAACCATGCCACTAGTTAAGGCAGTACCCAATTACGCCAAGCAATTTAAGTTTATGCAAAGATTTAAAAACAGTGGGAGCTGAGAGGTTTTTTTTATTCGTTCATGGGATGTGGGCGTCGCTGGCTAGGCCAGCATTTATTACCCATCCCTAGTTGCCCCCTAGTTCAGAGAGCATTTAAGAGTCAACCACATTCCTGTGGGTATGGGTCTGGAGTCTCATGTAGGCCAGACCAGGTAAGGGTGGCAGATTTCCTTCCCTAAAGGACATTAGTGAGCCAGATGGGTTTTTGCGAGAATTGGCAATGGTTTCATGGTCATTAATACACTTTTAATCCCAGATTTTTACTGAATTCATATTCCACTATCTGCCATGGCGGGTTTTGAACCCAGGTCCCCAGGGCATTACCCTGGGTCTCTGGATTACTAGTCCAGAGCGGTGATTTAAAAAGAGTGGGAGGTGGACTCGGGGCTGAAAGTGGCGCGAGGACAGAGGGGAGTTCCGGGGAGACTTGGAGCTGAAAGCAATGTGAGGACATCGCGATTCAAAAAGTGATGACACAGGGGAGGCAGCTGATTGGTAAATAGGGTTAGGTGAGTACGAGTACTTCTACTTCTACTTCTACATTTTCTACTAATTAACTGCTGCAGTACATTGGCTTAAATGAAATAAGGTGAGGACTTTGGACTGTACTGGGAGTGTTTGGAGTGGGATAAGACCCCTACCATAATTAGTACTATTTACAGGGAGTAACTAACAAGCTTAATCTAAAGGGAAGTCATGGCAGCAGAGCTCACACCCGTGATATACTCCTCCTGCGCTATGTGGGAAGTCATGGACACTTCCAGTGTCCCTGGCAACCGTGCGTGTGCATGATGTGTGTCCAGCTGCAGCTACTGGCTGACTGCATTTTGGAGCTGGAGCTGTGGGCGGATTCACTATGGCGCATCCACGATGCTGAGATTATCGTGGACAGCACATTCAGTGAGGTGGCCACACCGCAGGTAAAGAATGAACAGGCAGAAAGGGGATGGGTGACCACCAGGCAGAGTAGAGCAAGGCAGGTAGTACAGGACCAATGAGGCCGTCCCCCTCTCTATCAGATATACCATTTTGGAAACTGTTGGGGAGGCGACTTCTATGGGGAAAGCAGCAGGAGCCAAGTCCATGGCACCACAGGTGGCTCTACTGCACAAAAGGGGAGGAAGAAGAGGGGCAGGGCTATAATGATAGGGGATTCAATAGTAAGGAGAACAGACAGGTGCTTTTGCGGCAGCAAAAGAGACTCCAGGATGGTATGTTGCTTCCCTGGTGCCAGGGTCAAGGATGTCTTGGAGAGGCTGCAGGGCATTCTGAAGGGGGAGGGTGAACAGCCAGTGGTCATGGTACAAAATGGTACCAACGACATAAGTAAAAATAGGATGAGGTCCTACAAGCTGAACATAGAGAGTTAAGACGTAAGTTAAAAAGTAGGGCCTCAAAAGTCCTAATCTCAGGATTACTACCAGTGCTACATGCTAGCGAGAGTAGAGATAACAAGGTATATCAGATGAATATATGGCTGAAGAAACAGTGTAGAGGGGTGGGATTCAGATTCCTGGGACATGGGGACCGGTTCTTGGGAAGGTGGAACCATTACAAACAGGATGGGTTGCATTTGGGCAGGACCAGGACCAATGTGCTCAGGGGGGTGTTTGCTAGTGCAGTCAGGGAGGGTTTAAACTAGAATGGCAGGGGGATGGGAACCTGAGCAGGGAGACAGAGGAGGGGGAAACAAGGATAGAAACGAAAGACAGAAAAGTAAGAAGCAAAAGTGGTAGGCAGAATAAACAAGGGTGAGAAACAAATGGGGCCATAGTGCAAAATAGAGTTAAGATAACTAACAGGGTTAAAAAGACAAGTCTAAAGGCATTGTATCTTAATGCACAGAGCATTCACAATAAGGTAGATGAATTAACAGCCTAAATAGATATAAACGGTTATGGTATGGTTGCAATTACGGAGACATGGCTGCAGGGTGACCAAGGATGGGAACTGAACATCCAGGGGTTTTCAATATTTAGGAAGGACAGACAAATAGGGAAAGGAGGTCGGGTAGCATTGTTATTAAAGGAGGAAATCAATGCAATAATGAGGAAGGATATTGGCTTGGAAAATCTTGAGGTGGAATCTGTATGGGTGGAGATAAGAAACACCAAGGGGCAGAAAACGTTGGTGGGTGTTGTCTATAGACCCCCAAACAGTAATGGAGATGTAAGGGAAGGCATTAAGCAGGAAATTAGAGACTCATGCAATAAGGGTACAACTGTAATCATGGGTAACTTAAATCTACGTACAGATTGGACAAACCAAACTAGCAACAATACTGTGGAGAAGGATTCCCTGGAGTGTGTGCGTGATGTTTTTTTAGACCAATACACTGAGGATCCAACTAGAGAGCAGGCTACCCTAGATTGGGTATTGAGCAATGAGAATGGATTAATTAACAATCTTGTTGTGCGGGGTCCCTTGGGGAAGAGCAACCATAAAATGATAGAATTGTTCATTAGGATGGAGTGTGAAGAAGTTGAGTCCGAAACTAGGGTCCTGAATCTAAATCAAGGGAACTACGAGGGTATGAGGCACGAGTTGGCAATGATGGATTGGGGAAACTTGCTAAAATGGTTGACAGTGGATAGGCAACGGCTAATATTTAAGGAGCATATGCATGAATTACAACAATTATTTATTCCTGTCTGGCACAAAAAATAAAACAGGGAAGGTGGCTCAACCATGGCGTACAAAAGAAATTAGGGATAGTATTAGATCCAAAGAGGAGACACATAAAATTGCCAGAAAAAGCAGCAAGCCTGAGGATTGGGAACAGTTTAGAATTCAGCAACAGTGGACAAAAAGATTGATCAAGAAGGGGCAAATGGAGTGTGAAGGTAAACTTGCAAGGAACATAAAAACTGACCGTTAAAGCTTCTATAAACATGTGAAAAGAAAAAGACTAGCGAAGACAAACGTAAGTCCATTATAGTCAGAAAAGGGGGAAATTTTAATGGAGACAAAGAAATGGCAGAAGAATTGAACACATATTTTGGTTCTGTCTTACAAAAGAGGATAGAAATAATTTCTGAGAAATTAAGGGAACCAAGGATCTAGTGAGAGGGAGGAATTGAAAAAAAACAGTATTTGTAAAAAAAAATGGTGCTAGAGAAATTAATTCGGTTAAAGGCTGAAAAATCCCCAGGGCCTGATAATCTACATCCCAGAGTGCTAAAAGGAGTTGCCCTGGAAATATTGGATGCATTAGTGGTCATCTTTCAAAATTCTATAGACTCTGGCGCAGTTCCTACGGATTGGAGGATGGCAAATGTAACCTCACCATTTACAAAAGGAGGGAAAGAAAAAAACAGAGAATTACAGACCAGTTAGCCTAACATCAGTAGTGGGGAAAATGCTAGAGTCTATTATAAAAGACACGGTAACAGAACACTTAGAAAGCTTTAACAGAAGTAGACAAAGTCAGCATGGGTTTATGAAAGGGAAATCATGCTTAACTAATCTACTGGAGTTTTTTGAGGATGTAACTAGTAGAATAGATAAGGGAGAACCAGTGGATGTGGTGTATTTAGATTTCAAGAAAGCTTTTGATAAGGTCCCACATAAGATGCTAGAGGGCAAAATTAAACCACATGGGATTGGGGGTAATATACTGGCATGGATTGAGAATTGGTTGACAGATCGGAAACAGACAGTGGGAACAAACGGGTCTTTTTCCAGGTGGCAGGCGGTGACTAGTGGTGTACCGCAGGGATCAGTGCTTGGGCCCCAGCTATTCACAATATATATAAATGACTTGGATGAGGAAACCAAATGCAATATTTCCAAGTTTGCTGGCAACACAAAACTGGGAGGGGTTGTGAGGGGGATGCAAGGAAGCTTCAGGGTGATTTAGACAAGTTGTGCATGTGAACAAACACATGGCAGATGCAGTATAACTTGGATAAATGTGAAGTTATATGCTTTGGTGTGAAGAACAGAAAGGCAGAGTATTATTTAAATGGTGATATATTGGGAAATGTGGATGTACAAAGTGATCTGGTTGTCCTTGTACACCAGACAATGTAAGTAAATAGGCAGGTGCAGCAAGCAATTAGGAAAGCAAACAGTATGTTGGCCTTCATTGCAAGAGGATTTGAGTTCAGAAGTAAGGATGTCTTACTGCAGTTGTACAGGGCCTTGGTGAGACTACACTTGGAGTATTGCATGCAATTTTGGTCTCCCTATCTAAGAAAGGATATACTTACCATAGAGGGAGTGCAGCGAAGGTTCACTAGGCTGATACCGGAGATGGCAGGACTGTCGTAGTATGAGAAGAGATTGGTTCGACTGTGCCTGTATTCACTAGAGTTTAGGAGAATGAGAGGGGATTTGATTAAAACATATAAAATTCTAACAGGGCTATACAGACTTGATGCAGAGAGGATGTTTCCCCCGGTTGGGGAGTCTGGAACCAGGGGCTACAGTCTCAGGTTACAGGGCAGGCCATTTAGAACTGAAATGAGGAAAAATTTCTTCACTCAGAGGGTGGTCAGCCTGTGGAATTCTCTACCACAGAAGGCTGTGGAGGCTGGGTCACTGAATATACTCAAAAAAGAAATTGATGAATGTTTGGATATTAGGGGCATAAAGGGGTATGGAGAGAAAGCGGGAATATGGCGTTGAGATAAAGGATCAGCCATGGTCACTTTGAATGGAAGAGCAGGCTCGAAGAGCCAAATGGCCTACTCCTACTCCTAGTTTCTATGTTTCTAAGTTGGCTGTTGATGCAAGCAATATCGGCATTGGGGCCATACCATTACAAGAGGATGACATTGGAATTGAAAAATCGATAGGGTATTTTTCACAAAAATTGAATGCACAACAGAGAAGATATTCAACAGTTGAAAAGAAGACATTGGCCTGAATTTTCCCGTCAGTGAGTTGGGGGCAGGGCCCACTCGTCGATGCAAAAATGATGCGGGATGATGTCGGGGGGAACCCCCGATGTAATCCCGCCCCATTTAAATATTCAGGTAGGCAGGCAGGCAGCGAAATCAGCTGTCCACCCGCCGACCTGTCAATGGCTAATTGAGGCCATTGACAGGGTAGTTGAACCAATTAAAGGTCCTGCCCATCCAACCTTAAGGCTGGCGGGCAGTCCAGGAGCCCCAGCGGGCTTCTGAAAAAACATGAAGCCTCATCCACTGGCAGGATGAGGTTTCATGTCTGTTTTTAAAAAGTTTAATAAAGTTTCTGTGCTTTTTATTAACATGTCCCATCTTGTGTGACCTTGTCACATGAGGGGAACATGTTCATAATTTTTTTATTTTTCTATTTTTGAAGTTAGTAAACCTTTCACCAATCTCCCTGAGACAGCACTTAGTCTCAGGGGGAGTGCACTTTGACAGTTGGGGAATCCCTCCCCCACCCCGCACAGGAAGCGCATAGCCTTAATTGGCCCGCCCACTCAAGATGGCGGCAGGGCCCGTTTCAGTGGTAGCAGTCAGCTGCCCGCCCACTGCCGAGCCAGTGGGGTCCGCACACCCATTAAGGGCAAAATTCTGCCCATTGGGTTTGGTGTTAGCATTGCAGCATTTTGAAATTTATGTTGCAAACAATTCATCAGAAACAATTGTTTATACAGACCACAATCCTTTGAAGCTTTTGGACAAATTTCAAGATATAAGTGCAAGGCTTTTCAGGAGGAGTCTATTATTACAACCATTTAATCTACTGATTATAGATGTTACTGGTAGAGAAAATCTGTTCACAGGTGTGTTATCAAGAGTTTGAAGTTTAAAGGGAAATTGGACATTTTTTAAAAACCTGGTCACTGAACTGGAATGATTTCTATTGATACCAAAGGCTTGTGTATTTATATTATTATGTTAATTCATACATCTGGTAAGGTAGTAGTGTACTAAGTATAGGAGATATTGTAAGGTGGGTTATTAAAAAATGAAGCCATCTTTTTAAATTATGACAGTTCTTTTTTCAATAGGGAGGGGGATGTCATGAAGAGATATTAATGTCTATAATGTGATTAGAAATTATTGTTAAATTGGAATTGTAGTAGGGTCTGTGTCTTTGTGTGTGTCTACGTGTGTGTCTATGTGCATCTTAATTGGATTTAAGCCAGCTAGCCTGGGTGCTTTGATATATAGTAGTTTTGAGATGTTAATTAGATAAGCATAAGGAGGAGAAGGTAAAGTGTAAATTTGCAATTGTTGAATAGACCATTGAAAAGGATGGGTAAAATCTTGCACCTAGCTGGGAGACACCAAGCAACATGTTTATATCATTAATAAAATTGGTGGAATGAAAGGATTATTGTTAGGAGAGGTAAAATTAAAAAACCTAGTAATACAATGGAAAATTTACATTCAAAGGAAAATATAGGTATAAACAGAAAGGAGTTTGTGTGTGTAAGTCAGAGGCATTTAAGATCTAACCACCCAGTAAGCTTACAACTGTGTCTGCAAAGGAACCAAATTGAAAGGAACCTCATTTTGAATTTGTAAGGTCAAATGTACTTTGCCTGGTGTCTGTTTGAAGTCTATGGGTTACTGTTGCCTTGGTGAAGATTTACCTGGGAGTGATTAATTTAGGGATTTGTTTAAAAGTTGTTATAGTAGTCATTTGTAGACATGTGTATGTGTTTAATTTATTGTTAACTTAATAAATGCTTAATTTAGTTTTATATAAAAAAAACCTTTTGAGGCTCGATGGTCTTATTCCTGAATTCAGAGCTGCATCTCAAACATACCAATTGAAAATATAGGTTATGACAGTTGTTCAAGTTTCCCTCTGGAATTTAAATAACTCAGCCTTTACCAACTGCTGTGTCATAACAAATATCAAAATGTTGGGACAGCTTAAGGGTGCTCATCATCAAGTTATCAACCCGTAGCTGTAATTTACTATTCCAGCTCCATTCCTTTTGCCCAATCCATGGATCCATCTTAGCACCGAGATACTTCTCAACCTCTCAAGGTGATCTCTCGAACAGATCTTGCTAGAGGCAATGGTCTTTTTTTGAAAACATATTTATTTACATACTAACTATTTACAGAGATTAAGTGTGACTAAGACATAGCTGGAGCTACTCTCTAAGATGCCTTTCAGTCAACTTCTCTCAGTGAGTGACATCACTGTTACATAGTTCCTTACACTAGTGTCCTTAGCTATCATTAGAGGTAACCCTTTACAGTCAAAGCCATTACTTAAGTTGTTGCAATTCATCATATCTTCACTGCAGAAAGCAGAGCTCAAGAATCTTAGCACAGAATTATGTTCATAGGTGAACTTTTCATCGTGAGCAATTATACATCATTATGATATTCTAAGGACCACTGACATTTACTACAGCTGCTTACTTTCAGCCTGCTATTAGCATCGTATGACTGAATTTCTCCTACAAAGTCATGTCATTTGTGCTGTTGTTGAAGCACTCACAGATGTTTCCTGTCAAAGGCAAAATCGCAAATGGTGGGTGATGATCTTTAGCTCGCCTTCAACAGCAAGTTTCATTATGCATGCAATAAGGGCCAGCTTTAGATGCAGAATCCTATTAGAAGGGGCAGAACTTGCATTTGAATCATTGATTTGGAGCTCACACTACACTTTCCAAGACTGAAACTGGACAGCAAAGATTGAAGACAAAAAGAGCAACTATTATAAATAGTGACCTCAAATGATTTTTGTTAAAGATTATAAGGGCCGGATTTTCCTGTCATTCACTGTATTGTGGTCGAGCAATAAGAATAGAATTGATAGAATAGTTTGTGTTCAAGACTTACGGTAATAACATATGAAAAGCTAAGATATTTAAAACAACCTGCAACTTATATATTCTGTACCAATATTAATGTGTGCCCATTTTTTAAATCACTTAATCAAGTTTATTGTGAATTTTTTTCTCTCTGTTGATGTTAAATTCACATTGCAAATACATAATGGTTTTGTCTGCATTAAACAATGGCTAAAAATTGTTACGTTACTTGAAGATATGACCTAAAAATGATACTCAGTGAGATTTTGACCATCCTGCGTCTGTGCGAAGTTTCAGGAGACATAGAAATCCAATATAATAAAAACGTTTTTAAACCATTGAAGCAGTGATCTTGGTTTTATGCAAAGTCAGTTCAATTCCACTTTGCTTTTTTGAGTTGTCAGCTTATTTGGGGCTTTTTTATTAAAATTGGTTTTCAGCTTTTCTTTGAAGCTGTCAGCCCATGTAGCTTCTCCACTATCCCATGTGCTGCTTTTGTCTCTTTTCCTCACTTTATGCACAATTCCAATTCTCTGTAGCTGTAATGCTGGCCAGAACCTTGTGCCCGCTTGCGTAGCAAGTTTTGGTGGTGGAGTGGCATTTAATCAGGTGGGCGGGTGGAGGGTGGGAACCCTGCTACATTCCCAGTTAAGTCAATGGTGGAAATGCCCACGTAAGAGCCTAATCCCACTGCTACTGGTATTAACCCAGTGGCAGGCAGACTCCCCATGAGGGAAGCAGGCCAAGCAAATCTGTGCAGGGTTGCTTGTGATCTTCCAGTGGCAGCCCTCATTCAAAGGCACTCAATGCCTGATCGAGGGAGCCAACATCACATGGGGGAGTGGGGGAGTAGGGGCGGCTTAAAACCACCCCCCTCCCTCACTGATGACACCCATCCCCTCCCTCCCCCACCTGATGACCCCCCCTCCCACCCCCCCATCACTCACCTGTGGCCTAGGATCAAGTGATGATCCTAGGCCTTGGGTAGGCATTGGGCCGGCAGCAGCCACCACTCAATGGCAGCACTGCCATCCAATAGAGCTCCAGGCCTCTGATTGGCTGGCAGCACTTGGCAGTTGGAGCTTTAGGCCCAAGTGTCCTTTATATTGGGCGAAGGCCTGCCCTGGGCCTGTAAAATGCCGAGTGGAACAAAATGCAGCAGGCCCACCAAAAAAGAGGCGACACAGGGCTCTGATGGGCTCTCCAGCTGGCAGCTGATACTGCTGTCGTCTCCACAAGATTCCAGGTGCAAGCTCTAATTGGTATTAATAAGACTTGTGTGTAAACCTTAGGAATTTAGGCATTGATTCCTTAATTGCTCATTTATGAACAAGAACATCATTAACATACGTTAAACATGTTTACATGCAACAGAATTTAAAGAGTTTGGGTGAAAGCTTGCAACCACTTCAATAGACATTAATACAGAAGATGAACCCACCTTAAACACAATGCTAATTTACCCCTGAGATAGAATTGCAAATTCAAGTCATTTACGTTAATAACAGAAAACAATACATTTTCATAACATCAACAGCGGAAGTATCTCATGATTTCATAACAGAAATTCTCCTTCATTATATCAATGACAAAGTAAAAGGGAATGAGCAAACATGACGCTCCTAGTTTTACATCAAGGATAGCCGATTGTGATTCTTATGTAAATCGATTAGCAAATTTCCAGGCCCCATTGGAGATTGGCAAGAGCCCAGATTGTTAAGAGGTTTTAGATTTACTCTGGGGCAGAGTAGTGTTTATTTGGGTTAGCTCAGACAGAACTTTCAAACAAGCACCAAGACATAGCTTGGCTACTGGTGAGAAAGGCACTACCTGTCAGATCCTTCCTACACGTCCAGAGTCTCTCTGCCTCTGCACACTGCTTTCGAGTAAACTGACTCCTCTCTTTGGGGTGAACTGACTCCTCTCTTTGTCCCGCTCCTGGGTTGCTTATAGCAGTGTTTGAATTTTTTTAAAAAGATGTGATACTGCCAATTCAATATGTACTTTACTGCATATAGCTTGATGTAGGAAATAAGCCAGCTAAGTTCCTTAAGTTAACAAGACTTAGTTTTATTATTAAAACTCACTCAGGTAAAAATGCAGAAACTATTAACAAAAGGTTTAAAATGTACAAGCATGTCCAACTACCCACTAATGCAAAAACAACACATACTCACCTCCAAGCATGCAAAAAAGAAATAAAACTCTGAAGAGTATCAGAATATTAAAAGTTGGGCTGAAGTAACAAGTAATGTGGGGGGAAAAAAATCATGGATTGTCCAGATGCTTGTTTGCAGCTGAAAGGTCACTTTCCACAGTAGCTGCTGGTACTTGGATTTCTGACTGGAGCAATCAGTCTGCCACCAGTGGCTGGTTGATTCTCTTTTCTCTTGGAGACAGTGGTGTTGATTCGGTATCTTTCTTTAAGAACTCTTGGTTTGCAGCAATGAGGTCATCTGGTGGGTTTTGAAATCACAAACAGCTCAGCTTTGATGGGACAGGTTTTAGAGAAAAAGAGAAGGCTGTTCCCCCTGTGGCAGTCTCTCTGACTATTAGTTCAACTCCAGTATATTTTTCAACCAAGAGCTGGGTCACATGACCTTTCTCTGGTTTCAATCTGAGCTGACCATAGCCACTGTTTCTGAAAGCTCCATAGATTTCATAAAGCAGCTTGTGTCCTTCGCAAATGCAACATAGTAGCAACTGTAAGCCAGCGTACTTTGCTTAGCAAAAGTGTTCTTTTCAAAAAGTTCAACGTATATATGTCCAGCTGATAACATTATAAACTAATATTTTACATAAAACACCTTTATAACATAAAGGATGACCTTGGACTGGTTCTGGCGGAATTGAATGGCTATTCAATACAGCGTAATGAACATCTGTGAAGTGTGTTTTTGGTTGTGCCATCAGAAAAAGGGGATGTTCTGTTTTGTGGTTTAAAGTATACGTTGACCACAAAGATAGAATTTAGTCAATAGTGCTTTTAGTCTTCTGTCACATCAAAAGTCTTAAACATGAAATGTTGTTCTTTCATCCTTTCAGATATTAACTGGAAGTTTGAATTTCTATTTTAAAAGTTATTGGTCTGCTCGGTAAGGAAATGGTCGCAAACTGATCCTGGCTCACAATCTGGTGAGCACCTCACAGATATGCAAATGAAGATGATGGTGGCAGTGACAGTCAAGACTACTGAGAGCCGGAGGGTTACTGGAGGCCAGCTCCTTGCTGTACCCCAGACTAATAATGGGCCTCTGATGAGGGTCACACTCAGGTAAGCTGGAGTAGCAGGGACAGATGGGGGATAATCTGGCAGAGGCATTGAGAGCATGGTTGATGGAGGAGTCCATCCAGGCCATGACCACTGCCATGACTCAGGTGGGTGAGTACATTGCTTCTTCCATGGAGATATTGGCAACTGTCATGGAAAGACAGACCAACGAGACCATTAAGTGGGTGCCTGGCGTAAGTACCAACCTGCAGACCCTTGAGGGCACTATGATAGCAGTGTTGCTGTGGGCCAGCGAGAGGTGAACAGTGCCCTGTGACATCCCTCCAAGAGCACCTCAGCAGCAAGCAGGGGAGTGCCACCCCCTCCTAGAGGAATGTGAAATCAGCCAGCTGGAAAACTTTGTCAAGATTGTTCTGTGTATTTTGAATCAAACCTGGTTGTGTTTTTCAGGTCTGTGAGATTCAGTCGTTGAGGGTGTCATGATCTTAAGCAGGGTAGGAATGAGTAGACCGCTCAGCGGGTGTGTCACAGGCATGATGTGTGGCTGCCTCGATAAATCAGGTCATTATGTCAGCATAAATGGACGGGGCATGCGGCTTTTGTATATGATGGAGATTTAACACCAATGGTTGAGTGAGGAAGGCCTTTGCCTGGCTAGCCCTCTTTGTATAACTGGTGTTGAACTTGAGAAAGGACAAGGTTGACTCATTCCTCCCTAGCATCTCTACCCCTCTGGAATCTGCACCATATGGATATTGATGTCCCTGTCCCACAGCTATCTCCTCCTCCCCATTGCCATCACCAGATGAGGTGTTTGCCTCCTCTTCCTCATCTAGGTTCAGGTGAACATGCATGGTCAAATTGTGGAGGAAGCAACACACCAAGATGATGCGTCAGACTCTCTCTAGATCATATTCAGGAGACCTGTCCTGCAAAAACAGGACCCTACCAGTCAGTGGAAACGCATCTTCAATAATCCTATCGCCTGCCCTATGATGGCCCATGTGGAACTGTGACTGGCATTATTCCTTTCTTCTGTTTCATTGCAAGGGTTTCTTACAGGTGTCATGAGCTAGGTGCAGAAAGGGTGCCCCAGGTCCCCAGAATCTATCAATGAAGCTGTTGCTCTAGCCTGAACAGCAGTGGCACCTGGGAGTATAGTAGTATATGGGCATCATGATTGCTTCCTGGCGACATGGCACACGCCTGAAGAATCCTTTTCCTGTGATCACACATGATCTTGGCATTCAAAGAGTAGAATCCCTGCTGGGAGACCTGTCTCATTGCCTCTGCGTCATTCTCCTGACTAACATCAAGGATATGTCAAATCCAAGTGGACTGAGCATCCCAGGGTGGATTAATCCCATTGCTGGTACCTGAAAAGTCAGTCCACACTTTTGTGCTGCCCTTTAAGGGATGAACTTCAGCTACTGCAATGGGTGTGCCCACCTTAAGTGTCAGGCCCTCTGACTGCCAAAGGTCAGCTTCCTGAGCGAGGTTCCACCCTATACACCTCCAGCCAGTCCCGTGGAGCTTCAAATTATTCAGATTGGTTCAGAACCCAATAGACTAAACTTCTATGCAGGTCAGATCCAATGACACCAGCTCAGGCAGATCCCCTCAGTTGCCAGGTTTCACTGGGGGGGTTTCTGCAGCCATGGGAGGTCTGTGGGGGTTTCATGTAATTCAGAAGGCACAACTAAATTGTTAGGAGTTGAACTTCAATTGTTTAAATAGGCTCATTAACAAGCCTAGTTCCCTTCTTATCATGAGCTTTCCTGCATTGACACCATCCAATCGCTAACTATATCATGAGAGATTTTCCTGCTGTCAGCAACTTGACGCGTGGCCTCCAGTATGATTAAGTGGCTCCAGGCAGAATCTTTTCCGCTGCGGTGAGCTGGATTAAATTCCACTCAATGATTCCAAAGGAAATTAGATGGGTTCTTGAGGGAAATAAACTTACAGGGCTATGGGGATAGAATAGAATGGGACTGACTGGATTGCTCTACAGAGGACCGGCACGGATTCAATAGGCTAAGTGGCCTCCCTTTGTGCTGGAATGACTCTATGGGCGGAATTCAATGCCCTTCTCTGAGGTGGGTTTCGAAGCGGGGGCATTTAATTGGGCTAGAGGATGCAGGGTGGGAAGCCCACCACCTTCCCGTATCTGCCTCGATTAAGTCCAGGGCGGAAGGTTGTGGATGGTCACCTAAGGGCTTCATACCACAAATGCTGATATTTAGCCAGCAGCAGGCGGGGTAGTCACAATGCAAGGAGACTGTAAAGTAAATCCTGTTGGGTTTGTTTGCAGCCTGCCGATGGGGTCATCTGTTGTAAGGAATTCAGTGCCTGATCAAGGGACCTGGCATCGAGAAAGGGGTTGCCCACTGAGAGCCACATCCTGCCCTTTGTTCCAACACCCCATGCCTCCACTCCAGCCAGCGACCCTCTCCCCATGACACCAATCCTGCACTCATTCACCTTTGGCTTGGGTCCCTCGTTGACTCTGGGCCTCTGGTGTATGCATTGCTGGCAGCTACCACTGTTCCCGGTGGCATTGGCAGCAATGAGGAGCTGTTGGCCTCTGATTATCAGAATTTCCACCCCCAGGGGTGTTTGATCCTGGACAAGGCGCACTTAAAGGCACATAATATGGTGGGCCTTCCCCAGCAGAGACAAAGCAGGGGCTCTCGCCTTATGACTCTATGACAGGAGAGGTGTCTTCGGGTTGGAGAATTTCAAATTTTTCATCCTCGTTAAAAATTTACAGGCCAGTCATTTTAACTTTGGTGGTGGGAAAGCTTTTAGAAATGATAATCTGGGACAAAATTAACAGTGACTTGCCCAAATGTGGATGAGTGAAGGAAAGCCAGCTTGGATTTGTTAAGGGCAAATTGTGTTTAACTAACTTGATTAATTATTGAAAAAAGAGACATGCAGTCAAAGCTTTTTGTCTTGCATTCATCAGGACAGATGCAAGGAGGGTTGCCATGGAGATTCAAATGTGGCTTTCAAAAGGGAATTGGATAATTATCTGAAGAGAGCTACAGGGAAAAAGCAAAGAATTAGAACTGGTCGAGTAGCTCTTACAGAAACCCAGCATAGGCATGAGGGGCCAAATGGCCTCTTTCTGCGCTGTAACCATTCCATGATTTTACAATTCTACTAACTTGCAACAATGTTCAACTTGAAATAATGGCTCCAGAAGAAAATGTTCTATTCCACATAGTGGGTTAGATTTTCCTTAATCATCCCAGCAAAATTTGGGGAGCCTTACAAGTGGTTCCATTTTCTTGGAGCTAACTCCTGCTGCTAATTCTGCCATCCCCAGAGAGAGAGGTGACGGTACTCCCTTAGGCCATGGCAGAACGTCCGCTGATACCTTTTTTTGAAGAAGAGGGCTCAATAGTAGGCCTCAAACCCATACCATTTTAGGCCTCAGCCCTGTCTAAAACCTAAAAGCTGCAGGCCCCTTGTGGCTCTTCAGGGTTTTTCCACCCCTTCCAAAAGATTTTTCCTCCTATAGTAATGCTGTAGTATTGTCAGAATGTTCCTTGTAAAGAGAAACAGCCATTTTAGGCAAAACAGACTATCCCATTTATGCTGGGGCATTTAAAATTGTTCTCTTATGTGTTCTGTTGTAATTTGCCTTTAAGGGTTATCAGCATTACATCACTAGGAGGGAATTGTGTCATGTGATCCAGTCTTGGTTTCAATTTTGCTTTGAGCAGAGCACACACACACAGCTCTGATGTCTTCAAGATTTATACCTATGTATAAACCAAGCAAGATTTACACATTGCAATGTTACATCTGAGACTGACACCTTTTTAAGTACAACTATTCCATCACCTGCAATGCTTATGTTTGGTAGACCAGTGTGTACCAATTTATCTACTCTTACCCATTCTACTCTCTCAGAAACTAGAGAGCAACTCTTAAAACTACAAGAGAAAATGACCAACATGCACATTAAAAATGCGGGTACAGAATTGCCAACTTTACAGTTTGGGACAACAAGTTTGCATCCAGAATCCCACAGAAGGTACATGGCAACCAGCTGATGTGACAAGGATTTGTTCAGAACCAAGTTCCTATGACACAAAGGCAGAATGATGAGGTGTAACTGAGGACAAATCAGATCTATTCCAGCTCCACGACTAGCGTACAGTCCTATTGCATCTTGGCCTAGATCCCAAATGCAAACAGGTACAACATCCAAGAATGACAATCCCACAGATCAATTGTGAGCAATTAAAGAAACCTCCAGACAAGGTTACCATCACAAGATCTGGACCTACCAGCAAATTAGCTTTACTTTGTTGAGACTCATAGATCCATCAGTTCTATGCACTTATGTAATGTTAACTAAACATGAACATGCATTGTAAATAGTCATACTTCTTGGAAGGGGGGAATGTATATTTAAAAAGAAAGGGGGATGTTGTAATATGCCATTATGGGATGTCAGCGTAACATCACCAGAAGGGACATGTGACATGTGTCATCTGTTCCAGTCTTAGTTTCATTTTTGCTTTGAGCAGAGCACACACGCACACAGCGCTCTTGATGTCTTCAAGCTTTATACCTATGTATAACTGTTCTCATGTGCCTAGTCTTAATAAATGAACCCACAACATGTTTACCCAATCCCTTATGAGTGATTGGTGCCTTCTGTCTTGTAAGTAAATTAGCTCAAGGTATTTTATCATTATAATAACACAACATTCTCAGCAATCACCAAGGTTAATTTTATCAAACTTGTTAGAGTTGTCCTTCACAGCAGCCTTTTATGACAAAAAGTAAAAACTGTGTAGCTCAGATGCAACAAAAACAGAAAATGGTGGAAAAACTCAGCATGTCTGACAGCATCTGTGGAGAGAGAAACAGAGTTAACGTTCAAGTCCGAATGACCCTTCAGAAAGGTCATTCAGACTCAAAATGTTAACGCTGTTTCTCTCCCCACGGATGCTGTCAGGCCTGCAGAGCTTTTCCACCATTTTCTGTTTTTATTCAGATTTCCAGTATCCATGGTATTTTGTTTTTAGCTCAGATGCAATGTTTTATATAATTCATAAAAATATTTTACACATTTTTCACAAACTATATCTAGAATGCATGCTCTTAAATCTGCACAATAGTTGCAATGCAATAGCACGGGTGATTTAATAATGTGTTTCAGAGGTATTCAGTGAAGTGGCTCAGATGCTTTGTTATACAAAGGCTGCATGTTAACCTATTGAAGCCTCATTACTGCATCAAGTCACATCTGTGACACTATTATCTCCTACTGTAATTGCTAATAACCTTTTCAGAGCTGAAGTGACCATTTACTGCAAAGTTCAAGCTTCAACGCATTTTCATTTCTTTGATTCCCACCCTCTATCCACTTCACTAAATTGCATTAGTTTGTTTGTGAAAATATTAATCTGCTTGGAAGATGGAAAAAAACCAATGCATAAAATTAAGGCAATGATAACAAAGTAATGTTCATTTATTTTTGAAACACATTTTAACACACTACACAATACATTAATATAGTTTACAACAGAACATATGTTTAAAACTTGTATTTTGTAAAATCAGAACAGTATCATTTTGGAGGGCATTATGGTCAACACCAGCTCTTGTTAGCCATTTCTTGGGTCAGTACTGAGAACCTATGGTTGATAATGGCCATAACTGCTTATTAAAACAATGTTCTTATCAAACCTGCTGGATTTATTGGGGGAGAAATTGGCTTACCCCCGAAAACTGACCTGGAAATTGCAGTGCATTATTAACCCACACCCGTTCATTGTGATTCAGGTAGCACATTAAGTGTTGCCTGCAACTTTACATGTTTGCTGCATGCAGCTAGAGCTCCTCCCACTGTTCAGTGGCACATGCATCAGTATAGGGCATGGTACAAAGAGTGGTGAATGCTACTTAAAGGCAGTTTGTGCCTTCTAAAGGATAGGTGCATTATGGTTGCAAGAAGTGGTGGGAGTCATTTGAAAACTGAATCTGTGCTGTGATATTTTAGGAGTGGCTGAACATGTGAGAAAATGTATACCAAGGTTCCACTCTTGGAGAAAAGAAGCAGAAGTCTTGTACCCGCATTCGCATACAAATCCCACCATACAGACGCTCAAAAAGCTGTAGGACTAGGTAGTGTGACCTGTTTGGTGTTGACATAACCATCTTCTTCCAACACCTCTCACTGTCATCCAGCTGGGTGGGATTGCTCTCAACTGGCTCTATTCTCTTGCCCTTTACCTTTTTTCAGTCTATATAGGGTAATTGAGTCATTGCTCTATAAAATTTATATCTCTGTGAAATTTTCCCACAGGTTTGTTCCTTTATCTCCTTCTCACTGTTTGGGGGTCTATAGCAAATAGTCATAAGAACATAAGAAATAGGAACAGGAGTAGACCATTCAGCCCCTCGAGCCTGCTCCGCCATTCAATAAGATCATGACTGATCTGCTGGTGTTTTGAATTCTTCATTCCCATCTACCCCCGATAACCATTGATTCCCTTGCCTAACAAGAATCTATCTACCTCTGCCTTAAAAATATTCAATGACACTGCCTCCAGTGACTTCTGAGGCAGAGTTCCAAAGTCGCATAACTTTCTAAGAGAAAAAATTCTCCTAATCTCTGTCCTAAAAGGGCGACCCCTAATTTTAAAACAGTGCCCCATAGTTCTGGACTCACCCACAAGAGGAAACATCCTTCCCACGTCTACCTTGTCAAGGCCATTCAGGATCTTGTATACTTCAATCAAATCACCCCTCACTCTTCTAAACTCCAGTGGAAACAAGCCCAGTCTGTCCAACCTTTCCTCATAAGACAACCCACTTATTCCAGGTATCAATCTAGTAAACCTCCTCAGAACCTCCTCCAATGCATTTACATCCTTCCTTAAATAAGGTGACCAAAACTACGCACAATAGTCGAGATGCGGTCTCACCAATGTGCGGTATAGCTGAAGCATAACATCCTTACTTTTGTGTTCAATTCCTCTGATAATAAAGGATAGCATTCCATCAGCCTTCTTAATTACTTGCTGTTCCTGCACTCTAACTTCTTGTGACTCTGTACTAGAACACTGATATCCCTCTGCACCTCAGAATTACACAGCCATTCTCCATTTAAGTAATACCCTGCTTTTTTATTCTTCCTGCTAAAGTGAACAACCTCCCATTTTCCCACATTAAACTCCATTTGCCAGATCTTTACCCACTCACTCAACCTATCTATATCTGTCTGCAACCTTCTCATGTCCTCTTCACAACATACTTTCATACCTATCTTTGTGTCATCTGCAAATTTAGCTACCATGTCTTCACTCCCCTCATCTAAGTCATTGATGTAGATTGTAAAAAGTTGAGGCCCCAGCACAGACTCCTATGTGGGACTCCACTCATCACATTCTGCCAATCAGAGAAAGACCTATTTATGCATGCTCTCTGCTTACTGCCAGCCAGCCAATCTTCAGCCCTACACCATGTGCTTTTATTTTCCATAATAACCTTTGATGTGGCACCTTATTAAATGCCTTCTGGAAATCCAAGTACAGTACATCTATAGGTTCCCCTTTATCTACAGTGCATGTTACTCCTTCAAAAAACTCCAAAAAATTGGTAAAACATGATTTTCCTTTCACAAAATCATGCTGACTCTTCCCGATCGCCTTGATCTCTTCTAAGTTCCTAGCTATAACCTCTTTAATGATCGACTCCAACACCTTCCCCATAACAGATGTCAAGCTAACTGGCCTATAGTTTCCTGTTTTCTGCCTCCATCCCTTCTTTAATAGAGAGGTTATATTTGCCACTTTCCAGTCTAATGGAACCTTTCCAGAATCTAGCGAATTTTGGAAGATTAACACCAATACATCGACTACCTCATTAGCCACCTCTTTTAAGACCCTAGGATGTAGTGCATCAGGACCCAGAGACTTGTCAGCCTGCAGCTCCATCAATTTGCTCAGTACCGTTTCCCTAGTGATTTCAGTTTCACCAAGTTCCTCTCTCCCTTTCACCTCCTGATTTGCAGCTATTACTGGAATGTTTTTTGTATCCTCTATAGTGAAGACAGAAGCAAAATATTTGTCATTTCTTCTGCCATTTCCTTATTATCTACTATTAACTCCCCAGTGCCACTCTCTAGAGGACCAGCACTCACCGTAATTGCTTTTTTCCTTTTTAAATACCTGTAGAAAATCTTGCAATCCATTTTTACATTTCTAGCTAACTTCCTCTCATACTCTAATGTCTTTGTCCTGATTAACATCTTAGTCATTTTCTGCCATTCTGTCCTACCACTCATCTTTGCTGAGTTGTATGTTTTTTCCTTAAGTTTGATGCTTTCCTTGACTCCTTTAGTTAACCATAGATGGTGGGTCCTTCCCTTAGAATTTTTCTTTATAATAGGAATGTACTTATTCTGAATACTCTGAAACATTCCCTTAAATGTCTGCCACTGCTTTTCTAATGGTTTATCCTCTAGCCTAGTTTCCCAGTTTGCTTCTGCTAGCTCAGCTTTCATTCCCAACTAGTTGCCCTTATTTAAGTTTAAGATATTAGTCTTAGACCCACTCTTCTCCTTTTCAAACCGGATATAAAATTCAATCATATTGTGGTCACTGCTACCTAAGGGTGCCTTTACTCTGAGATCATTAATTAATCCTGTCACATTGCACAATACCAAGTCTAATAAACCTGCTTCCTGGTTGGTTCCAGAATATGCTGATCTAATGAACTATCTCAAAAGCATTCTAAGAACTCCTCATCCAGGCTACTTCTGCCAATCTGATTTTTCCAGTTTATATGTAGATTAAAATCACCCATGATTATTGCCATCCCTTTAGCACAAGCACACAATGTTTTCTCTTGAATACTTTGTCCTACATTGTGCCTAGTCAAAAATGTAATACATTCTTTTCTGTCCCTTAACTATTTGAACCTCTAGTATACCCTCTGTAGAACTGTAACATTTTAATTGAGCAATACCTTCACTACTCCTCCTGTCTTCTTTTATTCTTTGTTCCTCCTGAATACATTGCAGGCAAGAATGTTTAGTATCTATTCCTGCCAATGTTTAAGCCAATGTTCCATTATAGGCACTATATCATAACTGCATGTTTCATCATGTGCTTGCAACTCATCAACCTTATGTGTTACAGTCCTTGCATTAACTCACATGCACGCTGACATTATGCTAGTCGGCTTGCTTTTTACCTCCGTCTAATTCCTGCTCTTTCTACCCCATTCTTTGTTCTCTTTTTGTTTTCCGCGCTAGTTTTCTGTGCACCATGTCTCTCCTCTTTACTACTCCACCCTGATGTTTCTCCCCCTGAGTTGTGAATGGTTTCACTGTTGTGGGGCTTGTGTGTCCATATCGTTGATGATAGATAGATTAGGAAGAACCAGTTGGCATGAGGATAAATTACGTAAACACAGGGCAGGATTTTTCAGATGGTGGGACATCTTGCCTGCCACTGATAAAGTCGGCAGGGAATGTATTCCTGCTGATGTCGGCATCCCCACAGCTATTTAAGGCTCCAGGGGGTATTAATTGGCTGGGGGCAGGACTTCCATCCATCAATGGGAAGGAATCCCTGCCTGAGAGAGTTGCCAGCCAATCTGATTGGCTGGCAGCTTTGTAGTCCCAGCAAAACAACCGGGAGGAGTGGTCACGGCTGGGAGTACGCCAAATCCCTAAGTGCTAGGAGCCTCAGAGCACACTTAAGTGTAGGGGTCCTATGTGGGGACAGGAGAGGAGGCCCTGGTTATGGGGAGGAGGTGGTGGGGCAATGAGGGCAAGGGGGATGTGAGTAAGGTTGGAAAGGCCAGGGGCAGGGAGCACCTGAGAAAGGCAGACCTTGAGGGGAGCCCCTGAAAAAGGAAAGAGGGCCTGTGAGGGAGGAATCTTTTCTGCCCAAAACCCAAGCAGGATTACCTGCCAGGCATACCCCCTTCCTTGACCTCCTCAAAATTGTGGCCAGGTGGTAAGTGGCCCCAAAGTGGCTAAAAATTGGCCATTTAAGGGCTTCAGTTGGAGGGAGGGTGAGCTGCCCTAGGCCTCACATACCCTCCGTAAAATCTCAGACAGATTAAGGTCAGACGGGTAGGTGGTGGGAAAGCCAATGGGGGATTTTTACAGCCGCCCCCTCCACCCCGGTAGGGGGGGCTGAAAGATTTTTTCCAGAGGATTTGTTTGGATGCTAGGAAATATGTCTACTGATGGAGGGTCATTGACGTCTAGAACAAGTTGTTCTAGATGTAGTGAGTGCAGATTCATTGCAAGGGTGTAAAAGTCAGCTAGACAAATCAAGGATCAATTACATTAACCCAGTTTCAGCTCCTTTTGAAGGCCTCAGTCAGACTCACATCAGCTCTCATTTCTCAACTGGCATGTGTTTTATTGAGGCATTCTGAGGGCACAATAGGTATAATTCCCTGGGAAGCCCGGGAACTGCCCCAAACATGCCCTGTTGCCATTGAGATCTAGGCGGAAGATTCACCAGTGGCTTCCCCCACTGGAATTTAAAACATAATTGGGCAAAATCCTGAAGAAACTAGTTGTTCACCCAAGATTCCTGGCTTCCCTCTCCCTGGTTTTCTGCCCACTGGACCAAGGAATTTTGAGGCTCAATTTGACTTTAAAAACATAAAAAAAGATATGGGAAGAAAGCAGGAAAAGAGATGTGTAAAAACAGCCCTTAAATAACTGAATTGCTTGTGCCTGTGCTAACATCTTTGTGTTTCTTTCACTTCCCCAGCTTCACAAAATGCACTTCAATCTCCCTAATTAATGGTCTTGGTGAGAAAGATGCATGTTTATATGGGCACAACTCAGGTTTAAAAATCACGAAGGTTGGTGATACCAAGATGAATTCAGGGCTTGAAATGCAGATGCACATGGAGAAATCATGAATGTATTCAGGTATATACCTATGCTCAGCCATTACTTCAAGGAATTTATCAAAATGATTTGACAAAAAAATCTCAAGACAAGTTGAAGTGGCCTATTGGCGATGGCTAAATGGATTACAGGCTTGAGGGGTTTACTAATTCCTGAGTGAAACACAAATTGACAATAATACATTGTACATTGAAAAAAGAAAATTCAAATAATTTAATGAAGATGGGGAAGTAACATGTCTTTAAACGTTAATTCTTCTTCTGTTAAGACATTACTTCATTGCTCAAAGGACTAAGTCATTTTTCATAGTCCCCTTGCTACTTATTGAATAAACCTGTTCTAATCAGAGAATAGTGCATGGTATCACTTCCAGTTTTGCCTGATCAACCCATGAATTTTGCAAGTATATGTTCACAGACATAGGAATGTTTTCCTTTTTTGTTAAGGTGGTTGTTTTCATATTCCAAAGTCACTTGGAAAAAAACTGTTTTCCCAAAAGTGTTTGTTTTAGAGATTTTACATTTCTTTTCAGATCATTCAAATCTGATTTGAGGCGATTTCTAAAAAATATGCTTCACTTGTCATTGCTACCATTCTATCCAAATGACATGATGCTAATGAAGTTCTAATTTTAGAACTGATTAAAAATCAAGTGAATTTATCTACACTCACTGCCAGACCACATGTTATGAAAGTCCTTAAGCAGCTTTGCAACTTTGTGAAAGTGCTACAGGGCTATTTTGTTAATTAGAGTATAGGAATGCATTGAATAATTGGTTCTTTTTCTTAAATTAGACCCCTGTCGGCCATTTTATCTAAGATTTAGGGCATAAATCTGCTAAACATCTGAGGATATGAGAGTTGATTTTAGCCTTGCCACCTGGCAGTAATGTTACACTTAGGGATGAGGGGAGGGTTAATCAGCTGGGAGGGATGAAGGGTGTAGGGTCCCCACCCAAACTTAATTAAGTGATTAGGCTCGACTGCCAGAGGGCTGCTGCTCAAAGCAGGCTGATGTTTCCCTTGTAGGGAAAAGTTGCAGGCAGTTGATGGCATTGGCACTACAACGCCATTTTAACTTAAAATCATGTGAGACCCTCACAGTAACTCGACAACACATCCAGACAGTGCAGGGTCAGAAGAGTCAAATGTCAGTATTGAAATTCTATTTTTCTGTGAAATCCTTATACACCAGGTGGAGCAGGGATACTCTCCCAGGCACCTTGGAAGGAATCCTTGGACCTCTACAGCCCCAATCTTGCTTTCAGTACCAGCATCTTCGTTCAAACTCATTCACCGACTTCATGCTGGTGACTGTTCCTTTGCATCATTGGAGTTTGCATCCTCGGCCCCTGACCCAATTCCCGATTCAGCCTGGTGGCCTTGATATCATTCCTGTGCTGGGAGGAAATGCTTTGGAATGAAATGAAACCCAAGATTTAAAATGGCTGGGGTCTTCCCCTTGAACTCTCCCTAAGGATTTTCCCTCATCCCGCCCACTCAATTCTAATACTATACTTTCAGTAACTTCAGAACAAAGCAAGGCTTGGGAAATCATCCATTGAAACCAGCAGCAATTACCCTCTTAAGAATGATTTACAATATCTTTGCTAATAAAAGATCATCTCTGATTAATGCCAACAATGACACACCTAAAGGTCATAACCAAGAGTGTTTTTGTGGCTTTCAAATTACTGCAGATGTACAAGCTTGGATTTTTTGATCATTGTTATTTTAACCAGTAATAACCTATTCCTGTGCTCAAATGCAAAAGTTCTAAAGGTACAGGCAATGAGCTTTCATTATATCATAGCCCCATAGGATAAGTAATTCAACTCCAATCTGCAACATTATTAGGGATGTTGGAAATTGCACTTTTCAGACTTGGAGAAGTCTTAAAGGGGACATTTAATGACTAAATATATTGCAACTTGCTTTTTTTGTCGTTTTCATTCCCAATATACAAATTCAATGCTGGAAGCAGCAGTTTATTCTTATTTCTGTACTAATTAAATTTGCATTGTACCATTGATAGCTAGGTTGACCCTGGTACCTATTTGAAGCATTGTGGACCTTGCATACCCAACTCATACTGCTGGATCCATATCGCTATTTAATAAGAACAAGTGAACCTCTGCTTTCTGGATTTGAAAAGTTTGCTGTATTTTAATGTTCAGGTATAACCTCCATTTGCCTTGCATATTTTTTGCTAAAGTGCAACAATATCAATTCAGAGCCTCATGCCTAAGTTATCCCATAGACTTTACATTGAAGCAAAACAGAAATCGTTTATGTATTATTATTGTTACTATTATATTCCCTAGACACAGGGGTGGTGCTAGAGGACTGGAGAATTGTGAATATTACCCCCTTATTCAAAAAGGAGTGAAAGGGTAAAGTTAGCAACTGCAGACCAGTCAGTTTGACTTCAGTGGTAGGGAAACTTGTGGAAAATATAGTTCAGGACAAAATCAATAGTCACTTGGACAAGTGCAGGATTATTAAGGGAAGCCAGCATGGATTCATTAAGGTAAAATCATGTTTAACTAACTTGCTCAAATTTTTTGAGGCGATAACAGAGAAGGTTGATAAGTGCAATGTGGTTGATGTGGTGTAATAGATTTTCAAAAGGCATTTGATACTTTGCTACACAACAGACTTGTGAGCAAAATTCTAGCTCATGGAATAAAAGGGAGAGTAGGCGCTTGGATAAGAAATTGGCTGAGTGAAAGGAAACAAAGTGTAGTGGCTAATGGATGAGTTTCAGATTGGAGGAAGGTTAGTAGTGGAGTTCCCCAGGAGTCAGTGTGAGAATTTTGCTCCTCCTGATATATATTAACGACCTAGACTGCAGTGTGCAGTGCATGATTTCAAAATTTGCAGATAATATGAAGATTGGAAACATTGTCAGCTGTGATGAGGATAGTCTTATACTTCAAAAGGACATAGACATGTTGGAGAATTGGGCAGACAAGTAGCAGATGTGGTTCAATGCAGAGAAGTGTAGGTGATTTATTTTGGCAGGAAGAATATAGAGACATAGTATGAAATAGAGGGAGAAATTCTAAAGGAGGTTCAGGAACAGAGGGACCTTGATGTATATGTACTTAAATTATTGAAGATGGCAGGGCAGGTTGAGAGATCAGTTAATAAACCAAATAGTACCTTACGCTTTATTAATAGGGGCATTGAGTACAAGAGTAAGGAGGTCATGTTGAACTTGTATAAGACATTAGTTAGGACTCATCTGGAGTACTGCATCCAGTTCTGGATGCCATACTTGAGGAAGGATGTGAGGGCTTTGGAGAAAGTACAGAGGAGATTCACAAGAGTGATTCCAGGGATGAACCGGTTGAGGCTGTTTTCCTCGGAGAAAAGAAAGCTGAGAGGAGACTTGATAGAGATATTCTATCAAGGGTAAATAGTGAGGAACTGTTCCCACTCAAGACAGCATCAAGAACTAAAGGGCACAGATTCAAAATATTGGACAAAATGAGTAAATATGATGTGAGGAAAAAATGTTTTCACCCAGAGCATGGTTGGAGCCTGGAATGAACTTCCTGAAAGGTTGGCGGAGGCAGGTTTGATCGAGGTATTCAAAAGGGAACTGGATTGCAAACTGAAAATAAATAATGTGCAAGGTTACCGAGATAAGGAAGGGGAGGGGGACGAGGTAGAATGCTCCTTTAGAGAGCAAGTGCAACTCAATGGGTTGAATGGCCTTGTTCTGCACTGTAAATATTCTGTGATTCTGTATGATATGTAACTGGCCCATAGGCCTCCTGCGATTAGTTAAGCTCCATTGTTTTGATCTTTTTTGATAATCTCAATAATCAAGCTGAGTGGCATTTATTGATTGTAAGGTAGCCTAATTAGGTCTTGCCCTAATTAGGTCATGAGGACTCGAAACGTCAACTCTTTTCTTCTCCGCCGATGCTGCCAGACCTGCTGAGTTTTTCCAGGTAATTCTGTTATCTTTGGATTTCCAGCATTCGCAGTTTTTTGTTTTTATTTTTTTTTTATTTTTAGGTCTTGCCCTTGCCCAATTAAGTCTGTAGTAGGAAGGCTCATAGGTGGCCTTCCTGTCCCACCACCAATTGAGTCTCTTAAGTGGGCAATTAATCCCCACTTAAGGGACTTATCTTGCTGCCGCTGGTATTCACCCAGTGGCAGACAGTATTTTGGTAAGGACTTATCTAGGCTTCAAGTGACTTGAGATAGTGATATAGTTTTGGTAGAACTATTTATTTACACTATTTGCAAGGAGTTATAATGAGCACATGGCATTCAGGAGACAGATTGCTCTGCTCCTAGCTCTCTTGGAGCCTCTCAGTCATCTGACCCGCGATGTCACAGTTACATCATCATAGTCTCCTCAACATATTTATTAACCTATTACTCTACATCTCCCCCCACGTGTAATCTCAGCTGTTACATTCTTTTGTTAAACTATTTACTTTACATTGAACTATCTACATTCCCACCTTCACTCCCAAGGTCATTGGGTCACAGGTTGAGCTCATCAGGTGCCTTGACAATTCTCCCTGATCTCGTCTTGAGTATCCATGTTTGGGGTTGTTGGGGAACAGCTGGTTCTGGGCCTGCATGAAATTTCTGGGGGCGTTGTCTGTAGAGGCCAAGTCATCAGTGTCACCATGATAAAAGTGGAAGGATTGGCCCCTTGTGGTATCCAGGGGAATCGGAGCCTTTCTGTTCCGTCTTAAAATTCTGAGTGGCATGTTGATGAGTTATGACTGTGGCTGCTGGGTTTGGTGTGTGATACATGCTGCCCTGCTAAGTAGGGAAAGTTGTTGATTCTGCAGAATATGAAGAGGTTCATTAATTGCATTTAAGGGTCGTAGTGACCTGACTCTTAACTGTAAGGTTTGTGCTCCCTGGTCCCTGTAACTTAATTTTTGACTGTTGGAAACCCGCGTTATAAAACCAGTGAAGTCTGTCAGATAAGATTATGACTGCAGCCCCTGTGTCGAGCTTAAATTTTGTTCTATATCCTTTGACATCCAGCTCTGTAGGCCAGAGCTGCTTGCTGAGGTCTTTTATTTCCTCCAGGAAGTCATCATGCCGACTGTCCCTCATATCAACCAGTTGAATTTCAAAGAATGTAAAAACTGTTTCTTTTACTGTTCCTTTTAATTGTGGTTTAAAACTGCAAAATCGTTTAAAATGCCCAGTCCTGCTGCAGTGAAATCACTCGGGCCCCATTTGTCCCCAGTCTTTTAGGGCTGAAGTGTTTATCAAAGGCTGCCACTGCACACAAAAGTGTGTAAACCTAGTGTTTGAAGTATTCCATAAAACCCTGAAGCTGTTTGGAATTTTCGAACTACTTCTTCCAGCACTCCCATTGCTGGACTTGCTGTGGGCTTGCAGACAAACTGCATAAACTTGAATGTGTTTTAGGAAGGTTGCTGAAGGGATGGTGGTTGCTCAGTGGCTATCAACATCGTGTGCCTCTCCCAGTGCCCTCACCGCAGTCTGTCTTGGGTCTAACTGTTGTCGTTCTGAAGTGAATCTTCTAGTTTTATTAGTCATCATCTGTGAGTTGCTGGTCCGCGGCTGCAGTTTGCTCAACCGGGGCCTCCAGCGCTGCCACCATCTTAAGGATTTGTCTAGGCTTCAAGTAACTTGAGATAGTCGGTATAGCTTTGATAAAACTATTTACACTCTTCACAAAGAGTCACAATGAGCACATTGTATTCAGGACACAGACAATTCTGATCTTAACTCTCTTGGACCCTCTCAGCCATCTGACCCCTGATGTCACAGTTACATCATTAATATCATCATAGTCTTATTAACATTTTCATCAACCCATTGCTCTACAGGCGGGGGACTCACCATGTGGGAAACCCAAAAATTGAACCATGTCGGGGTTGCTTGCAGGTTCCCACAGGGGTCCCTCCTTTAAAGGCACTCAGTGCCTGATCAAGCGACATGGCATTTGGGGAGGGGCAGGCCCACTGAAAGCCACCTCCCTGCCCTTGCTGCTGATCCCCCTCACCTGGTCCCTTGTGACACCACCCTGCAACCTGCCTCCCGCCACCACTTGCCTATGCCTGGGTCCATCATCGATCCTAGGGCCGGAATTTTTCAGCCCCCTCCCCACCCCCAACTGCGGCGGGTTCCGCTGTGAGGCTGGCAAGCCATTGAAATCTCCGTTCACATTGGTGGGACTAGAAGATTTCGCTGGCGTGGGGGGCTGGAAAATTCCGGCTTAGGCTGCAGGTGGGTGTAATACCGGCAGCAGCCACCCCCTCCCCTGTGGCACTGCCGAGCAATGAAGAGCTGGCAGCTCTTGGCGGGCGGGGCATCCATTCCTGGGATCCTTGGTCTCGCTGCTGCTCCACTAAATGCCTAATTGGCACTTAATTCAATGGGCCTTCCCGAAGAGAGGCAAAGTGGGCTCTAACAGCTCCAGTTAGTGGGCGAGACACCCATCGCCTCCATTGAATACTCCCTGTGGTAACAGAGTTAGAGAATCAGAACATGATTAGACAGAGTCAACACAGATTTATGAAATGAAAATAGTGTTTGATACTCTGCAGAGTTTTTTTGATCTGTAACCAGCATGGTAAATAGGGGGAATCGGTGAATGTAGTGCATTGGATTTTTGAAAGACATTTGATAAGATGCCACACAAGAGATTATTCAACAAAATTAGAGTTCATGGGATTGGGTATTCTTTTTATTTGTTCATGTGATATGGGCATCACTGGTTAGACCAGCATTTATTGCTCACCCCTGCTCTTGTAGCCACAGTATTTATATGGCTAGTACAATTCAGTTTATGGTCAATGGTAGCCCCCAGGATGTTGATAATGGGGGATGGTATTGTGATTGAATGTCAAGGGACAGTGGTTACAGTCTCTCTTGTTGGAGATGGTCATTGCCCGCCACTTGTGTGAAGCAAATGTTACTTGCCACTTGTCAGCCCAAGCCTGGATATTGTCCAGGTCTTGCTGCATTTGGACATGGGCTCCTTCAGTATCTGAGGAGTCGCAAATGGTGCTGAACTTTGTGCAATCATCAGCAAACATCCCCACTTCTGACCTTATGATGGAAGGATGGTCATTGATGAAACAGTTGAAGATGGTTGGGCCTAGGTCACTACCTTGAGGAACTCCTGCAGTGATGTCTGGAGCTGAGATGACTAACCTCCAACAACCACAATCATCTTCCTTGTGCTAGGTAAGACTCCAGCCAGTGGAGAGTTTTCCCACTGATTCCCATTGACTCCAGTTTTGCTCGAGCTCCTTGATGCCACACTCGGTCAAGTGCAGCCTTCATGTCAAGGGTAGTCACTGTGACTTCACTTCCATGGCTAAATTCTCCCATTCCCTTCTATGCCTTTGTTTGGAGAGCCTCCCTGTCTGTCTGTAGAAAGATGAGCTCCCTCCTCCTATCCCCCTCTTGCACTAAGGTCTCCAGTCCTGCACCTGAGATCCTGGGAGCCCTCTCTCTGGCCTGTGGCTCCGTTAATCTGGTTCCTCCTGCTCAGAGGCTCTTACCCAGCACCCGCTAGAACCAGAATGCACCTCAGTTTTAAGAGGTGCTGACAAGCTTTAAGAAATGCACTCTTGTTTTAATTGCTGCTAGCCTCACACGAACACCTACTCAGCAGCATGATTAGTGTTGGGTTAAAAACCGCAATCATGGAGTTGAGATGGCAGCATGAAATCATCACTTCCATTGTGCCTATGGTCATCCCACATCACAATCTCCATGCCTTCTAACGGGCCTTATCAAACATTTCGCCCAGTATTTAAAAGAACACTTAAGAAAAAAAAATCTCTTTGTTTGCTGCAATATTTGCATGTTTGTTGGAATTTATTTTGCATTAAATTTTCAAGTGTCTTCTAAAGCCTTTCCAAAATGTCTTTGCAGCAAAGCAAAGGAGATTAATGGGAGATTTGATCGAGGTGTACAAGATTATGACAGGTTTAGATAAGGTAGACAAAGAAAAGCTGTCCCATTAGTTGATAACACAAGGACTCAGGAGCACAGATTTAAGGTTTTGGGCAAAAGATGCAAGGGTTGAGGGGGGTTTAGGTGAGGGTTATTTTTTAATGCAGAGAGTGCATGACTTGGAACTCGCTGCCAACAAGGTTGGTGGGAGCAGCGATGATCAATGATTTCAAAAGGAAATTGGAATGGCACTTGAGGGAAATAAACTTACTGGGTTATGGGTTAGTGCAGGGGAATGGGACTGGCTGGATTGCTCTGCAGAGAGTCGGCATGGACTTGATGGGTCGAATAGCCTCCTTCTGTGCTGCAATTAATTTATGACTCTGTGACAGTACCGGAATTTCAATATCTAATTGGATTTATTTGAATATACACCGTGCAGGGTTGGCCTATATTCACTAGTAAGTTTTACATCTGACATTTACACCAGCTTTAATTAACTGCTTCTTACATTCCGAATCTGATAAATAGCATTTGAAATACACTGTAGAGGTAAAAGTCATCCTTATGGAGGTGTTTGACTTATAGCATTCCCATTTTAATTTCTGAAGCAGTTAATCAACAAGTACAGATTGGTGCTTTTTATGTCGGCAACATAATGGAGTATCAAATGGTGTCTGCTATTAGTTAGTTTTCCCCTGCACCCTTCAGCTCAAAGAATTTTAGTCCATTAAGTTGCTAATAATGGCAGTGAAGGAAACAGAGCACTTGGAACATAAGTGAACAGGGCAAGCAACAGGGGCCCACTCTCCGGATGGTTGTACCCCAGAAGTATCCCCTAAAATGCACTGGAGCACCCCTCAGGAGTCCCCATGCACTGACTACACAGGAATTGCCTGGGAAAGTTGAACTTCTGATAGGCAATTCCCCAGCACCTGGAAGTCTCCAAAATTCTGAGTCAAAGTTGGAAATTTCCAATGGTTCTGACTCTCTTAGCTGAATAGTTGCCCAGGAAAAGTTAGAAGGATTAAAAGCAGTTCTAACTCCTGACTAACTATATCACTGAACCTCCCCTCCACACTGGAATCCCCAAATCCCCTCTAACACCACCTGACTGCTGTCTCCATACCCCATCACCTCCTGACTACTCCCTGAACCCCCCAACTACTCCTGAGAGGAGTGCTGTAAAAGGGGGGACGTGGCTTGGTTTCCCCGACGATCCTGCACTATGAGGAAGGACTCTCAGAACAGGTAAGCTCCACATTTCTGAGGAGACCCTGTTCGGAAGCCCAGGCGAAAAATGTGGAGCTCCAGTGCAAAGTAATTAAATAGGAATGGAGTGGCAATTTAATGGTGATTTCCACTTCTCAGAAGATTCGGCCCAGGGTATCATATGAGCTACTGGTAAGAATTTTCTCCCCGTCGGGAGGGCTGGTCGGGAACAGGCACAGGCGGGCACGGAGCCAATCGCCACCCGCGATCGGCTGCGCGCCACCATTTTACGTGGGTGGGCCAATTAAGGCCCGCCCAGCGTGACGCACGCCTGGAAGCACTCAGCGCTACCTATGCGGGCGAGGGGAGAAGGGAGAGTCGGGACCTGCACGGAGCTGCCTCAAGGAGATTAATTTCATAATGTGAATTTTAAATAAGGAAGCTAAAAAAATCATTTACACATCTCCCGTCGTGACAGCGTCACATGAGCTGGGACATGTTTTTGAAATGTTCGAAAAATATTTATTCATGTAATAAACCCTTCATGAAACCTCATCCCGCCCGTGGATAGGGTTTCATGAAAAAGGCGAAGGCTGCTTTGGCTCTTTGCCTGCCCGCCAACCTTAAGGTTCGACGGGCAGCTCAGTCAATTACTTTAATTACTTTTTAACAGGCCTTAACAGGCCTTTGCCAGTTCGGCGGGTGCGCAGCCGAGTCGGCTGCATGCATGCTGAACTGAATATCTGAATGACGTGCAGTGACGTCGGGATGCCCGCCTGACATCACTGCGCGTCATTTTACGCATCACACGCCAAACAGAAAATTCTCCCTAGTGAGATTTAAGCGTTATAAAATAAACTGTGAAAGGACTGAGAAGGTGAATGGATTAAAGGGGGCGAATTCAATGCCAAATCAGGAACAGAAAGAGAAATAAGGAGAGGGAAAGAAAGGTTGGATTAACAGAAAAAAAAGATACAGAAGGGAAAAGTAAGAAAAAAAAATGTTTTAAATTTGACATTGTTAAGCCATTTGACATTTTTTTAGGCATATATAATGACCATTAACCTCATTGTTGCATTTACAAACTCTGATCCAATATCAGCTGAAGGAGATTTAACTTGAATTCATCTAAATTAAATCATCATGTATAAACTAAACAAGCCTGAAAAGCTAATTATTTGTCTATACTGTATTAAGTTTGAAATATTCCATTGACAACTGTAAACCCAAATTGCATTTATATACTTTTATATGAATTTTCAAATTGTGAACAACAATTTGGTTAAAAAATTATCTTAGTTAAATATTTTGAGTTTCTGTAACATTTACTTACCAGTGTTGTCCATGTCTGGCAGTTATTTTCAGATTTCAATGCCAATAAAGTGTTAAAATTATAACAAGCCCTCTAGAGAGCTGTTGCCAAATTCCTCAAAGCCTGCTTTGTCATGTAGTTTTGACAAAATATTTCAGCAGTAACAAAACATAACATTTAGCATTTCATTTTTTTGCGCTAAATATGAGAACATTTGAAAGCTGGAACAGGAAAAGACCAATCAACCAACAGCGCGCTCTGCCTTCCAAGTCTTTAGCCACATTGACCATTTTGGATACTGTTTTCTTGCCCAAACCCATCAGACTTTGTTTTGCTAAACAAGGAATGGATTCAATCCTCTTTTTGGTTTTGCTGCTGGGTTACCTGGGAAATCCATGATAGGTCCATTTTAATTGGAAGAATCGAGGCTGGCAATCACCCTTCAAACTTATGTGAATTGCCAAAATGGATAGTGGGATTCAACTGGAAAAAGAAAACAGGCAAAATAAAATGTCCTTAGGTTTATTTATGGCTGTATAAATCAGCCATTAGAGTACAAAAGTAATAAAGCAATTATAGATTTGGATGACATTACTTGACTCGCAATGAGCATAACAGTTAAGTGTTGTATGTCGCCTTAGAGGTCCCATTATACAAAAGATATTGTGCACATTCCATGGCTTCAATGTGGATTGATCATGATGTTGCTAGGGAAGGGAAACTCTGTAGGAAGGTCATTGACCAGAAAGGATCACTTTGTTTCTCACCCATAGATGCTGCCTGAACTGCTGAGCATTTCCAGTGTTTTCTGTTTTTATTTCAGATTTCAGGTCTCCACAGTATTTTGCCTTTTGTATGAGAAATTTTGGTTAAGAATAAGTGTTTTGAAATACTGTGATTTTTTCTACCAAAGAAGAGAAACTTTAATTTTTATTCTTCCATAGGATGAGGGCTTCGCTGGCCAGGCCAGCATTTATTGCCCATCTCTAATTGCCCCTGAAAAGGTGGTTGTGAGCTGCCACCTTGAACCACTACAGTTCATGTGGTGTACATGCACTCTCGTTGCTGTTAGGAAGGTAGTTCCAGGATTTTAATCCCGTGTCAGTAAAGGAATGGCGATATAGTTCCAAGTCAGGATGATGCATGGTTTGAAAAGGAACTTGTGGGTGGTGGTGTCCACATGCGCCTGCTATCCTTGTCCTTCTAGGTGGTAAAGGTCGCAGGTTTGGAAGGTGCTGTTGAAGGAGTGTATCTTGTGGATAGTAGATATTTGCCACTGTGTGTCAGTGGTGGAGGGAGTGAATGTTTAACTTGGTGGATGGGGTGCCCATCAAATGGGCTTTTTTTTCCTGGATGGTGTTGAGCTCCTTGAGTATTGTTGGAGCGACACTCATCCATGCAAGTATCCCATCACACTCCTGATGTGTGCCTTGTAGATGGTGGAGAGGCTTTGGGGAGTCAGGAGGTGAGTTACTCTCCACAGAATTCCCAGCCACTACCCTGCTCTTGTAGCCACAGTATTTATATGGCTGGTCCCGTTCAGTTTCTAGTTGATGGTAACACCCAGGATTCAGCGATGATAATGCCATTGAAAGTCAAGGGGCGATTATTAGATTCTCTCTTGTTTGAGATAGTTATTGCCTGGTACTTGTGTGACACAAATGTTACTTGCCACTTATCAGCCCAAAATTGATTGTTGTCCAGGTCTTGCTGCATATGGACAGAACTGCGTCAGTATCTGAGGAGCGGCACATGGTGTTGAACATTGTGCAATCATCAGCGAATATCCCCACTTCTGACCTTAAGTTGGAAAGAAGGTCATTGATGAAGCAGCTGAAGATGATCAGGCATCAGCCACTACCCTGAGAAACTCCTGCAGCAATGTCCTATATTGAGATGATTAGCCTCCAGCAACCACAGCCATTTTCCTCTGCACTAGGTATGACCCCAACCAGTGGTGGGCTTTACCCTGATTCTCATTGACTTCAATTTTGCTGGCGCTCCTTGATGTCAGTTAACTCAGTTAAATGCTGCTTGATCTCAAGGGCTGTTAATATCATATCACCTGTGGAGTTCAACCCAATAACAGAGGGTTGTTGGAGCACAGAATGAATGAAACAGGGAATTTTTAAAGCAGCAACCATTGCATCATTTAGAGAAAACTAGCTAAATATTTGAAGCAAGGAAACACAAAGTGGCCTCCTTCTGTTCTGTAATTGTCTATGGTTTGAGAAGAAAGTAAAGCTAAATTTAAATTCTTTATATATTTAAAGTTTTAGGGAAAGGCCTGCTCCAGAGACTAGAGCACATGATATAAGCTGAAACATTGGTGCAGTACTGATGGAGTTCTGCACTATCAAAAGTGCTGTAATTCTGATGAGAATTTAAATTGAGGCCTTCCCATCCTTCCACGGTTGATGTAGAAGTTCTCACAGCCCTATTTGGTGAAAAGCAGGGGAGTTACCTCAGTGCCCTGGCCAACAATTATTCTTTACCAAAATAGCTTGGCATATTTGTGTGTGTTCGGCAGCAGCGGGATAAGGATGCATTGGACCCTTGCAATGGCCAACTGAGCTTGGGGTGGGCAGGCCTCAAGGAGATCCATGGTACAGGTATCACTTATCAATGCTCTTTTCTCATTTCCTGGAGAAGAATTCTCACAACACCGCTGAGCAGGTGAGGACTGGTGGTGGGCCAGCCCAGGTAGTGCTGTTTAGCCGCTTCGAGCAGGAGGCCCTCGACCTGGTGAGGCACCATGCACCCAGGTCCACCAAAGCCAGAGAGGCTGGGGTTCCACGGACAGGTATGTGTGGCCAGCACTTATGTCACCAGTAGTCTCCCAACAGCCACTGCTGTGCTGGTTGTTGAGTGAGTGATGTTACCAACACGGCTTGCCCATTGCGTGTGGAATGATGAGTGCATGATGATTCGGGGGACAGGCATGTACATTGACATTGTCCGCACACTAACTGATCGAACTTCCTTACTCTTCCTTTCAGCGTTAGCGGCGCAGGGCCGGGTCCCGAAGCAGCAGGGGCCCCCTCTAACACCTGAGGGCCATGAAGGGTCAACATGACAAGCGTCACATCATCTCTGCCAGGCAGGCATCAGCACAGATACTGGCACCCCGTGGGCATCAGATCTTTGGCTAGTGTCCCGGGGCACAGTGGTGAGGGCACTTCATAGTCGCTGGCGGAGACAGAGAGTGCCCATGGCGCCAGCAGTTGGAGGACTGCAGGGTCCCAGGCACATGCTGAGTGCATGGCGATGCAGCCAACTCATGAGATGCGGCTGGGTGTGCGGGACCATCTGGTGGAATACATGAGGCTGTGCTTGGCTTGGTGTCAGTGGTGGGGGAGCCAACGTAGACTGTAGCCGATGCATTGAGCCTCATGGATGAGCGTCAAGTTTCCTCCATGGATAGAGCGGCAACTCTCATGGAGAGGCAGCTCCAAGGACAGGATCAGGAGTTCCTGGGATTGCACTCGGACCTGCAATCCCTCACAGCGGCATTGACCTCAGGTGGTCAGTGCCCATGTGGGCGATGGCTTGGGCACCAGGTCTCCCACCTCAGTGCCCATCCATCTACGGTGAGCAGGGAGGGCCGAACGGACCTCAGGTCAGCGGAGCAGCTTCCTGTCATCTCTGCGGGCGCCTCTCAGGGCGCTCCGGATGAGGCCGGCAGCTCCTCTGCCCCTCTGCCAGTGACTGCGGCACCCAATAAGGCTGCGACAACTGGGGAGATGCCAGCTATGGAGCTAGCAACTCCCTCTAAAGTGGGGAAAGCACAGGCTCCATGGGCCAGAGGACGTCCACCAAGGTCATCGAGGTCAACAGGACAGCAGAGAGAGCAAGCTGTCTCAGATGCCAGTGCCAGTGAGGGGCACCACAAAGATGTAGCACCCACAAATGTAAAATTAAGGCACCTTAGGCACAGCCTGGGTTCATCACAGGAGGTTTTTTGTTGGCCCCCCTATGAGTTCCTTCTGATTGTGTTTGCAGCGCGACACTATTTTATTTGTGTTACATTAACTCCGTCTACATCTTCTTCGTCCACTGTGTCCCCTCCATTGCATCGCAAGATTGTGGAGAGCGCAGCATGCAACCACTATCAGGGGCACTCGATCTGGGGGTACTGGAGTGCACCCCCGGGACGGTCCAGGCATCTGAAGCGCATTTTGAGAAGACTGATGGCTCTCTCCACCACAGCCCTTGTGGAGGCGTGGCTCCTATCGTACCGCTGCTCAGCTTCTATTCTTGGATGGTGGAGAGGCGTCATGAGCCACCTTCTGAGGGGATAGCCCTTGTCACCCAGCAGCCATCCATCCATCTGGGCTGGAGCACTGAAGAGCCCCAGAACTTGCGAGAGTCTGAGGATGTAGGCATCATGGGAGTGCCTGGGTACCTTGCACAGACTTGTAGAATCTGCATCCTGTGATCACACACTATCTGCACGTACATGGAGTGGAAGCCCTTCCTGTTGACGAAGGCACCGGGCTCACCTGCTGGCGCCATGATGGCCACATGTGTACAGTCTATTGCACCCTGGACGCAGGGAAAGCCAGCAATGGCTGTGAAGCCTCTGGCTCGCTCTGTCTGGCTGGCTTCATCCCAGCAGTAATGGATGAAGGTCAATGCACGCCTAAACAGAGCGTTTGTGACCTGCTTAACACAAGTGTGGACAGCTGATTGGGAGACACCGCAAAGATCACCCACCGAGCCCTAGAAGGAGCCTGAGGCATAGAAGTTAAGGGCAGCTGTGACCTTTAGAGTCACGGGCATGGGGTGTCCATCCACACAGTTAGCGAAGATCTCTGGCCCAATCATCTGACAGGTAGTGTTGACCGTCTCCCTTGACAGTCGGAGCCTCCTTCGGCACTGCACCTCAGACATATTGAGGTAGCTGCTTCGCCGCCTATATACCCTAGCAGCAGAATAGTGGTGTCTTCTGTGGCCCCTTCCGCCTTGCGCTACCTCTTGGCCCTGCGCCCCTTGTGCCTGCACCTGTCCTCCCAAAAGTGGCTTCCCTGGAGGCTGAATGTGCACTCCCGACCTCCTCCCTCTTTTAGACCTCCCTTCCTCCTCAGAGGAGGTGCCTCCAGTGGAGAGATCACCGCCCATTCCCAGGCTCAGGGACGCTTCCTGAAACCTACAGGCCCCAAAACAAATCCTCACTGCAAAATGCTGACCTGAAGGTTATGAGTCCAGCCCAAGCAGCTGGTATGTGTTTTGAAGTTTTCCAGCTCACACAGGCAAGTTTCGGTAACTTTTGTACAATAAGTTTTAAATCTGTAGAATCGCGACCCCACTGAGCCCTCTTCTCCTGCTTGTGGTTGAGGTTCATACAAATTTCTGCTACCCTCCTGCCCATTGTGCCCATACGACGAGCCAAAGATCACACAGGCACTGCAAAATCCCCGTCAATTGGAGCCTCAAGAGCCTTAAGTGGCCCATTAATTAATGGCGGGCGTGCAACAGAGATCATCGCGCGCCCGCCCACCGAAATATCGTGATGGCACGAGGTGACGTCAGGACGCTCACCTGACATCACCGCATGTCATTTTACGCGTCAGTGTGCGGGTCCCGCCCCCTGGACGTCAAACGGAAAATTCTGCCCATAGGAACAGGAGTAAGCCATTTAGGCCCTTCAGCCTGCTTCAGCATTGACTGAGATCATAGCTGATCTACATCCTAACTCCATATATGCACCTTTTCCCTTATTCCTTAATTCCTTTGGTTAACAAAAATCTATCAATCACTGATTTAAAATTAACAATTATTCTAGCATCAACTGCTATTTGCAGGAGAGTTCCAAACTTTATCACCCTTTGTGTGACAGTGTTTCCTAGTTTCACTCCTAAAGATCTTGCTTTATTTTTTAGTCTGTGGACCCTAGTCCTAAAACTGAGGACATAATTTCTCTCTATCTACCTTCTCTGTTCCATTTAATATCTTGTAAACTTTGTTCAAATCACCCCTTAGCCTTCTAAATTGAAGGGAATTCAACTGTTTTTTGTTTAATCTCTCCTTGTAGCTCAACCCTTAGTGTCCAGGTAGCATTCTAGTAAATCTAGAAAGCTCCAGGTATGGTCGAACCAGGGTTTGTGTAGCTGAAGCATGGCTTCTAATGCCTTGTATTCTATTCCTCTACATATGAAAGCAAGCATTCCATTATCCTTTATGATTATTTTCTGTGCCTTTTCACAACATTTTAATGATCTGAGTACCTGTACTCAGTATGTTTGGGCCTCCATTGCTTCTGTTTCTGTCTTTCCATCGTATAGTAAATACCCAGTTCTATTTGTTTTAGTTCCAAACTGAATTACCTCACATTCGCCTCTCCTATGCACTGTCACAACCCCAGCTACTTCTCAAGGTTAGAAACCCTGAACTTGAGCATCCAGAGCACTTCCTGCACAAATGATTATCTAGAACACACAAAGCATCTTGGTATTCCCACCTGGCACAGGATGCACATTCAGCTGGTCTCAGCTTCCCTACCATATTCCCGGAAATTAATCAGCCACCTAAGGCAAAGCAGTCACACAATTGTATCCCCACCAGTCTTGTAATATTCACCTGTCCTTACTGTAAGAAGTAATGATGTTCAATGTTTCGCAAATACGAGGTATTGTAAGATAGTTAGGAACATAGGAAGAGGATTAGGCCATTTAGCCTGTCGAGCCTGCCCCACCATTCAATTAGATCATGGCTGATCATCTACCTCAACACCACTTTCCCACGCTATCTCCAAATCGCGTGTTGTCATTAGTCTCCAGAAATTGATCAATTATTGCTTTGAACATGCTCAATGACTGCCTTTCCACAGCCCTCTGGGGTAGGGAATTCCATAGATTCACAACCCTCTGAGTGAAGAAATTCCTCCTCATCTCAGTCTTAAATGGTCTACCCATTATTCTGAGATTATGATCCCTGGTTTTAGACTCACCAGCCAAGGGAAACATCTTATTTACGTCCGCCCTGTCATGCCCTGCAAAATTTTGTAAGCTTCAATGAGATCACCCCTCATTCTTTGAAACTCAGGTGCATTCTCCCCAATTTCTCCTTATAAAACAATCCCACCACCCCAGGGATTAATCTGACGAACCTCTGTTGCACTTCCTCTATGGCAAGTGTATCCCTCCTTCAATAAGAACCGTACACTTCTCACCAAGGCTCTATACAACTGCAGCAAGCATCTTTACTCCTGTACTCAAATCACCCCTGCAATGAAGGTCAACATACCATTTGCCTTCCTAATTGCTTGCTTCACCTGCATGCTAACTTTTAATGACTGATGAACAAGGACACCCAGGTCCCTTTGGAGACCTGCACTTCCCAACTTCTCACAATTTAAGAAATATGCTGCCTTTCTTTTTTTTCTAACAAAGTGGATAACTTCACACTGATTCACATTATATTCCAGGTGAGGCTAAACTTTCTGAACCTTAGAGCCACATATGATAACTTTCAGACATTTGAGAGCCACAAGTCACTGACAACCTGTTGTTATGATCCCCAACTGAAGTTACCACTGGACAAGCCTGATCCCAGGGTGGAGCCCAGCTTGATAGATCCTAACTTTTAATTTATAAAAACAAAAAACTGCGGATGCTGGAAATCCAAAACAAAAACAGAATTACCTGGAAAAACTCAGTAGGTCTGGCAGCATCGGCGGAGAAGAATAAAGTTGACGTTTCGAGTCCTCATGACCCTTCAACAGAACCGAGTAAAATTAGGAGAGGGTGAAATATAAGCTGGTTTAAGGTGGGGGGTGGAGAGAAGTTGGGGGGGGGAGTTGTAGGGACAAGCAAGAAGTGATAGGAGCAGATAATCAAACGATGTCACAGACAAAAGAACAAAGAGGTGTTGAAGGTGGTGATATTATCTAAGAGAATGTGCTAATTAAGAATGGATGGCAGGCAGGCCATTTCCTTCTCAACTCCCCCTAGATGCTTGTCACATTGTGAGTCAACTAGTCTCACTGAACTCCGTCTTTCACACAAGGACTTCCAATCTCCACTCTTGAAGGACTCGCTTTGGGATCTTCTCCCAAACTGGTGCTTTCTCTCAGACGCCTTCAGCAAGGGTTCACCTCCAGGGTTTCGACCTCGCCTTCAAATGTTCCTCTCCCCAGGTCACCACATGCATTAAAGCTTTCTGCCACGTGCTCTCTCTCACTGACTCAGCTGTCAATTGTAAACCATGTAGTATTTCTTTAAATATTAGCCACTGCCTGTCTACTTTCAAATCTTTTAGTGTATTTTCCCAATCCCCCATAGCCAACCGGCCCTTCATACCTTCATAATTTTCTTTCTTCAGATTTAAGACTCTGGTTTCAGAATGATCTATATCGCATTCGAACTTAATGCAAAATTCTATCATATTATGGCCACGATTTCCCAAAGGCTCATTTACAGCAAGGTTATTGATTACACAACACTAAATCCAAAATAGCCTGATACCTAGTTGGCTCCTCAATGTACTCCTCCAGATACTCATCTCGTGCATACTCCAGGAATTCTTCTTCCAGAGCATTAGTGCTGATTTGATTAACCCAGTTACATGCATCTCTAATTTCTTGATTTATACCATGCCCCACACTACCACTACAGTTTGGTGGCCTATAACCGTACCCGCCAATGTTTGCTGCCCCTTGCTGTTTCTTAGATCCACCCAAAACTGATTCTACATCTTGATCCTTTAGCCTAAGATCCTCTCTTATTAATGTACTGATCGCATCCCATATTAAGAGTGCTACACCACGTCCTTTTACTTTTTGCCTACCCGCCTAAATGCTGAATATCAGGCTAGGTAATGGTTACCATAGAGACAAGGGGCCAAGTTCCAGACTTACTGAGACCCAAGGGCCATATTTCACTCTTGAGTACAAACAGAGAGACAACTGTTCTTGCTTTGTGTAGACTTACAGACTCCCAAGCATTCTGACCAAAAAACTCTAGACACAGAGATTGAAAGAGAAAGTGAATGTTCCAGGGAGAAGGCGGGGAGCAGCTGCTGCGGTCAGTAGAGGGAAAACACTGTTTTTTTCTGTTAGATTCCATACAGAATATGTGTGCAAAGATATTCTCTGGTTGAAGAGTCAGACCCATGAAAATTTATGGACTCTGATAGATTCACATTGGTGTGGCAGGGGGTAGGAAACAGTAGAGTGAGCCATGCTGCTAGAAGTAGGTTCAGGAATTCTCAGAAGACTGATGAAAGGACCCTTGACGGTCACTGAACGTTATGATTCAGTGAAAGGGGGAGAAGTGAGCCCATTTGAAGCTGGGAGTAACTTTGGACTGTGATCCTGCAAAGAGCACGTTGTAATGTATACATGCAGTGTGGGGTTATCGGTCCTGTTAAGAAACTGATAAGGGATATCTTTTCTGTAGTTTAGAGTATTAGTTGCCTGCTCAGTAATGTTTTATCAATGTTGCTTTTAGTTTGTTTATTACATTAAAAGTCTTAAAACTTGAAATCTTGAAATGCAATTCATTTAAGTTGGTCACTGGGAATTCAAATACTTTTTCTTTGGGCATCCATCTCCTCACGAATCGTAACAAACACCATAAACATCCTGGTTAGCAGGAACTCCATACCCTGAAAATGGTGGAAAGCGGAGTGGGTGGGAAAAGCAATGCAGTAATGGTTTGTTGGGCTTTTTCAGGAAAAGAAATTGGCTTGCTTACCAGCTAGCTTCTCTGAGTGGTGCTGACTCTGTAATTCTATAACAAATAAAATAAATTTATTTCAAGGCCACTATGATTGTTCTCATGGGTTATCCGCAGTAGTGGTCTAGGCAAATAATCTTTAATTTGTGGAGGATTAGCAAATTTATTTGAATTTTATCTAATTCACTACGCATGCTTGTTTAGAATGTTACACTCCATGAAAGATCAGCATTGCGCATTACATAGAGAGAAATGAAATAGCTTTTCACTTTCCCAAGCTCCTTGGCTGATATTATCATCAGGATTTGTTGACTGGCATATATCAGGGTATTTCACTAGATGAGTATCTCAACCAGAAAGGAGTTTGCAAGCTTTTGAAACGTAAGTGTTTTATTTTTATTGTTCTCCATAAATAGTTCTGGCTTTCATTTCCTCAGGAGTCATATGCCTCTTTCAGTATGTTCTTAAAGGTCATCTTAAATTGTAATTAGATTTATTTTCAACAAAAGTATTTTAATATGATAAATTAGGGGATAGAGGTACTTCAATTCAATAAGGTTCTGCTTCACATATAACCAGAATTATTATAATTCCAGTCTGATCCCAATCTCCATAGTTCAGCATTTATTGTTTAGTTTATTGATTTGGTTTCTCCAGAGTGTTATTTTGAACTTTTGCCAATCCACCCCTCAGGAGCCTCTTGAAAATGCCAAAAAATCTGTTTCAAAGAAATGAATATGTGAAAAAGATGTTGGTATACCTAGTGTGAATTTGTTACAAACCCCATGGAGACTAATAACTTTAAAAAATCTAAACTTCCAATTGATAGCTGAAAGGATGATACAGCAAGATTTCACAGTTTAAGACTTTTACTATAACAAACAGACTAAAAGCACTTTTTACTAGTCACTAATTTAAAGCTTATACTGTAAGCTAATGATCAGAACTTCTTTTATTTTTAAGACAACTGAAAAACGCGCTTGACAGGTATAATTTGCACTGTCCTTTGAGTAGTCTTTTGATTTCCAGACCCAGGCCAAAGTGATTCTTAGATCCTGAGGGCTAACTTCCTTTCCCTGGCCTGGTAACTTTTAACCCCGGAACTGTTTTTCATGGTGAAGGTTTTTCATGGCCATTCTCCCTCTAGCACAGGCTAGGCAAATCTTCTAAGCCTTGTAACAAATCCTCACAAATTTTGCATTTTCAATTCATGTGCGAGTGCCCACCTACATTCCTGAACCATAGGGCAGAGAGTTTTGCTCAGCGGGCAGGCGCGCACCCGGCCCGCCCGAACGTAAAATGACGCGCGTTAATGTCGGCCGAGCATGCTGACATCAATTCACAGTTGCACGATAGTTTGGTCGTCGGGCGCACACAGGAGTCGGCAGCGTGCCCGCCGAAAATTAAAAGGCCTGTTAAGGCCATTAAATAATCAATTAAATTAAATTTTCCACTGCCTGTCCAACCTAATGGTTGGCAGGAAGGTGAAAAGGCCAAGCAGCCTTTGCATTGTTTTGGAAACCTCATCCATGGGCGGGATGAGGTTTCCAAAAGCAAATAATAATAAAAAATTTTAAATTTAATTAATAACATGTCCCTGCTCATGTGGCAGAGTCACATGAGGGTACATGTTTTATTACATTGTTATTTTCTTCATTTTCTTTTTTAAAAACGCTTCGTCTCCCTGAGACAGCTCTGTGCCTCAGGGAGATCATGCGGCGCTCACTCGCCCACATGCACTCAGTTCCCGCTCAGCCTGCTCGCCGTCCTCCCTCCACCCACACAGGCAGTGCTCAGCGCTGCCGCTCCTGTTTCATGATGGATGGCTTCCTGACTGCCCCACCCACCCCCGCCGAGCCCGCCCGCCAAGGGCAAAGTTCTGCCCATAGAGACTTTCAGCCTCTCGCTGCTCTCTCTGTCTTTCCCAGATCCTGGCAGACTATCTGAACCTGTGAGTTTCTGGGATAGCATAGAAAAAGAGTGAGACCGACTACTCACTTGTCCCTCACTCCACTTATAAGATCTTGGATTGACCTGTGGTTGAATTACTGTTTCAATGGTGTATTGTTTTTGCTCAAATGTTAAAAAGACCATAAAAGCATAAGACGTGGGAGCAGAAGTAGGCCATTCAGCCCATCTGGTCTGCTCCGTCATTCAATGAGATCATTCTGATCTGATAATCCTCAACTCCACCTTCCTGCCTTTTCCCCATAACCCTTGATTCCCTTACTGATTAAAAATCTATCTCATCCTTGAATATACATAACGACCCAACATCTACAGCCCTCTGCAGTAAAGAATTTCACAGATTCAATACCCTCTGAGAGAAGGAATTCCTCCTCAACTCTGTCTTAAATAGATGGCCCCTTACTCTGAGATTATGCTCCCTGGTCCTAGACTCTCCCATAACGGGAAACAACCTCTCAGCATCAACCTTGTCAAGCCCCCTAAGAATCTTATATGTTTCAATAAGGTTGCCTCTCACTCTTAGACCATAAGACTATAAGACATAGGAGCAGAAAGGCCATTCGGCCCATCGAGTCTGCTCCGCCATGCAATCATGGCTGATAAGTTTCTCAACCCCATTCTCCCCCCTTCTCCCCGTAACCATTGATCCCCTTGCCAATAAAAAACCTATCTATCTCGGTCTTAAATGCCCTCAATGACCTGGCCACCACAGCCTTCTGTGGCAATGAATTCCATAGATTCACCACTCTCTGGCTAAAGAAGTTTCTCCTCATCTCTGTTCTAAAAGGTCTTCCCTTTACTCTGAGGCTGTGCCCTCGGGTCCTAGTCTCTCCTGCTAATGGAAACATCTTCCCCACGTCCACTCTATCCAGGCCTTTCAGTATTCTGTAAGTTTCGATCAGATCCCCCCTCATCCTTCTAAACTCCATTGAGTTTAGACCCAGAGTCCTCAAACGTTCCTCATATGTTAAGCCTTTCATTCCTGGGATTGTTCTCGTGAACCTCTTCTGGACCCTCTCCAGGGCCAGCACCTCCTTCCTGAGATACAGGGCCCGAAATTGCTCACAATATTCTAAATGTGGTCTAACCAGAGCCTTATAAAGCCTCAGCAGCACATCCCTGCTTTTATATTCTAGTCCTCTTGAAATAAATGCCAACATTGCATTTGCCTTCCTAACTAACAACTCAACCTGCAAGTTAACCTTAAGAGAATCCTGGACTAGGACTCCCAAGTCCCTTTGCACTCCAGATTTCTGAATTCTCTCCCCATTTAGAAAATAGTCTATGCCTCTATTCTTCCTACCAAAGTGCATGACCTCACACTTCCCCACGTTGTATTCCATCTGCCACTTCTTTGCCTATTCTCCTAACCTGTCCAAAACCTTCTGCAGCCTCCCCGCCTCCTCAATACTACCTGTCCCTCCACCTATCTTTGTATCATCTGCAAACTTAGCCAGAATGCCCCCAGTTCCTTCATCTAGATCATTAATGTATAAAGTGAAAAGTTGTGGACCCAACACTGACCCCTGCGGAACTCCACTAGTCACCGGCTGCCACCCTGAGAAGGACCTCCTTATCCCCACTCTCTGCCTCTTCTAAACTTCAATGAGTACAGGCCCAACCTACTCAACCTCTCCTCATAAGAAAATCCCTCTATACCCTGGATCAACCTAGTGAACCTTCTCTGGACTGTCTCCAATGCCAATATATCTTTTCTTAGATAAGGGAACCAAAACTGTTCACAGTATTCTAGGTGTGGTCTAACTAGTGCATTGTATAGTTTTGCAAGACTTCCCTATATTTAAACTCCATTCCCTTTGAAATAAAGGCCAACATTCCATTTGCCTTTTATCTGTTCCTTTTCCTATTATCTGCTGAATTTGTATGCTAGCTTTTTGGGACTCATGCACAAGGACCCCCAAATCCCTCTGTGCCGCAGCTTTCTGCAGCCTTTCTCCATTTAAATAATATTCAGCACCTCTGTTCTTCCTGTCAAAGTGCACAACCTCACATCTCCCCAAATTATATTCCATCTGCCAAGTTTTTGCCCACTCACTTAACTTGTCTATATCCCTCTGTAGACTCCTTGTGTCATCCTCACCACTTGCCTTCCCACCTATTTTTGTGTCATCCGCAAACTGGACGATAGTGCATTCATTACCCTCATCTAAGTCATTAATATATATTGTAAATAATTGTGGCCCGAGCACTGATCCCTGTGGCACTCCACTAGTTACAGGTTGCCATACTGAAAATGGCCCCCATATCCCAACCCTCTGGCCAGAATTTTTCGCTCATCGGGCGAATGTCCCAACGTTGTTGCACACTTGCACAACATTTTGGTCGGTGGACACATGTGGGAGTCGACAGTGCGCCTGCCAACAATTAAAAGGCCTATTGAGGCCTTTAAAGTAATAAATAAGTTCAATTGTTCGCTACCTATCCAACCTTACGGTTAGCGGGCAGGCAAAAAGGCCAAGTGGCCTTTGGATTTTTTAGGAAACCTCATTCACGGGTGGGGTGAGGTTTCTAACAGCAAATAAAAATTAAATAAAGGTGTTTAAACTTCATTCATAGCATGTCCCTGCTCATGTGACAGTCATATGAGGAGACATGTTTTTTTACCATTTCAAAATTCTTTATTTTTATTTTTTTAAATCTTCAGCTCCCTGAGGCAGGTATGTGCCTCAGGGAGCTTTCATTGCATGCACTCGCATGCATGTGCAAACTTGCATACTTGCCCTCCTCTTCCCCACACCCCCAACAAACAGACAGTGCTGCAGCGCATGTTTCATGCGTGAAATCGCGGTCGCAGCCCGATCGTGGGCTGCAATTGGCTTCCCGACCACTCCCGCTCACCCTCGCCGAGCCCGCCCGACGAGGAAAAAATTCTGCCCTCTGTCTTCAATTAGTTAGTCAATCCATGCTCATATACTACCCCCAACACCATGGGCTCTTAACTTATTGTGCAGCCTTATGTGCGGTACCTTATTGAACGCCTTTTTGGAAATCCAAATATATTACAGCTACTGGTTCCCTTTATCTGTCTTGCTTTTTACCTCCTCAAAGAGGATAGAGAATAAATCAGGAGATGCTGTTAGGGGGCCTATAGACTACTCCCACGAGCACCGCCTTCCCCTTGTTATTTCTTATCTCCACCCATATGGATTCTACATCTTCCGATCCAAGGTCATTTCTTGCACTTATACTTATTCCATTTCATACTAACAAAGCTACCCAACCATCCTTTCCTTCATGCCTGTCTTTTCGAAAAGTCACTATCCCCTGAATATTTAGTTCCCAGTTTTGATCTCCTTGTAACCATGTCGCCGTAATGGATATAAGACCGTACCCATTCACCTCTATTTGTGCCTTTAATTCATTTATTTTGTTCCAAATACTATGTTTTTAAATAAAGTGCCATTAATTTTGCCTTTTTACCACTTTTTCTCCCTTTGACCCTATTTGTTGCTGTTTTTTAATGTTTGTACACTCTGTCCCTTCCTGTCACACTCTGGGTATCATTACCTAACTAGATGCCCTGCAATGCTGCCATATCCTTTTGCTTTGCAAGCCTATGTATCCGCTCCCCAGAACCCCCCCCTTCTATTTAGTTTAAAGCCCTCTCTACAGCCCTGGCTACTCAATTTGCCAGGACACTGGTCCCAGCATGGTTCAAATGAAGCCCGTCCCACCAGAACAGTCTATCCCAGTCCTGGTGCTAGTGCCCCATGAACGGAAACCCATTCCTCCCACACCAATCTTTGAGCCACGCATTTTAACTCCTTGGCTTTATTTACTCTATGCCAGTTTGTCTCAGGTAATAATCCTGAGATTAAACCTTGGAGGTTCTGCTTTTTAATTTAGCTCCTAAATATTCAAATTTTTTCAGCAGACCCTCCTTTCTGGCCCTATCAATGTCATTGGTACCAACATGGACGATGGCAACTGGATCCCTCCCCTCCCACTCCAACATCCTCTCCAGCCCTGAGGAGACATCCTTAACCCTGGCACTGGGCAGGCAACGCAGCCTTTGGGACTCATGCTCACCGCCGCAGAGAACATTATCTATCCTCCTAATTATACTGTCCCCTACCATTACTATGTTCCTCCCCCTACTTGAACGTCTCTCTGTTCCATGGCACTGTGGTCAGTTCGTTCATCCTCCCTGCAGTCCCCGCTCTCATCCACACAGCTTGCAAGAACCCTGTAACTGTTGGATAATTGCAGGGGCTGAGGCTCCTTGAACGCTACTCCCTGGGTCCCCAAACCTGCCTCACCTGCAGTCACACCCTCCTGTCCCTGATCAAAGAACAATGTGAAATTACCTAACCTGAGGGGTGTGACCGCCTCCTGGAGCAAACTGTCCAGGTAACTTTCCCCCTCCCTGATGCGGTGCAATGTCTGCAGCTCGGACTCCAGCTCCTTAACTTGAATCCGAAGTTCCTTGAGCTGCAAACGCTTACTACAGATGTGTTCGCTCTGGGTCACTTTGGTGTGCAGCCATTACCACATGCTGCAGCAGCAACACATCACCCATCCAGCCACCAGTTTTGTATTTAATTTAAGTTATTAATTGATTACTCTAGTATCCCTGCTCTTTACACTTTATTGTAATTTTTTTTTACACCAGTATTGATCTTATACTTAAGAAGCTATTTTTAAGAAAAAGAGAGAAAGAAAAAGACTAGATACCTCAACACAAACTAAAGACCTTAATTTTACTTTAAAGACTAGAAATACTCACCAACTCTACTCACTACTCAGCTGCACCCTGTGGTTCATGACATCACTCTGCCACTAGTCTCACTGAATTCTCCCTGCTCTTTTTAAAATGAAGTCTCCCTGCTCTTTTTAAAGCAAAGTCTCCCTGCTCTGCCCTGTCTTTTTAAAAGGAAGTTTCCCCACTCTGTGCATTCTTTTTAAAATGAAGTCTCCCTGCTCTCCCCATTCTTTTTAAAATGAAGTCTCCCCGCTCTATTTAAAGTGAAACTTTCCTTACTCCAGAAAATAAGTGTCAATTTAGCAAGCATTTTAAGCCTTTTATGTGTGATTCAGCAGTAGACTTTGGTGTGCTCTGGTTGGTTCATTTGATGTAAATGTTAGACAGGCATAGGAATTTGATTGCAGTGAGTTCATTTTAGAGGCATAAAATTGATTCCTAAGGGGCCCAATCATGAGAGACACACTAAGGAGGCGCTCAACGAGCTATGCCACTGTTGGAGCCCCAAACCAGGGCATGAACATCTCTGCTTGTTGTTGTCAAGGTCACCATGGCCCTTAATTTTTGCACTGTCGCCTTTCCAATTTGCAGCAGTGTGACATTAGTGACATCTCCCAGCTTGCTGTGCATCCTGTATCAAAGCGATCAACAAGGCTCTCCAGAGCAGCAGGGACACATATGGAGAGACTGTGGCATAGTAGTAATGTCACTGGACTAGTAACCCAGAGGCCCAATCTACTAAGTTGGCACAGGTTCAAATTCCATCATAGCAGCTGGTGGAATTTGAATTCAATTAATAATTTCTGAATTAAAAGCTAGTCACCTTAATGATGACCATGAAACCATCATCAATTGTGGAAAAAACCGATCTAGTTCACTATTGTCTTTTAGGGAAGGAAATCTGCCATCCTTACCCTGTCTGGCCTATATGTGACTCCAGGCCTGCAGCAATGTGGTTGACTCTTAATTGGCCTAACAAGCCACTCAATTCAAGGTCAAATAGGGATGGGAAATAAATGCTGGCCTAGCCAGTGATACCAATCCCATGAAAGAATAAGATACATACACCACATTCCCATTGACAGAGAAAATCAGCTTGAGGGAATACTTGACTTTGTCTGCAATGCATCGTTCCTCAAAGTGATCAAGGTGCCATAGACCGCACTCGCATTGCCTTTTGTTTTTCCTATCACCAACCTGGCATCTTTCTCGATTTGAAAGAATATCACTTCCTGCATGAGAAGCTTACTTGCGGCCACAGGCAGTGCATCATTCATGTTTGTAGCACTGCATGCAGTTCCAACAAAATAAGCAATGTCCTTTCTGTACTTTAGTATTTCCTCTCTTCCTTTTTCCTCACACCGCCTGCGCTGTTCACTGTTCCATCAACTTTTCTCAACTGTAATATATACACAGCGCAGGGATATAAACGGCTGCATAGTTCAGCATGAGGCAACTTTAATAACCTTACAACAAGCAATTAATGAGCTAGATCCAACTTACATATAGGAAAATGTGTTAATTTCATGGTAGGTAGAAACCCCATAGAGCAATTTTCTGAGAAATGCTGCAAACGTTAAGCCATATGGAAAAGATTTCTCAACATTTTGCTCAATTTGCTTAGACATTAACACATTGAGGAATTTCCAAGTCCATTGTGACCATAAGTAGAAAAAACTACACTATGATTAGCCCTTATTATATTAATGGCAAACAGTCCATGAGCATCACAAGAACCAGATTGTGTTTGGAAATTCATTTTAAGCCAATATAATGTAAAATTGGGTGGTATGTAAAACAGATAATTGATTTATCTTGTTCGGTCACACCAGGTGAATTAGATTAAAATTATCCCATTTTGTCATTTATATCATTGTCTTTTGTGGAACCTTGCTGTGCACAAATTGACTGCCATGTTTCTTTATATTACAATAATGACTACACCTCAAAGGTACTGCATTAACTTTCTTCTATGCCTATTATAATGACCTGGCTGTATGAATCTGCATGAATAAGTGAATCCTTTTCTGTATGACTGTAATCTCTGTGTTTTACAGTGGAGAATGTGGCTTTGGTTAAGGTTGCCTCAATGTTGTGAGTAGACTGGAAACTATATTGTAGGAAGTCAAAGGGAATTTTTGCTGGCAGTGGCTACAGACCTGGGTACCAGAAAATATTCATCAACCTTGCAGAAGAAAGGCAAATTAGAAGGGGGATGGCTTTTGCAAAGGACGGAGGGTCAATATTTTTCTTTTCAGATTTAAAAAATGAGTGGAATAGTGTCTAAGCTAAGAGCCATTTATGAAGCTGACAAGCATCGGAACAAGGAGAGATAGATATGTATTCAGGACTTGGCTGGAGTGAAAGTTTGAGGGAACAGGAAATAAACTTCATAGAGATAAGCTAGGTGAGAGTTGGAGGGGAAAATGGAGAAGTATTCAAAGAGTAATGTGGGGTCAGCATTGAGATAGGGAAAGAATTTGAGAGAGAACAGAGGAAGGAGGAGGGCAGCTAAAGCTGCCATGAGTTTAGGCTTGGTCTGAGAGACAAAAATGTCTGCAGGTGTCTTGCATATGTTGCTGGAGTTCAAACTCTTTCGAGTTATTAACAGTCATAGATTGCAACTCTTTCAAGTACAATCACAGTTCTTGGTTTTCCGGGAGTGGGACATGAACCCACAAACCCTCTGATTCAAAGGCGAGGGTGCTATGAACTGAGCCACAGCTGACACCTCTTTGCTGGAGTTCAAGATGAAATGTTTAGGTTAGCAGGTCAATGGTGCTTATTGGTCATTGAGATGAGAATGCTGGGATATTCCCTAATTTTCAGGATCGCCTTGCATTCGTAAGAGAATTTGTCCATTGGAAGGGTATTTCTTATGGTACCCAAATCAGTTCCAGTGATTCACATTCAGGCTTGTCATGCAGCAATTAAACTTGAATCTGGATTCATCAAACTTAAGGGAACAGAGATATATTTACACCCGGGCAACCAACATTGGTGGATAATGGAAATCAAGATAGTCTATGACACTAATCTTTGGAGGATATACCATGACTCACATCCTCCCAATCTGAAAGACACCCAGGGAATCATTTTCATGTGATCAGCATCTTAAAATATCTATTTGCTGTGTGGAAAATTGAGATCATAAGACCATAAGACCATAAGACATAGGAGCAGAAATTAGGCCATTTGGCCCATCGAGTCTGCTCCGCCATTCAATCATGGCTGATAAGTTTCTCAACCCCATTCTCCCCCCTTCTCCCCGTAACCTTTGATCCCCTTACCAATCAAGAACCTATCTATCTCGGTCTTAAATGCCCTCAATGACCTGGCCTCCACAGCCTTCTGTGGCAATGAATTCCATAGATTCACCACTGTCTGGCTAAAGAAGTTTCTCCTCATCTCTGTTCTAAAAGGTCTTCCCTTTACTCTGAGGCTGTGCCCTCGGGTCCTAGTCTCTCCTACTAATGGAAACATCTTCCCCACGTCCACTCTATCCAGGCCTTTCAGTATTCTGTAAGTTTCAATCAGATCCCCCCTCATCCTTCTAAACTCCATTGAGTATAGACCCAGAGTCCTCAAACATTCCTCATATGTTAAGCCTTTCATTCCTGGGATCGTTCTCGTGAAGCTCCTCTAGACCCTCTCCAGGGCCAGCACATCCTTCCTGAGATACGGGGCCCAAAATTGCTCACAATATTCTAAATGTGATCTGACCAGAGCCTTATAAAGCCTCAGCAGCACATCCCAGCTTTTATATTCTAGTCCTCTTGAAATAAATGCCAACATTGCATTTGCCTTCCTAACTACCGACTCAACCTGCAAATTAACTTTAAGAGATTCCTGGACTAGAACTCCCAAGTCCCTTTGCACTCCAGATTTCTGAATTCTCTCCCCATTTAGAAAATAGTCTATGCCTCTATTCTTCCTACCAAAGTTCATGACCTCACGCTTCCCCATGTTGTATTCCATCTGCCACTTCTTTGCCTATTCTCCTAACCTGTCCAAATCCTTCTGCAGCTTCCCCGCCTCCTCAATACTACCTGTCCCTCCACCGATCTTTGTATCATCTGCAAACTTAGCCAGGATGCCCTCAGTTCCTTCATCTAGATCATTAATGTATAAAGTGAAAAGTTGTGGTCCCAACACTGACCCCTGCGGAACTCCACTAGTCACCGGCCGCCATCCTGAGAAGGGCCCCCTTATCCCCACTCTCTGCCTCCTGCCAGACAGCCAATCTTCTATCCATGCTAGTACCTTGCCTTTAACGCCATGGGCTCTTATCTTACTGAGCAGCCTCACTGTGCGGCGCCTTGTCAAAGGCCTTCTGGAAGTCCAAGTAGATAACATCCATTGGCTCTCCTTTATCTAACCTACTCGTTACCTCCTCAAAGAATTCTAACGGGTTTGTCAGGCATGACCTCCCCTTGATGAAACCATGCTGACTTTGCCCTATTTTATCATGCACTTCCAAGAGATCTCCACTCCCTTCACCTTGCCTTGAGATTTCTTGAGTTTTCCACAAGGTGTGGTATAGCCTTGGTCTGCACCTGCGATAACTGCAGACCAAGCACAGAAATAACCAAGGGGGTGTTCCTAACTCTCCCACCTCACTTTCCTGTTATTGCCCAAGAAGGACACTCAGACACAGTGAACCTTGTGCCTGGACCCCTTCAAACCCGAGGGACTGAAAAGGGAGGGCAGAAAGGTGCAAAAGACCTCAAAAGGTGAATGATCCAATGCATCGATCTTTGGACCAGGAGGCCTTCTGATTGCTGTTCTTTATCAGCAAGAAGATATTCAAGGGAATAATTCTCTGCTGCAATTCTAAACCTCCTGTTAGAGCAAACCTGTGCCTTGAGTGTAACATATTAACAACCCATTTATACTGTATGAGAAGAGGGTGCTAATTTGTTGGTAAATGGGTTCTGATTGGTAGAGGCATTGCCATGGAGAATGCACCAGTTGATGATGACTGGCAGTTAACTGCCAAGCATTGTTTGAAATTTAAACCAGGCAGCTTGACTGTGATTGGTCAAGACATTTCCTTTTAGGGCAGTGTCTTGACAAATCAGATACTACTAAACAACTATAATAACAGTAACATTCATGATCCAGACCATTAAATTCAAGCACTCAAACCCCTAAACTTGTGAAATACAATTTGGGTATGCTGCACTCTATGGTGCCCAAGGCAAGAGGGGGCTGGAAAATTCACTGCTATCATTTTAATTTGCTCCTTGATTTTTGTCTCCACCATTCTCTCTAACCATGCAGCATATTCCCCATTATATTATATACCTTATTTTTTTGTAACAAGTATCTTATATCATACTGATCAAATGTCTTCTGAAAAAACAGATATACAACTGCTTCATTTTCAAACAATGCTTGGCAATTAATTGCCAGTCATCATCAACTGGTGCATTCTCCATGGCAATGCCTCTACCAATCACAGCCCATTTGCCAACAAATTAGCACCCTCTTCTCATACAGTATAAAACACTCTTATCTATTTGCTGTGTGATTTCTTCAAACCATTCAGTTAATTTGGTCTCATGCAGCCTTCCCTTTATCAATTCACATCTGATGTTCTTTATTAACCCTTGTCTTTCAATGTAGACCAATCTCCTCATGACATCTCTCACTGTGCCACCATAAATTCAGCTGATGTTTGCTGGAAAATCCTTTTATGCACAGGAAGACTCTCTACCAAACTTCTATCAAAGTTACAGCATTGGAGAGGGACATGCTGAAAGGAAATTCTTCCCCATGTGTTTACTAATATTACTCATTGTATTAGGACTCTCAAAGGTCAACCACAACTGAGATAAGGCTGACTGGCCTATAATACCTGGCCTTATCAGCTCTCTCTTCCTTGAACAAGGATGTAAGAATTGCTACACCTAGTCCCTTTAATAGTTTCCTTTGGAGCACTAGAGTTGGATTTTATAGTGATGGATCAGGTAGCCACCCCTCCCACCTCTCCGTAAATTCGGGCGTCATGACATCGGGTCAGGTCAAACACCTGTCTGCAATAATACAACTACTGAGAAATCAATCGCCCACCAGCCTTCTGAAAACAAGCACATATTAGGCAGTTAAGCTCATTAAAGTGGCAATCAAATGAACTTTTACATGGCTCGTGCAATTTTTCAGGATGTGCATGGGCCAAAGAAGGGAAGTGAATCTCAGCAGGTTTGCATGGGTGGCATCAGGCACTATGTAAGGGCTGGAGAAGGATTCACTCTGAGAAGCTGGAGACAGCAACTGATCCTACTGCTAGAACTGAGGGGCTTTTGAATTTTCAATCTTAGGCCAACTTTCTAAAAGGAGGCTGTAGAGGGGAGTCATATGGCGGAATTTTCTGTGCCTGCTGGCATCGGGTATCATGGCGGCTATGAGCGGACAATATGGTGGAGAGGCCAAAAATCGGTTTCACACTGTTGTGACACATGTTTGCAATCGTCCGCTCTGCCCGTCAATGGTGGGCCGCATTTCCCACCATCAGATGTCGGGAACTTCATTGTGATACATCTGCATATCATTATAAATCCAACTCACTGGGATCATCCCCCCATGCTGAATCATCCAAGCATGACAGTGTGATTGCACGCTGATGTGCTTCTCAACAGCATATATAATGTATGCACCTGGCAAGCTGCACTTAGAGGGGAACCCAGTGGTGAGTGCACAGTAACATTGCGCAGTGCTCACGTGGGTCGCCTATTGGACCTCAAGGCTGTGGCGCTGCGCATTCAGGCGAGGGCATAGGCAAGTCACGTTTTCCCAGCTGGCTGACAGTGCGATGCTGGATCAAGGGCCGCATTGTGGTTGAGGCGAGTTGGGGGGAGGGACAAGGGCTGCACTGCAGTTGAGGTAAGTTGGGGGTGTGCAAGGACTGCACTGCAGTTGATGGCAATGCATGGTAATGCACAAGCACATGTTGTGGGAGGGTGGGTGGCTGGGAGGGAAGTGGCACCACATTAGGGAAATCTGTATAAAGTGACCATCCCTCCATAGCTGAGACAGTTCAGGTGCAGCCACATTGATATGCTTGGAGTCGGGCCTCTAGCTTATCTGCCCACTCATGCAACATAGGGGCCTGAAAGTGCCGCCAAATGCTCCAGAGCTATTCACCCCTCAGGCACTGACTGCAAACTAATGAGTGTTTCAGTGGACTGCAGAACAATTGAATGACTGGGCACATTGTACAATCTCCTTGCTAAAGCTGGCCATGGAGTAGTCGCTGGCGGAGGCATCACAACCCCTTGCAATGTCATCATTCAGGTTTACGCCAGTCTCCCACATGGTTCAAACCAACAGTGCAGCCATGCAGTGTGGGTTCGGAGAATGCCTGCACCTGGGCTGAGAGTAGTGGGCAAAGCTGCCACCAGTCAGTCAGGTGGAGTGGGGGGCAGGTAGGTAGGGGGGGAGGGGACGGAGTGCAGCGCAGATAGGTGGCAGATGAAGTTCAATGTGGAGAAGTGTGAGGTGATGCACTTTGGTACAAAGAACATGGAGAGACATATAAAATAAAGGATACTATTTTAAAGGGTGTGCAAGAGCAGAGAAACGTGGGTGTATATATACATAAGTCATTAAAGGCGGCAGGACAGGTAGAGAGAGCTGTTTCTAAAGCATACAGTATTCTGGGCTCCATTAATTCTAAGAGTATAAGAGCAGGGAGGTTTTGATGAACTTATACAAGACACTGGTTAGACCTCAGTTGGAGTATTGTGTACAGTTCTGGGCGCCACACCATAGGAAGGATGTGAATGCATTGGAGAGAGTGCAAAAGAGGTTTACGAGAATGTTTCCAGGGATGAGACACTTCAGTTATGAGGAAAGATTGGAAAAGTTGGGACTGTTTTCCTTGGAGAGGAGAAGGCTAAGAGGAGACTTAATAGAAGTTTTCAAAATCATGAAAGGTTGGGACAGAGTAGATAGAGAGAAACTGTTCCTGCTTGTAAACGGATCAAGAACCAGAGGGCACAGTTTTAAACTGTTTTGCAAAAGAAGCAAATGCGAGGTGAGAGAAAGACTTTTTCACACAGTGGGTAGTTCGGGCCCGGAATGCACTGCCCGGTAGCGGAAGCAGAGTTGATTGAGGCATTCAAGAGGGCATTGGATGATTATTTAAATAGAAACAATGTGCAGGGTTACAGGGAAAAGGCAGGAGATTGGCACTAAGTTAAAATACTCAGATAGCCGGAGCAGACACGGTGGGCTGAATGGCTTCCTTCTGCACCGTAACAATTCTGTGATTCCATGATTCTGTGAGGCAGGGTTTCGGGCAGCCAAGCAGTGCACTGAACTCTGGCGGCAGGCACTCTCTGCAATGCATTAAGGGGCCTTCAGGCTTAACCAAGAGAGGTACTTAGTACACCCAAGCTAACCCACGCATCTCTGTCTTTCATCCTGCAGAAGGAGTACATCAAGAGCATAGAGCCTGGTGACCTAGCAGCATGCCTTATGGCATACAGAGAATGCAGACGAAGGACAAGAGAGCGACAGAGGCACCTGGCTGGCCAGAGGGAGGAGCAGCACCCTCAAGAAGGACGGGTGGCTGGGGCTCCTGTGTACACTGCTGAAGAGCCACAGCGAGCCATCGCCTAGGGTCTATAGACAGCGCTTGTCATTCCTGCAAATGACCAAGAACCAGTGTCGCTGAATACTGCACATATTTATGCAACTGGTCAGTCACATCTGCCACCTGCTGCAGGATTAGGCACCATGGGAACATGGAGGGCATCCATTGCCAGTGGTCATGAAAGTGACCGCAGTGCTCAATTTTTACGCCAGTGACTCATTTCAGGGCTCCACAGGTGACCTCTGTAGGATATCACAAGCCTCCACCCACAAATACATCCATGAGGTCACAGACACCATCTTCATGACAGCACACAATTTTGTGCATTTCGCCCGGGATCATGAAAGCCAGGATACAAGAGTACTGCGGTTTGCCTAGATCTCAGGTTTCCCACAGGTGCAGGGTGCCATCGATTGAACTCATGTGGTGTTCAGATCTCTGTGGCAACAAGCAGTGAACTACATCAACTGCAAGTGCTTCCACTCACTGAATGTTCAGCTGCTGTGCAACCACACCAATGCATCCTGCAGGTCTGTGCATGGTTCCCAAGGAGTGTTCATGGCTCCTACATGCTCAGTAGGTCTCAGATCCCTGATGTCTTCCAGGGTCCACAGAGGCTGCAGGACTGACTCCTCCAGGGCAAGGGCTACCCACAGAGGACGTGGCTGATGACACCCATGCAGTGGCCTTAGACTGCAGCAGAGAGAAGTTACAATGAGGCTCATGCTGCAACTCGCACCTTGGTGGAGCAAACCATAGGAATGTTGTGAATGAGGTTCTGGTGCATGGATCAGTCTAATGGAGCCCTGCAATACAGTCCTCAGAGGCTGTCATGCATTGTCATCACCTGCCGCTCCCTTCACAACCTGGCACTGCAATGGGGAGAGTTGCTGGGGGAGGAGGTGATAGAGAAACTGCACATCTTCTCCGATGAGGAGGATGTCGACGGGATGAATGCGAGAGGTCCTCAAAGGTGAGTATGATTATGATGAAGCCATTACACTGGCCAGATGAGGCCAGTGTGCTTGGGAGGTCCTCGTAGCTGCTAGATTTGCAGAGGAGGATGGCAATGTGCAGTGAGGAGACACCATAGATCCTCACATTGCATTTGTGAATGTTTGACTCCAGTCTGGCTGATGGCAGTGCATATACCCTCTGTGATAAGGCTCCTGTCATGGAGATGCAGTGGATGCCCATTGTCCCTACATTCCAGGAGGATGATGATGACATGCAGTGGGGGCACTCCATAAATCCTTATGTAGCTTATGTGAATGCCTGACTCCTGTCTGGCTGATGGCAGATCACTTGTGCTCTGTGAACAGGGTCATATCATGGTGATGCAGCGATTAAACTTTAACTTATCCTGATACCATGGCAGCCTTTGTGAGCTGAACCCTTCAGGACCATCAAAGGCTACCAAAGGATCTGTGGGCCAGCCAGGGGCATTCATGAACTGCAATAAAACACAAGCCAACTATCCGCCAAGGGCACCATGAAATGAGATTCCGATGCCTGGACCGAGCTGGTGGCGCAATGCAGTATGCGTTGGCTTGGGTCTCCCTGATTGTTGCAGTTTGCTGCGCCCTTCACGCCTTGCTCTCCAGAGACATGAGGGCTTGGCAGAAGAGGGTCTAGTGGAGCAACATACATCCTCAGATGACGAATCTAATAAGGAATTGGGAGATGATCAGATGGGTCCAGACTGGCCTGTCGCTCAACCTGAAGGCCAATAGGGATTGGATGTCAGGGAGACTCAGAAGTCTCTGAGGCACTTCTCCTGAGGATGTGGAGGCCTTTCAACACCAATATCTGCGTTCCCAATACTCTGCTTTGTGACCCCGTATGGCCAAACCAAGCCAACAGCACCAAGGCCAGCATTGCAGACTGAACCGGTGAAGGTGTCTCTGAGGACCTGCAATGCTGCGGATCTCACCAAGCAGCCAAAGGCTTGCAACCCTTTATACCAGTACCTAATGGTAGGATCCCTTACATCAAAGGCTCATACATTTTTGGTCACAAGCATTTAATCAAGTTCCTCAAATCTCACACAGAAAACTGATGCAAAGAAACAGCAGTGAAAACCCATTGCGATTTCTTATTTTTCTCACGTGTGATACGTCATGGTGATCCTACTCTGCTGCCAGCTGCGCTGGAGGCAGGCTGCTGACCTTGATGCTCCATTGGCCTGGATGGCACTGGGTCCAAATCCTGGAACTCCCTCCCTAACAACACATGGACTGCAGCATTCAAGAAGGCAGCTCACCACCACCTTCTCAAGGACAACTAAGGGTGGGTAATAAATGCTGGCCTAGCCAGCAGTGCCCACATCCCATGAATGAATTAAAAAAAACATTGGTGGGTTTCTTCTGGCCTCCTGAGACTGTGTTAGTCCTGGCATTGGGAGGGACTCCTGCACAGTGACAGGAGCCTCCTGTGTTGCCGCAGCAACCTGTGTTGCTGGTGTCACTAGCAAAGGGCTGGAGGAGCTGCTGTTACTATCAGGAGTGCCCTGAGAGGAGCCCTCAGATGCAGACAGCTGCTGCTCACATACCATCGGGAGGTCCACTTGTACTGCCCTCCTTGCCTGAGAGAAACAAAGACTTGGTACAGATACTAGGCACGTTGTCCCCCTCGCGCATTGGCGCTGCCTGCTTTAGGTCAGTGACAATGCAATGGCTTATTGGTCTGCATGTATGCCCAGAATCTCCAGGTTGTTCTAACAGTTCTGGCTCTCCATGACAGTCACCAATCTCGAGAAAGAGGAAGCCACACCTGCAGACGAGAGGAAAGGTGCAGCACTCATGGCCTGGATGGACTCTTCCACCATCCCTGCCAGGGCATACATTCCCTCTGGAATCTCTGACAGACCCTCATGCACTTCACACTGTACATTCAACATCTGCCATCTTACCACTCTAAAGGTTCGTCATCGACCTGTAATTCAGCAGGCAGCTGGGCTCCCACATTCCTCTCAGTGTCAGAGGCCTGGACTGTTACAGCCTCTGACAGCTGGTGCAGCGCTTGTGTGGTGCTCAGACAAACTTGTGCTCCCCTTTCGACCAACAAGCACATGCCCACCGAGGTGTGAGTAACCGAGCTAGTGGAAAGTGCAGGTCAAGGATGGGACGGTGATTCCCCTGACGTCCCCTTCTCTCCCTCCGAGATCAATGTCTACCTGTCTGGGATGGTGGCTGCTGGCGCCGATGGCTGATCTGTTGGACAGAACAAAACAGTGAGCACTGCTCAGCACTGCGGATGAGGTTGGAAACGAGCTCACTACATCTCAGACACCTTTGCTATGTAAACCATGACACAGAGTGATGCCCTCCCAGCATTCAGATGAGATTCATTCATCCCTTTCACTGCGACAGCAACACAGCCACCATCCTCTTGCCTCGGGCCAAGTGATGGCTCCCCGAATTCTCACCACTCCACCCCATCACGCACTGCAGCCTCTCTGTGGCCAACGGATCTGCACCCCTGGTGTCTGGCCAGCTGCAGGATGTCCTCCATCTGTGTTATAATTTGCCAGGTTGTGGTTTCCTCTACTGGTCCTCCACCTTTCCCAGGCTTAATGCCTCTTCTTCTGCGGTGATGATGGAAGAATGGTGAGTTTCATACCTGGGGAGATCAACTCCTCAGAGTGGGGCCCACAACCTGTGGTGACTTACTCTTCCATGTGGTGATGTTCCTTACATGCCACTCTTCCTTTCCAACCCCTGCCCCCCACCAATGCCAGGCAGGGTACCGAGGCTCTTAAGATTCATAGAATGGCTACAGTACAAAGGAGGCCATTCAGTCTGTCATGGCTGTACTAGCTCTATGAAGCGGCAATTCACTTCAAACCACTCCCTCAACTTCTCCCCATAGCCCTGTATATTCTTACTTTTCAGGCAATAATCGATTTCTCCCTTGCATGCCTCAATTGAACCTGCCTGCACCATACTCTGACACAATGCATTCCAGATCCTAACCACCAACAGAATGAAAAAGTTGCTCCTCATGTCGCCATTGCTTCCTTTGCCAATTACTTTAAATCCATGCCCTCTGGTTCCCGATCCTTCCACCAATAGGAACAGTTTCTCCCTATTTACTCTGTCCTTGAGTATGTATTCTGGCCATGTGTCATTCATTCATCCACTTCCATGGCATTCAGTTCCAAATCCTACCCTCCCAAAGTTGCCCGTATCGAGACTTAGGTTTGTCACTCACCACTGGAGAATGGAGAAGGACATTTGGCCTCTTGTGGCACTGCAGCCAGGCCCTTCGGACAACCCCATGCCTACTGACCTCCACGGCCATCTCCATCCAGGCTTGCTTGCTCGAGCGAAGAATTCCCTTCTTCCTAGGCTGCGGCATGAGACCCTCCTTCCATTCTGTCATAGCCTGAAGGAGGACAGGCAGAGTGTCATCATCAAACCATGGGGCCACATAGCATTTCCCCTCCTCCATCACTCCTGGCAGCTGATGCTATGGGAGTCGGTCACTCTGATCCGGTGGGAGTTCATGCAGTTACCCTGGAGGAACAGTTCTATCTTTCTTACCCGGGGTGTCGGTGGCAGGGATGGCAGCTGCTTCAGGAATTACCAGATAAATGCCAGATGTTCTGTATCCAAGATCTTCAGGTTCCCCTTCACATTTTCCAGCATGCTGCCTTTCCTCAGAGCTGATGAAGAGCAGATGTCAGGTGTTGCCCCTCAGTGTGTCAGCAGCGCTGTCGGCAGCCCTTTAAATCTAGTGCCAGAGCCTCCTTCTGGTTCACAGTCCAACCCCACCGCTGCAAGAAGGCTTGCCCTAGTCCACTAATTTGTGGCAGCCCCACCAATCATCTGCTAATTGGCCAGAAATCCAGTCGGTTGCCTGCTGATTTGTGGCAAGAACACTGAACTGAGAGAAAAATAACCACTTCCTTGCCTCCTCCCAGTGCTGCCATGGAGATTCCACCCCTGGTTCGAAGGGAAGGTGGCCAACAGCTCCAGTCACCCGTCACATGAGAAGACAGCCTGTCCGAATCCCCTCTTTCTGCTGCTATTGTTACTGCAATATGGGATGGTACAGATCTTTGTGGCCACATGAATCCTAAAAGGCTGTACTCTCGATTTACTTTGGCCATTTGTAAACAAAGGTAGCGGCATAAGGGCAGACCCTAATTGATTGCCTAAGGTGTAAATGCACCTGCCTGGCATGTCTTTTCTAATCTCCTGCTCCTCAATCTGCAAATATAAAGGGATGCCTAGAGGAATAGGTTGGATATTTGCAAGACCTAATGAAATATCCCTGAGGAGGCAGGCACGACTAGCAGATGGAATGCAGTTTTAAGAAGCTGACAGCATTGGTGGAAATATCACCAAACAAAACAGCAAGATAGTTGAATAGCAATGAAGCACTAATATTGGTGGGAACAATGCACAGCAGGTACTGGCAGTAAGTCGAAAGAAATCAGGCTTCTTTAAGGGCGAAGGCCCAAAGTGATGGCAGAGACCTCCGTTTGCAGGCTGGGAGGGGGGGGGTGGAGAGTGGGGGGCGGGCAGGTGGGTGCTGGTGGTGGTAATTATGACTTTGTGCAATAGTGAAAAACATGTGACCTGTGATAGTGCACTGCCAACCAATTTTATATCTCTGTTTTTTTATTTCTATTGAAGCCAATGGAAATAAAAATTAAGAAAGATATAAAATGGGCTGCTGACTCATTATTATCCATTTTACACTATTGCACAAAGTCATAATTATCACCAACATGTGAAGCAATGGAGGCACCTGCAGAGTACATTATGGGGCACACCATGCATTGGACACACAGCAGGCCTCAGTGCTCCATGATCTGGAGTGCAAATATTATATTTTCAGCAGCACTACAGGCCCAAAGCTCACACTTTCTACTCCATCATTGATACATTCTTTCTTGGAAGTATAAGGCGTTTAAAACAAACTGTTCCATTTAAATCACTGCATGAGATTTTAATCACCTTACAAATATAAGAACATCTTTTTTTGAGAAGCCAGAAATAAATGCAGATATCAAAAGAGTGACATAAGAGAATCAAGATTGATATACATGGAACTATGGTGAAGTTATAAAGAGCTATTGTTACCCTGTTATGCTTTCCTTTGTACCCTGTGTACTTGGAATTTTTGCACAGAGCTGTTGAAATGCAGAAGTAGGTAAATCTTCATCCCAGCACAAACATGCAAATGTAACCCTTTCTAAACCTAAACCATCCTGTTGTTCCCACAGTAAATAAATCTCATCTGTCCCTATGTAGCTTTAAGAAGCTTCAGCTTTTTTTCAGAGCCCTTAGGCAAATAATAATAATTCAGTCATTTATGGAGCATGTCATCACTAAAGACCTTTCAGTGTTACACATTTTATCTTGAGCTGCAATGACAGTTACGTAGGGAGGCACATGAGCTATTTTACGTCACGATTATCTTGCAAACAGGAAATGAGATGAATGGTTAGCTTGGTAATATCGCCACCGTCAACATCCCTTTGTCCTTTTGTCTATGATATCTTTGGCAGTCTCTTCTTGACCTCCACCTATCACTGGCCCCCTATCGAGCTCTACCTGTCCCACCCACACCCCTCTACCAGCTAATATTTCATCTCATTTCTATATGTCTTAGTTCTGATGAAGGGTCATATGGACTCGAAACGTCAACTGTATCCCTCTCCGCAGATGCTGTCAGACCTGCTGAGTTTTTCCAGGTATTTTTGTTTTTGTTCGAGATTTCCAGCAGTATTTTGCTTTTAGGTTAGTTTGGTAATGTCAGTTGAGAGAGGAATACCAGCCAGGGTACTGTCTTCATTAATGTCAACCTGATCAACCGAAACAGGGATTAGGGTTTAGAGTTTTTATCTAAAATACAGTGCCTCAGGCAATGCTGTGCAATACCGAGGAGCTGTTGCAATGTCATAAATGCTATTCTTCAGTTGAAACATCAATACAAGATCCTGTTGCCCTGTTCAACTAATCAAGATGGAATGTAATGGACTAATTATCCAATTGTGTGTGGAACCTCTCCTGCTAGAGGTATGAATCAAGAAATGATATACTTTCTGCATGTGAATTTAGATGTGAGTATGCCATTAGAAAATTGGCCCTTCTAGATGCCACTATTCAAAGAAGAGATGATCAGTGCCTAGACATTCCATCAATATCACCGCAGTAGAATTTTAACCCAAATGATGAGTGCAAACTTATTACCCACAACATTCTGGCCAGAAGTAATAGTGCTACCAACTGAATCAAGCTTACAGAGAACCGAGATTGCAAAGAATACATAACTGATATTAGATGCGATATTTGACTCTGTACAAAGATTTTATCAAATTTAAAATCTGCAACTCCAGCTTATTTTTCAGCCTTTAGATCTTCCCTTTGCACATATAAGAAGCTTATGTCTCCCAAAGGTTATACATCCCTTGACGATTTGCTTTGGCCAGTTTGGTAAGAGTGTACTGGTGTTTTGTGCCACACGGTGGTAGGACATGGACTCACACTTGCAATCTTTCACATGACAATTCCCTGATTTTTATCTGAGGGGAGGGAAAAATTGGACTTGTTACTTTTGAATTCACCTTCTCTAATTCTGTTATCACAGTTTATGTCAAGAGTCCATATTATTCATGTATTTCAGCATTTTAGAGTTCTGAATTGTATTTCATTCTCAAACTTATTTTCTCTGTTGAGATCAAACCAAAAATCAATATATCTTCATAACTTAGCATTTTGAATTTTGATATCCTTGCTGCACTTTTCTGAATGTAATATATTAATGTCCTGTTGAAGGTAAAATAGCCAATTACAGATGAAGCCTCATCAATGAGTTACAGAGGGTTACAATGACATCTCTCAATATGTAATTAAATGCCCTTGAAATGCATCCTAGAATAAAATTAGCCTTGTTAACAACATCCTTACATTCACTGAATAACTGTTTGAAATGATCAATAATCAGATCCAATTTTTACATCCTTTTCCACCTTTTTTAGGAGTCACCTAATATGTGTATTTCTTGTAATAAGGTGTGCTTACTTCTAAATCCACACTAAATGCTTTTTGCCATTGCTCAGCTCACTTGTTTAATTTAACCAGGTCATTTTGGATGCTGCCAATCTCCCTTGCGTTAGTTTCCTGACGACATAGGTTGGTGTCACCAGCAGATTTAACAATATTATTAGAAGTAACCTTCTAGTGAATAGTATGGGTAGCACTCCTGGGATGTATCCTAGTTAATAAAGAAGGTACTTCCAGTGAGATTCTATTTGACCAGCTCTGCTGTTATCATATTTGCATTGGACTTGATATAGACCCTTTTTGCAGTGACAGTCTTATTAAGAATGTATACTATCAAGTGGAAATCCTTTGTTAAGGGATTTTCTTTTGCTTTATTGCTGTGCTTGCTTGGATTCCTATATTAGAAACGTCTTTTTTTTAATATTATAAGGCTATTGTATGACTTTCTTGTCAGACAGTTCCATTATTCTCGGGGTTATTTCTCCTTTGAATCAGATTCCTAAATCTTTAGAGATCAAATTCCCTTAGCATTTATATTGCACTATGTTGAAATATACTTGTCATTGTATTTGCCAGCTGGTAAAGAATTCTTGAGTGTGCCCAAGACAGCAGATAGGAAAAAAAATTGATGTGGTACCATTCGGCTAAAAAATAGGGCATGTTCTTGAACCAAAATAGGAACTAACAAGAAAGATATCTGGGACTAAGGTGCTGAGGGATGTAAAGGAATTTGGGTTTGTTTCCTTTGGAAAAGAAGAGACTTTAGATAGAGCTTAATTGAAATTACACAATTAAAAAGAGAATGGTCAAAATTGTTTATGATAACAAAGGGTTCACATACTAGGTAACACAGTTAAAATTCAGAAATCTTCTTGTAATAGTAGTAGAAGGATCTTGTACCTAAAAGGTTAGCATGAGACTGAGTACAGTGCCATCCACACGGTGATGTAAGAAGGTGCATGACCTAGAGCTAAGGGCAGTCTAGAGATAGGTAGCAACATGTAAGGACCTAGTATGGGGTCCTCTCCATACCTTTACCCTCTGCTGTAAATATGTACATAGTTCAGTAATGTTAATAAAGACTTCTTTGTAACTTCAACAAGACTGCTTCATGATGTCCAAGCAGTACACATCACAGGTAGTGACAACAGAACGGATCAGTAATATAATGTAATATTCTCTATGCTCTGTTATTCTGATGGAAGCTAGATTGTTCTGAACCTAATGCAAGCTCATGATTGAATCTCCATGTCCCCTTAGCTCTCAATACTCCGTGGGAGAACTTTTAACAGGCCATCCATTGATACTCTGCCCCTCAAACAGCTCCAGAATACACGTACCCTCCACACCCGTATCGAATCATCTTTATTGTTAGAAATAGCTTTTGAGGGGCTAAAAACCCACAGTCACACAAGGAAAAAAATTGAACTTAGAGACCAGACAAGGTAGCTGTAATGTGCTGCACAATATGAAAACTGTTAGGGAAAGCACAATAGGAAGTCTAAGGTGCTAATTGGATTTTGTCACGACCATATAAAAGGCATTTCTTCAAAGTGGTCCGAGAGCTAAGAGGTTGTGTCTGCATGTATGTAGCCCTCTTTTAATTAATGAGTGGTTCAATTTTAAAATAATTCAGCAGACAAGCTTTAGGCTTAAACAAGATAAAGGTTAGTTTATTACAAAACTACTGCTGAAAGTTACTTAAGTAAAATTCATAAAGTTATTAACTAAAATACAGACACAAAGATTAAAAGCAGATAAGGATATTTTTTTTAATTCTTTCATGGAATGTAGGCTTCGCTGGCTGGGCCAGCATTTATTGCCCATCCCTAGTTGCCCTTGAGAAGATGGTGGTGAGCTGCCTTCTTGAACTGCTGTAGTCCATGTGGTGTGGGTACACCCTCAGTGCTGTTACGGTGAGATTTCAAATCGAGGTGAGATTTCAGGGTGAGATTTCAAATCAGTCTCTGTGAGATATCATTGCAGGCCCATTGCTTGAGTTCCATCTTTCTGAAATAAAGACTTTGAAACCTAGGTTCAGTTTAGCAGCTGCGATAGCTTCTGCAGTCAACAGTAAGTGTGCGCCTTTTTTAGGTGGATTCAGCAGGTCAAGCAGGTTCTGGGAGAGAGAGAAGTTCACTAGTTCTTCAGTCATGAAGTAATGACACTTAATGATTGCCTAGACTCTATTGGCAGAACAGCAGTTAATTTCTTAATGCCTTTCTTTTTGACTCCTGGTGGCAGAGAGAAAACCCCTGTGATGTCTCTGTGTTCTTCTCAGGGGTTCCTGACTGTTTCAGCTGAGAGCTGTGTGCTGCTATTGTCTCTCACACTGCCATTCAAGATATCTTCGTACATCCTTTATACAGTTTGAAAAACAAAAAATGGCTGCTATGTTAATTTTCAATGAGTCATTATTTCACCTGGCAAAGAAGTTAGTTATGCTGTGGTCATTTGAAGTCCCTTCCTGCCTCCTGTTCTCTCAGAAGCCAAGGGGTTTTCACATTTTTTGGAGGATAATGAACATCCCTGGAAGAGCCTTTTACATTTTAATGACTCTTCATAGCCAGCTATGGAGATACAAGTCTGACAAGGTTTGAACAAACAGAGAAAGGGGCCAAAACAAAAATAAAAATACCTGGAAAAATTCAGCAGGTCTGGCAGCATCTGCGGAGAGCAATACAGTTAACGTTTCAAGTCCGAATGACCCTTCAACAGAACTAAGTAAAATTAGAAGAGAGGTGAAATATAAGATGGTTTAAGGGGGGGTGGGACAAGTAGAGCTGGATAGAGGCCAGTGATAGGTGGAGATAACCAAAAGATGTCACAGCAAAAAGACAAAGAGGTGTTGAAGGTGATGATATTATCTAAGGAATGTGTTAATTTAGGGTAGAAAGCAGGACAAGCAAGGTACAGATAGCCCTAGTGGGGGTGGGGTGGGGTGAAGGAATCGAAATAGGTTAAAAGGAAGAGACAAAACAATGGATGGAAATACACTTAAAAATAATGGAAATAGGTAGGAAAAGAAAAATCTATATAAATTATTGGGGAAAATAAGGGGGGGGATCGGAACGTGGGTGGGGATGGAGGAGAGAGTTCATGATCTAAAATTGTTGAACTCAATATTCAGTCCGGAAGGCTGTAAAGTGCCTAGTCGGAAGATGAGGTGCTGTTCCTCCAGTTTGCGTTGAGCTTCACTGGAACAATGCAGCAGGCCAAGGACGGACATGTGGGCATGAGAGCAGGGTGGAGTGTTGAAATGGCAAGCGACAGGGAGGTCTGGGTCATGCTTGCGCACAGACCGAAGGTGTTCTGCAAAGCGGTCACCCAGTCTGCGTTTGGTCTCTCCAATGTAGAGGAAACCGCATTGGGAGCAACGAATGCAGTAGACTAAATTGAGGGAAGTGCAAGTGAAATGCTGCTTCACTTGAAAGGAGTGTTTGGGCCCTTGGACAGTGAGGAGAGGGGAAGTAAAGGGGCAGGTGCTGCACCTTCTGCAGTTGCATGGGAAGGTGCCGTGGGAGGGGTTTGAGGTGTAGGGGGTGATGGAGGAGTGGACCAGGGTGTCCCGGAGGGAACAATCCCTGCAGAATGCCGCCGGGGGGGGTGAAGGGAAGATGTATTTGATGGTGGCATCATACTAGAGTTGGCGGAAATAGTGGAGGATGATCCTTTGAATGCGGAGGCTGGTGGGGTGATAAGTGAGGACAAGGGGGACCCTATCATGTTTCTGGGAGGGAGAGGAAGGCGTGAGGGCGGATGCGCGGGAGATGGACCGGACATGGTTGAGAGCCCTGTCAACCACTGTGGGTGGAAAACCTCGGTTATCTCCTGTGCCCCCTGGCGGTATTCTGCAGGGCCTCGTTCCCTCCGGGACACCCTAGTCCACTCCTCCAACCCCTCAACACCTCAACCCCCTCCCACGGCACCTTCCCATGCAACTTCAGAAGGTGCAACACCTGCCCCTTTACTTCCCCTCTCCTCACCGTCCAAGGGCCCAAACCCCCTTAAACCAGCTTATATTTCACCTCTCTTCTATTTTTACTTAGTTCTGTTGAAGAGTCATGTGGACTCGAAACGTTAACTGTGTTCCTCTCCGCAGATGCTGCCAAACCTGCTGAGTTTTTCCAGGTATTTTTATTTTTGTTTTGGATTTCCAGCATCCGCAGTCTTTTGCTTTTATCACAGAAAGGGGCCATGTTGTCTGTCCATAGTTCAATTTTGAAAAAGGCTTTTAAACTCAATGTAAAGGTTTAAAAAACAGAAATCTGCTTTTAAAACAGTTGTCCTTAAAATCCATGAGATCATAATTACATGTTTGTGACAATTAAACGATTGCAACTTTCACTTTGCATGGCAAGCATCATATGCTATTGTCAAAGATTGGCGATAAATTTAATATGGATAAGGGAAATGCCTCTTTTTGTTTCAGTATAATTTCAAAGGAGGTTAATTAATATACCTAGTCTGATTTTATGCCAATCAACAATCAGTTTCCTGTGGCAGTACTTCTGAGATACAGTCAATGTTAGACAAAGTCAGCAGCAAATTTGCACACAAACCATAAAGTAGATTTTATGAATTTGTGCTCCTGGCAAGGAGATTTTGACCTCGGACTAGGAATGCAAGCATTGAGGTCAGCACTTGGAAGGTACATAATGGGAATGCAAATGCATTAAATCAAACCTCGTATCTACCTATTGACTTACAATGGGTAACATAAATTTACCCACTCTGGTGCATCCAAATGCCATGTTGTGTATCCTCTGCCCAAGGGCAGGTTCTTGGCTCATTGTCTGCTGGTGCTTTCTTTTGAGCCATTTTCTTGATAGTGTTTATCAGTGGTGACTTGCTATTGTCTTCCACTCTCAGGGACAGGGCAAGGATACAGATCCCCAGCCTACCTCAGCCAGAACAGGAATCAAACCGGCACTGTTGGTATTATTCTGAATCACACACTAGCCACCTAGCTATCTGAGCTAACCAGGCCCCTACATCCAAGTAACTTTTCCAAATTTCGTGGAACACATGGGGACAGAAATTTCCCCCCATTGGGGGAGAAGTCAGGATCGGGCGCATGGAGGCACACCAATTAAGGCCCACCCAGCATGACGTCCACAAGGGAGCGCTATGCGCTCCCTGTGCGGGTAGGGGGGGTGGATTCTCTCAGCCGAGAGTGCGTTCTTTCGTGCATGCGCGCGATAGAGCGCATTCATCTCCCTGAGGCTAAGTGCTGCCTCAGGGAGATTGGCTCCACACTAAAAAATGCTAAAAACAGAAAAAAAAATTCCCTGACATGTCCTCTCTTGTGACACTGTCACATGAGTTGGGACATGTCCATCACTTTTAGTTACACTTTTATTAAATTTTTAAAAACCTACGTGAGATCTCATCTTTTTCCAATGCCCGCCAGGGCTCCCGGCCTGCCCGCCAACCTTAAGGTTAGATGGGCAGGTCCACTAATTACGTTAATTACATTGTTAATGGCCTCAATAGACCGTTGACAGGTCGGCGGGCGCACAGCTGATTTGGCTGAGCCCCCGCCAACCTGAAAATTGAAATGAAGCGGGATGACATCGGGAGTTCCGCCCAACGTCATCCCACATCGTTTTACACGTCGGCGAGAGGGCCCCCCCACCCCACTCGTCAACCAGGAAATCCTGACCATGATCACAGCACTCAGCTGATTTGCTGGATGAAGTATTTGGAATATCTTATAGTTACAACAAAAATAGTTTTCCGTACTCTCTTTGAAATCAACAGTATTCCTTGTTTGATGATGTCAAGTAAAGTCAACAGCATTATGACACCTTCAATTTTAATTTAGTTTGAAGGGAAACAATAAACTGCTCCCCTCACAGTTCCACCAAATTACAATGTGGGTTGACTTTGAATTCCCTCCCACTTACTGGCTGTTCTCTTGCACAGGCTTTTAATTAGAAAGTGCAATAACATAGGTGAAATTATTTCATCTGTCACTACAACTAGTAAAGAAAGATCCCAGACTCACAGGGATAGAATTAGTTTTCAGTTTGAGTGGCCATCAGGTGAGTGGTACAACATGTCCTCAGTGAGAGACCCAATCTATTTGATGGCTGGGCCTCAACAACATGACACCTGCAATCTATAAGTGCTGAACCTGAATATCAAGCTACAAGTTTGGACTTAAAGGGTAGTGGGCTATGAGGCGGATGGTGAGGACAGCAAAGTCTGGCCAGCAGTGAGTAGGAAGATTTTTGTGGGGCCAGGAAGAACATTCATTGCCATGGCTATTTTTCTGTGTTTTCAGGACATACACCTCTTGAAACTTGGAAATAACATTAGGCTTCTACAAGCAACATAGGGAGCCAATTTGCATCTGGGATAATAAGCTCAATGCCTCAATTTTCGGAGTTCTACCACCTCCTTCCTGCCTGTAGGAGACCAAGAACTAAGATAGATAGATAGACAAATATATAGATAGACAAATTGATAGATAGATATGCTCCAGCTGGATTTAAACATTAAAACAAATAAAGCACAGCACTCTTTATTAACAATTGCATTAGCTTTTGAAATTTCATTCAGTCAGAGGATGAATTTTATAGGAGGTGATACGACAAATGCAGCAGATATATCTCATGGTTTGCTGCAGCTTATCCTATTACACAAGGAGCTACTAAACCAGAAAGTCTCAGAAAATATACAAAATACATAAGATTTTAATCTAATGGTACCATTCTGCCCCAGATACTGGTTTGACGCTGGAACCTCCTCTGAAGCAGTGTGAGCCAGGAGCATTGCTAACCACACGGCACACTTGAATTGTGGGAAGTCAGAATACTTTTCATACACACTTAAATACATATGAAAGGTTCCACTCACCACAGCTTGAGTATCAGTCGAATGATTAATCTTAGTGATGAGCTGACTGCTCTGTCAAATCTTTGGTCTGTTAAAACCCAAGCAGATCATCCAAGACCTTTTTAAACACTTAAGATTGTAATATGAACTGTTCTTTGCTTGCTGGTGATGGTTCCACTGTACAAGTGTGATGCTCAAATGATGATCTCATGTCCAGGGGCCAAAACTGAACTGAAGCTGTTTGGCTTTAGTTATGTGCATATTTGGTATCACAGCAAAGAAATCTAAAGATTAAAAGCAAAATATTGCAGATTCTGGAAACCTGAAATAAAAACAGAAAATGGTGGAAAAACTCTGCAGGTCTGGAGCATTTGTGGAGAGAGAAACGGGGTTAATGTTTTGAGCCTGTGTGACTCTTCTTCAGAGCTAAAGAGAAGAAGAAATGTGATGGATTTTATACTGTTTAAGAGGGGGTGGAGAAAGCGGAGTTAAATAGAAGGTCAGGGATAGGTAGGAGCTCAGGAGAGATTGATGACATTGTCATAGACACAAGATAAAGGGAGTGTAAATGGTAGTGTTAAAGACTAAAGAAAATGCTGATAGTGGCATAAGATAGCATAATGTGTTAATCGCAGAACAAGGGCCAGCAGTTTGTGAAAACACAACATAGAAACAAGTGACAGATGGCCCTCTGGGGCTAGGGGGTGGGTGGGGGTGCAGTGGAGGGGGGGAGGGGTGGGTGTGGTGGTGCTGGGGTGGGGGAGGAAAGAAAAAAGATTTTAAAAGTCTAAAGGTTTGCAGGAACATAGCATGTGCAGAGTGTACTACCCTATTAAATGGAAAATCATATTCAAGATGATGAGGGGTTTTGATAGAATATAGGGAGAATCAGTTCCACAATCAGAAGGGTCAGTAGCCAAAGGACACCGATTTAAGGTTTTCTTTTTATTTATTAATTTACGGGATGTGGGCATTGCTGGCAAGGCCAGCATTTATTGCCAATTGTCCTTTTGGAGGCAGTGGTGAGCTGCCTTCTTGAACCGCTGCAGTCCCTGTGGTGTAGGTACACCCGCAGTGCTGTTGGTGAGGCAGTTCCAGGATTTTGACCCAGTGACAGTGAAGGAATGGTGATATATTTCCAAGTCAGGATGTTGTGTGACTTGGTGGCATTCCCATGTGTCTGCTATCTTTGTCCTTCTAGGTGATGGAGGTTGCAGGTTTGGAAAATGCTGTTGAAGGAGCTTTGGTGATTTTCTGCAGTGCACCTTGTAGATGTTACACACCGTGCCAGTGGCGAAGGGTTGTTGTTTCAGGTGGTGAATGGGGTTCCAATCAAGTGGGCTGCTTTAACCTGGATGGTATTGAATTTCTTGGAGCTGCCCTCAGTCAGGCAAGTGGGGAATATTTCATCACACTCCTCACTTGTGCCTTGTAGATGATGGACAGGCTTTGGGATGGTCAGGACAGGTGAGTCACTCGCCACAGAATTCCCAGCCTCTGACCTTCTCTTATTGTCACAGTATCTATGTGGCTTTCCCTGTTAAGCTGCTGGCCACTGGTGACACCCCCAGAATATTTATTGATGGTAATGCCATTGAATATTAAGGGGAAGTGGTTAGATTCTCTCTTCTTGAAGGTGGTAATTTCTTGGCACATATATCCACTATTCAGCCTAAGCCTGAATGTTTTTGTAGTCATGCTGCAAGCAGGCAAGGACTGCTTCATTATCTGAGGAGTTGCAAATGGAACGATGCAATCATCAGCAAACATTCCCACTTTTGATCTTATGAGGGTAAGTAATTGATGGAGCAGCTGAAGTTAATTGGGCAAAGGGCACTGCCTTAAGAAACTTCAGCAGCGATGTCGAGAGGCTGAGATGAGTAGCCTCCGACATCCATCCTTTATTGTGCTAAGTAAGGCTTCAGCAACGGAGAAGCTTCCCCCATTCTCAAATTGACTTCAGCCTTACTTGGGATCCTTTGTGCCATACTGGGCCAAATGCATCCTTGATGTCAAGGGCAGTCACTCTCACCTCGCCTCTGGAAATCAGCTGTTTTGTCCACATTTGGACCAAAGTTATAATGAGGTCTGGAGTTGAGTGGTTCTAATGGAACACAAACTAAGCATCGGTGGGTAGGTTATTGGTGAATAAATGTCACTTGATAACACTGCCGATAGCCCCTTCCAACAATTTGCTAATGATTCAGAGTAGGCTGATGGGGCAATATTTAGCCAGATTGGATTTGTCCTGCTTTTTGTGGAGATGCATGCTTGGGCAATTTTCCACTTTGTCACATGGAGGCCAGTGTTGAAGCAGTACTGGAACAGCTTGGCTAGGGGGCACAGTTAGTTCCAGAACACAAGCCTGTAGCACCACAGCTGTTCTCGGGATTTACAGCCATTGCTGTATTCAGTGCATTCAGTTATTTCTTCACATGCAGTGAATTGAATTGGCTGAAGACTGGATGCTCCTTCTCATTTAGTTGTTTAACTCCCCACCATCATTGCAGAACCTTGATCTGATCCACCATTAGTGGGATTGTTTTAGCTCTGCCTGTAACATGCTGCTTCCATTGTTTAGTATGCATGCATGTAGTGCTGTGTTAACTTCACCAGGTTGGCACTGCATTTCTAGGTGCACCTGGTGCTGCTGCTGGTAAACACTTCTATACTCCTCATTAAACCAAAGGTGATCCCCTGGCTTGGATTGCAGTGGCAAAGTGATGGATATACTAGGCCACATGATTACAGGCTGTGGTTGAGGTTGAATACAATTCTGCTGCTGATGGCTCACAGTGCATCTTGGATACCTAATTTTAAGCTTTTTGATTTGTTCTGAAGCTACCACGATCTACAAAGTTGTAGTGCTGCACAACACAATGGCGGGTATCTTCATCATAAATTGGGTTCACCTCCACTGTGAGATGGCTATTCCTATCAGTGCCTTCATGGACAGATGCATTCGAGACATGTAGATTGGTGAAGGTAAGGTCAGGCAGGATTTTCCTTTTTGTTGGTTCTCTGAACACCTGCCACACCACCAAGCCCAGAATGGCAGATATGTCCTTCAAGACTCAGCCAGCTCAGTCAGTAGCGGTGCTACTGAGCCAATCTTGGTGATGGACATTGAAGTCCCCCCCTCAGAGTACATTCTGTGTCCTTGCTACCTTCAATTCTCCAACATACCCTTGCTCAGCATGGAGGAGTACTGATTCATCAGTTGAGGGAGGGCAGTAGGTGGTAATCAGCAATAGGCTTTTTTGCCCATGTTTGACCAGATGCCATGAAAATTCATGGGGTCTGTAGTCAATGCTAAGGACTCCCAGGCCACTCACTCCCAACTGTATACCACTATGTCGAAAGTACAGGATATAACGAGGAATGGCGACACAGGAATCTCTGACATTGGCTGAAAGGTATGATTCCCTGACTATGACTGTATCATCAGGTCTGGCAGCATCGGTGGAGAAGAAATCAGTTATCACCACCTTCAACACCTCTTTGACCCTTTTGTCTGTGACATCTTTTGATTATCTGCTCCTATCACTGCTTATCTCCACAATCACCACACCCTCAACGTCTCTCTCCCCCCCCGCCCCCGCCCCCCCCCACCCCATCCCAACACCTTAAACCAGTTTATATTTCTCCCTTCTCCTAACTATGCTTCAGTTCTGCCGAAGGGCCATGAAGGCTCGAAACGTTAACTGATTTCTTCTCCGCCGATGCTGCCAGACCTGCTGAGTTTTTCCAGGTAATTTTGTTTTTGTTTTGGATTTCCAGCATCCGCAGTAGCGTTTAGCTTTTTGTTTTTATGACTGTATCATGCTTATTTGACTAGTCTGTGGGACAGTTCTCCCAATTTTGGCACAAATCCCCAGATGTTAGTGAGGAAGACTTTGCAGCGTTGACAGGGTTCTGATTTTGGTGCGTATGTCAATGCCAGGTTGTCAATCCAGTTTTATTGTTATTATGGCTTGATAGTTTTGATAAAAGTGAATGGTTTGCCAGGCCATTGCAGAGGGCAGTTAAGTGTCATCCACCTTGCTGTGGGTCTGGAGACACATATTAGCCAGGTCAGTTAAGGACAATGGATTACCTTGTCGAAAGGACATAAGTGGCAAAAAAGCAAGGGGAGAAATGAAGAGATTTTTGTTTACTCAAGAAGTTATTGTGAGCTGGAATGCACTACCTAAAAGGATGGCGGGAAGCACTTCAATATTAATTTTCAAAAGGGAATTAGATATATACCTGAAAGGAAGAAATTACCAGAGTATGGGGAATGAGCAAAGGAGTGGAATTAATTGATAGCTCTTTCATAGAGCTGGCATGAGCAGAATGGCCAAATGGCCTCCTCCTGTGCTATAAAATTCTATGATTCTCTGGCATTTGCTAAAACAGCCATTATAAACATTATCACCAAGTTACAGAATTTAAGAGCATCCAAGTAAGCTATGACAGGAGCCATTTCTTCATAATGCCCTTTTATTAGCACAACAAAGGGCTTCAATCACATCTGTAGAAGAACCTTCCTTACATAAAGCATAACATTCCTGTGTTACACACTCAAGCTTCATGATCCACTTTCGACTGATGAATTGAATGTCAAATTTAGGTGAGTATTTTGCTGGAGCTGTGGCAGTTTAAACTAGTGGGAAGCTGGCAGAATTAATTCTATTTGTTGCTGTTACTGCTTGACAAAGAGATCTATTAATATTATTTGTGAGCTCTTCCAACTCTGCCTTAAAGGATAGCGTTTCAAAAATAATGCGTACACATGGTATCAAGTGTCAATTATTTCAACATTAATCATTGTTAAAATTTTTGTTTGTAAGCCTTGGCTCAGTGGTAGCACTCTCACCTCTCAATCAGAAAGTTGTGGGTTCAAGAGACTTAAGCACATAATCCAGGCTGGCATTTCAGTGCATTTGTAAGGGAATGCAGCACTGTTCAAAGTGTTAATGATGAGACATTTAACCGAGGCCTGATCTGCCCTGCCAAGTGACATAAACATTTCCATGATACTATTCATAGAAGAGCTGGGAGTTCTCCCTCAATGTCCTGGTCAGTTTTTTCCCTTAACCAACATCACTAAAACAGATTGTCTGATCATTCTTGTGTATATAATTTGGCTACCATATTTTCTTACATTCCAGGAGTGCCTTCACTTCAAAAAGTATTTCATTGTCTATAAAGTCCTTTAGGACGTCCTGAGGTCATGAACGGCTTTACATAAATGCAAGTCCTTTAATTAACAGCAGTTTGGATAATACTCATGTCCAACAATAATGATTTCCTAAAGTTATTAGTATTCTGACTGAGAACCTATAATTCAATGGCAAAGACAGAATGTTATCTCTTTTATATTGGTTCCTGGAGATTGTACTTCAAAACCATCCAGAATAACATTTACATCAGCCTCAGACTTAGTGCAGAATTTCCATTTGAATATTGGATTATATTTTTACAAAGTACTGTTCCACAGCACTGCAGGGAATTTTGGAGATATATGTAGTATTTATAAATGATATTATTATTGTTAATTGCACAAGGTTCTGTAAATGTATTCATTCCAGGCTGCATCATTTTAACAAAGGGGCATTGTGGCCAAGAGGCATTGTTATGTAGATGAAGAAATTTAAATTCTGCAGGATTTTTATGTCTGAAATTCATATTAACAAATTCATAATAATGTTATATATTTCATATAGTATCATAATGTTAACTTATTTATTTTCTAATGTTCCACATTTAATTTGTAATCATTTTATTGCAGAATGCATAATTTATCTATCCTCTGATGTTTATAAACATCAACATCCCTATTTCTTTTTGACTGATCAGCAAAGTTCTTAATAGATCATTTAGGAGCTAGCCTAAGCCTATGAATGACCACTTTATAAAAAATTCAAGGTAAATTTAATTAATGTGGCTTAAATATTTCTGGAATCACTCAGTTTGGCTGAAATATGTTACTTTTGGCAGAAATTCAGCTTTTAATCATTTGAAGCCTTGTTATTATCAGACTTACTGCAAGGTAAGCAATAAGGCATATATTATATTATATTCAAGTACAGACTAAATAATTTTAACCAAGTCCATAATACTCTTAGCTCTACACCAATGCTATCAGATCCATTTTTTCTGCTTTTTCCCACATAGGTTGAAGCATGATTTAAAGGAGGAAGAAAGCTCTCCTGTACGAAGTATTGCTCTTCCTACTCTCGTCAGTTGTGATTGCTATGGGTCACATAAGCATAATGTTTGAAAGCACTGGCCAATTGAAATCAATCAAATCCATTTACTTTCCATGGATAGTTCCAATAATCTATATTAATTCACAAAGTAGAAATCCAAAATGGCAGATACCTGTTAGGTTGAAAGCATCCTAAACAGGTAGGAGATATTGACGTGATCTTTGCTCCTTCACAGACAAAACTGAGGAATTATTTGTGTAGAGATTACTTCCGCTAGCCTTGATGTTTCATTTAGGAAGTAAAACCCTTTGGGGGGGTCAGATGACACTAATCTATTACATGACCTTGGACCTCATGGTTTATGATGCTACCTAAACCAGCCAAGAAACACACTGCAGCCAATTTATTACTCCAAACACATTTTACACAAAAGGGCAGCATTAACAACATATTGGACATTTCTAGAAGCATTTTTATTACATGTAACAACTTGACAAGAATAATTTTATTTCAGACAAGGCAATTTAAAGCAGTATTATTATGGACAAAAATGCCATTATGTATTTTTTCTGCAAAACCAGTGCTTTTGCAAGTGATTTCCAATTGCGACACATTTTTCAGATTTCTCCTGTTAAGTGCTAACGACACAGGAACAACATGTGAATCCTTTCCTGATTGTGCTGCTGTTCCTCAGTTTTTCCACAGGAGGAAACCCTCCGTGCATCACAGAATAAATAAAAGTTGGCAGCTAAAAACAAACTTGGTTTACAGAAAGCAGCCTGAAGTGTGACATGAAATTTGTCAAATATGTGAGGATTAATTAGTCAAACATTACAGGAGTTATGAATCATGATTTCAATCCCAGTGTTTGATAAATTGCGTAGGAGAAGTAGAATCTTCCATTTATATTATGAAAATTATCTTCAATTTATATCATAAATATCATACAACATCACAATAACCCTAGAGGGAATCTATGGAATTCATTGCCGCAGAAGGCTGTGGAGGCCAGGTCATTGAGTGTATTTAAGACCGAGATAGATAGGTTCTTGATTGGTAAGGGGATCAAAGGTCACGGGGAGAAGGCGGGAGAATGGGGTTGAGAAACTTATCAGCCATGATTGAATGGCGGAGCAGACTCGATGGGCCGAATGGCCTAACTTCTACTCCTATGTCTTATGGTCTTATGGAGGCTCAAAGCAAGACAATACAATTAAGCACGTTTTCTAATGAACAGCCTTGTATGTAAATGCGCAGACAGAAAAGTTGTGCTGAATTGTAAATTATATAATTGGATTGGATTGAGTTGACTTGGCCTTGCAGCACACCAACGCCCCGATATCGGAAATCGGAACAGGAGTAGGCCATTCAGCCCATTGAACCTGCTCCGCCATTCAATTAGATCATGGCTGATCAGCTACCTCAACACCACTCTCCTGCACTCTCTCCATATCCCTTGATGTCACTTGTCTCCAGAAATCTATTGTTTCTGTCCTGAACATGCTCTGAACTGCCCTCTGGGGTAGAGATAGGAATATTCATCACACCACTGTGCCCCTGCCCGACTAAAACGCCATGGCAGTGACAAGACCAGTTTAATAGGATCGCTCCTTCGTGCACTAATGTTCGGCACTATAAGAGGGAATGAAAGATGTTCAAACCGCTTCTATCTCAAATTCCCCATTTCTGCTGCTGGACGAAGGGAGCGGCCGGACCGAGGCTTTGGCACGTCCTCGCTGGGTGGGTCCTCCCTCACCTTACAGTCTCCTGCCACAGGCAAACAGGAAATACAACTCCGGAGTGCCTGCTCAGCCTCTCAGTAGAAGAGCTGCGAGTTGAGTGTAAATTACATGCAATTACATTTTGGAACGGGATTAAAAATATAGCTTTGCCCCCCCACAAAAAAAGAGTTGCAACAGCTTTCAGTGAGAGAGAGGAGTGATAATATTAGTCAGCCTACACATTATCTTTATCAATAGGACTTCTCAAACCCAAAATAACAAAACACACCCAATAAACCCCAGTGAAAAAAACACCTCCACACTTAATCGCACCCATTCAAGAATTGGTATTATAGAGAAAGCTGACGGTGAAGTACGTTGTGCTGGAGCTTTCTGGTCAGGTACGATTCCCAACCTTTCCTGTGCAGCATCTGGTCGGATTAGAATGAGCAAAGGGTTCCGCCCGCCCCACAGCGCCAGCCTTTGACTCTGAACGTCGCCTCTCCCAAAGCTGAACTGGAGAGCGAGTTTAGGTCATCGAAAGCTAAACTTAACACACCTCCGACGTTTCTCGAAGTGGCTGCACCGATTCTGCCCCCGTGCTGCTTTGGCGGGACGGTGACACTGTTGTCAGTTTGGGACAATAGCGCCGCTTGTCGCCAGCAGCTGTCACCAAAACAACCAGTCAACTGGAAACCGTCCACACCGCCAAATGATTAACAGCAATCGCCACCCGTGGATCTGGCTGCGCAGTCTAAATCGTTCAGCGGGAAATCTTCACATTTTATTTCTAAAGGGAATAACCCGAGGGAACAACTTTCAGTTCACCGTCTTGAAAAATAAGTCGTCGAGTGGAGAGAGCGGCACGAATGCTTATTTAATAAGTTTCTCAATTTGCAATAGTTTTAAGTGGGAATTTAATGAAGAGTGTGTTTGTAAGAGAAGTCGCAGCCTGCTCTCAAAGGGCGCACTGTGCTAAAATATGAAGTGAATTCCTCTTCCTGGGCAGACTGACAGAGCCTTAAACCTCACTTATTATTAGCCCTGACTGTTAATGTATGTATGTTCTCCGATGTTTTTTTGGTGGGAACATTGCATTAAACGGTCATGCTGTTAAACATAGGAGCCCAGTTACATCCCTGGGTAAATAATAAAAAAAAGCCTGACAGCCCACACACTGTGACAGGGTATCCTGAGTTAATCATCGCAGCCACACAACCCCGCCCGTTGTCAGTGTGTGGAACCAGTTCAGAATAAACAGGCTGGGGGGGGGGGGTGTGGAAACAGTCACTGAAAAAACCACGTTTCAGCTCATAAAACACGCCTGTGTTCCTTAGTATATCTGTCTCTGGCTATCTCTGAAGACCTTCCTTTCTTCAGCTTGCCCATTACTTCCCCCCCCCAAAAGCAATCTCCTTTTCACTTGATGTTACTTAGCTGGAGACGAGAATTGCATTAAAATCAGGTATCGCACCATATTTCCCGCCAATAGTTTCTGGCAATTTGAAACTTTGTCCGTTAGTTTCCCGATTATTCCTGGGTCTGACAGGCGTGCGTAACTGTTTTATGACGTGGTGGCTATTTCCTCCTGGTGGGAAAAGAGTTTTCCTCCTTAATGGACCAAAATCAGCACCAGCCAGAGCAACAAGCGGACATTCAGCAGTAACACAAGAGGCCAGCAAGGTGAGCTCATCCCAGTCTGTACCTCACTCAATTAGGAAGCAGAGACTGACACTGACAAGGACGGAGCGACACAGAAAGTTTAGCTGCAACTTGGAAAAAGTGTTCTTTTAGAGAGAAACAAATACTTTTTGACAGGATTGAAACTCCGCGATAGCCGTCACGTAAGTGTGATCAATGTGTTATGAGAAGTGTGAACGGTTTGCAACAGAACAGGTCTGAAGGGGAAAAGAGGGATGATATTCTGTTGACAAGGGGGGGAGAGGTGATATTGCCTGGCTCTTGAGTTACAGAGTGCACTAGGGCACTGAAATGCCAACTTGTGGTTCATCCAGATGACTGCGAACGCCTCACTGTCTCCCCTCTCCCTTTAGATAATAATTCAAGAGAATTGGTTGAGACCTGTAAAGCCATTTCTATTTGCAAGAGTGGCTCATCTCCTGCATTGAAAAGCTAACCTTACGTCGCGCGTTCTGCACCGAGGTGACTGGAAAAAGATCAGTTTTCGCCCAGTGGACCACCTCCAAACTTTCAGAGCTCTTGGCTCTGAAGCTGAGGCGACAGATGAAAATGATTCGGCTGTGCTGGACGGCTTGTCACATCGATAACGCCAGCAAACTTGCACTTAGTATCTTTCCCAGCGTTCTTGTCGGAAGTACAGATTCTATAACATTAACACTCTACATGCAAAATACTTCAGCCAAAAAAGAAAAATTGGAATTGATGTTCAGCGCTTGTGTTTGTGTCTTCTGCTGTCCGCCCGGCTTTGTTGTTTTTACCGTTCCCATTCTGTTCTGGTCGTACTTCAGAACGGGATCGGCCGTACCGCATTAACTTTAGACACAGGCGGGCAGATTTCAGGCTATCAGCAACTAGGAAATGTTTGTAGGGAAGCTATGGTTTAATGGTGTGATTGGCTGCAATAACAGAATGTTTGCGCCATGTGGATTTTGTTATTGGATTCCTCGCTTTAAAGCAGCCCCGTCCATATTTTTGCGGGCTTCCCAAAATTAGAAATTAGCCCATCTTTTTTTTTGACTGACGTATTTTGCATGTAGAGCGTTACTGTATGAGAATCCGCACTCCATTGGGTAGGACACTGGGTGCAAGATGGGATATGCCATGAGGCTTGTCAAGCAGAGCTGATTCATTTTCATCTGTCGCCTCAGATTCAGAGCCAAGAACTCTGAAAGTTTGGAGTTGGTCCATTTGCGAAAACTGATCATTTTCCAGATCTCACTTCTCAGTCAAACGCCTCTAGAAAACACTGCGCTTTCACAGTTAACGGAGGCGCGGTCGCTAATGTTAACCGTTCTAACACATCAGTGACACTCCCGATTCTCTCCTGACCAAACAGTAAAAAAAAACTTAAACATTTAACGAAATGCTCTTAAGCAAGTGCGATCGATCTGCGTTCAAGTATCTTCTCACTTATGGTTATCCTCGCAAACCTGAAATGACAAAACTGGTAATTTGGTGAAGTTATTGGTACAGTACAATTTTAAGAGTAGGGGGACGCAGCTGCTAAACGAACTATTGTGCATAAAGTGTGAGGAAATTCAGTAAATTAATAATGCGCTCCTTTGTTAGAATGAATGGGAGGTTGTGTGTTGTGTGTGTGTACATGACGGTGTGAGAAGACTTTCCATGGTATCTCTGCGCCACCTACTGGTCTTTGAAACAAAGTTTATAAAACCGGCTGATCGTCATTGGTGAATGTTGTTCCCCCCAATGTTAATCGATACGTTATACAGTCGTATCCTGATGCAGCCTCGATTTAAAAATGTGTTGGGGTATGGTTTGCACTATCATTCTCGTTCTTTCAAGTTGTGTTGTGTAAAACGTTAATGGGGACAACGCATTTGAAAAAAGTGATTCCAATATATCCATGGACAATTACACCGGGAGTCTCCCAAAACTGCCAGTCACCGAAGATGTCACGGGTTGCTCCTCTGCTGCATGCAGTTGACTGCAGTAAATATATGGACGTTCAGAACCCAAATTTCGAGTGTATCCAATCATGCCCCAATATCATCCAGAATCTGTGTTCCAGACATAACATGTGAGTGTAAAATGTGGATCCAAGCATAACATGTGCTCTCATGTTGAATAATATCAAGCCAACACGTGCAGTCACCTTTGGCACACTCACAACCTCTAGAAGAACATATTTTTAAATAATAGAAAATTTGTAATTTGAACTAAATAGCTGGAACATAAATATACTCTTTGCCAAACTCAAGTCTTTAATGTGATTCAGCTGTATTCCAGTATCTGGACAATCTGGTCAGTAGCTCTGATAAATGTCCTTAAAAGTGGCCCTGCAAAGTGTTGTAGGATGCCTTGCTCTGATTCCACCCAGGATATTGTATAAAGGTAGTATACTATAAGATGGAGTAATAAATTCTTACAGAACAGAAGCCCATTTGGCCCATCATGTCTGTGCCAGCTCTTTGAAAGAGCTCACCAATTAGTCCAACTCCCTTGCTCTCACCCTATAGACTTGCATTGCTTTTCTTTCCCTTTTCATGTACACATCCAATTCCCTTTTGGAAGTCAAAACATTCTATGCCATGACTTGGATTCGAATCAAAGTCACTGTGACCCCAGCACAGAGCACTAACCACTGTCCGAACAGAACACCATACATCAGCATCAAATAATGTAGAGCAAACTGGTGAGCTAAGAATGATGTTAATTCATGTACAGCTACCATACTAGGGCCTGGAGTTTAAGTTAGGTTGCACTATTGCTTTCGATGCAATCTGTCCTAAACCAACTAAACCAGCAAAAAGGATCATGAAATTTCAAGCACAAATTACATCCAGCGTGAATTACGTTTCTGCAAAATGTTGCACAGGAAGTTAGCATGGTACATAAAACTGGCCCCACTTCCAGAGTAAATTAATCACAGTACAGAGAGTCCACTGATTGCTTCATTTGCAGGCCATTGAGAAGACTCTAAAAATTCTGGGGTTATTTTAGGCTGTGGAGTACTAATAAGCACCTTTTTAAAAAATTGTTTATTTTTAACTTAGAGCGATGGTTCTATACAGCTTTTTTTGAAGTCATTCCAATTATTTAAAATAGGCTGCTCAAAGGTGGTGAACTAGATACTGGAATTAAAACTGCTTATTTTTTTGTGATAAACCCATTTTTAACTGTATTAATCAAACTGCACCAAGCTGCCATGCTTAAATATAATCAAAGAGTATTTTTGAAACAATTTTTGAAAAAAATCACATTCTAAAACTCTGCCCCTGTGAATTAAAAGCAGAAACTTTTGAACAATTATAATTTGAAAACATGATATTAAAATCAGAAGGATTTTGTGACTACCTTTATATTGATATGGTAATTTCATTTTCAGATTGCAAGGTTTCCATGTTACAAGAAGGCTTTCCTTATTATCGCATTGTCAGCTGCTTCTGCATTAACCCATGTTTTTTTTTAAAGCTTTTATCTTTTGGTTTTATAAGAACATATTCTGTAACAAGCTCAGGTGCTACTCAGTGGTTCTTGAAGAGCTGCCGCTTCTCTAATAGCTGCTGACATTGGGATTACAGTGAAGTCAGTGCGGAAACAGCACCTCCTGCTGAAATGGTCCCTCATATTTCTTCCCTGCACACTCCCAGCTGTCCTCATACATAGATACCGACCCATAGGAGGAGGAAAAGTACTCCAAATCCCATAAAAAGAGAAGCCACTCGGGAAATCAGCAGTTCTTTGTATGTATCCCATGTGTATTTGGTAAATGTTGCCTCATATACAAAAAACAATGCGGTAAAGAACATGCCAGTTGTAGGAAGAACCACTTGATGCACTACGTGAATTGCTCTTGAAGAGGGCCAGCACAGCCACAATGGCTTAAATGGCTTCCTTCTGTTCTATAACCATTCTATGATTTTATTCCAATGTATTGTACTGTTTCGTATTAGACCCACAACTGGAAATGTTACAAATGTTTCAAAATGACAGAACAATCAATTTAGGTTGAACTTCTTGTTGATCTTAAATTAATTTTTTTAAATACCTTACACGTCGTCAGTATTTGAGTTCACAGCTAAAGTGCAACACAAACATGAAACAACTTTTATTTCTGACATTTAGCTGCTGTAGATGTAAATGCTAATTTACCACGTGCTGAAAAAGATTTTGAATCCAATCTATCTTTACTGCAAGATTCTTGCAATACTTTGAGATGGTATAGTCATATCTTGTTTTACATCTTTGACTTGTTTTAAAAGCAGAGGTAACAGTTTAATATCGTCCAAACTTCTATTTGTGCCATTGCACTAACCCTGGCAGCACATTAAATACATAAGTGTATTGTTAGGAACCAGAGATAATTTAAGTAAGTTATATCTGTATTTGTGGGTGTTAGGAATGAGTTTTAGCTTTAAGTTTAAGTTTAATTTGTGTTTCTGTACTTGTGTGTTAAGAAAGGGTGGAACTTGAGCTTTAATTTCACTTTAAAAGATGCCTGCATGTTAATGAGGTTTTATGACTCTTGAAGGGAAGCTAAAACAAATAAAATTTGGAAAAAAAACTGTGCTGTTGCCGATCAACAGGAGTCCAGAATAAGGGACTCACAGACACAGAGAAACCAAAGCAGTTTCAGTTCAGTTGGTGATTATGCTCTAAGGTGCAGGAAGCAGTTTGAGTCTCTCCAGCTGGACATACTAGCAGGTTTCTGAGGAAAATAGGTCTAAGAATCTTAGGGCCGAATTTCGCCCATGTTGGGTGGGCTCAGCAGGGGCGATTGGGATGCCGACCACTGCCTGCGATTAGGGCCGGAAGACAATTTCTCATGGCAGGCCAATTAAGGCCAGCTCAGTGTGAAATGCAAGTGGCAGTGCTCAGCGCTGCCTGTGTGGGCGAGGGGGAATGCGAGCGGGCCAAGCCCGAACTTCGGGCATACACGCAAGTGCCATCTGCAAATCTTCGAGGCACAGAGCTGCCTCAGGGAGATGAACAGATTTTTAAAAAAACAATAAAGATTTTATAAATGTTATAAAACATGCCCCCTCATGTGACTCTGTCACATGAGCAGGGACATGTTATTAATGAAAAAATAACATTTTTACTTTGTTTTTATTTGCTTTTGGAAGCCTCATCCGACCCGTGGATGAGGTTTCCAAAAACAATTTGCCTGCCCGCCAAACATAAATTTGGACGGGCAGCAAAAAATTTCTTTTAGTTAACTTTTTAGCGGCCTTAATAGGCCTTTTAATTATCGGCGGGCACGCTGCCGACTCTGGCAGACGCCCCCTGACCAAAATATCTCGCAAGTGCGCAATGACGTTGGGACGCTTGCCCGACGCCATCGCGTGTCATTTTACGTTCGGTCGGGTCAGGCGCACGCCCACCCACCGAACTAAAAATTTTAAGCTTAGATGAGTTGCTCGAAAGTTAAAGTAACAGTGAATGTTGAGTGAGTTCTGGGTCTCGAGGGAGATACCAAGTTGTCAGCAGTCGCCTGGGAGAGGGAACTACAGAAAGTATGTCCTAAAGGGAACAGAGGAAGACCCCAAGAAGCCCCTTAAGTTAAGCCAAAGGACAAGGACAGGAATTTGGAACAAGATCCTGTTCAGTGGAAGTAAAATCAAGGAGCAGAGGGGAAGGCTCCAAGTTTAGAGAGAGAAGCTACAGGAAGCAGACTCAAGGTAAAATAGGCTTGCGAGAAGCCAGAAGATCCAAGGAGACAGCCAAAGGTTGGTGGCTTCTTACTATGGGCATGTGAAGCAGTGGTGTTCTTTTGGCACAGGTGAGTGTCTGACAGAATTTGTGGAAGGCAAAGCTTGAATGCGTGTGGTGATCCATGGGAGAGGAACATTGGAAGGAGAGTTCAAAACCCTGGAATTGGAACCTTGTAGAAGGCGTCCAAGAAAAAGCGTCGTTTGGGAGAAGATTCCAAAGTGGGTTCTTCAAGATTGGAGATTGGAAACCCTGTTATGAAAGACCAGTTGGTTTACAGTGTGACAAGCATCTGGGGGGAGTTGATGGGGGATCCATAGCGTCTGTTTGGGGTGGCATTTGTCATTTGATTTCAGAGCTTGGTGTGCCTGACTACAGGTCGCCTTTTGTTTTACAGGGACCGTGTACTTATTGTGAACACAAGCATAGAAGATAGCTTTTGTAACTTGTGTTATCCTTACAAATCTGTATATATATATCTGTAAATGTACAGTTGTGGGAGACGGAATATTGTAATATAGCTCATCTTTCCTTGTTTAATAAGTGTTTTGTTCTTTTGTTAAAAGTTCACCAGCTGACTCCTGTGACTCTGTTCAGTGGCCGCCCTCCAAGTTTCTAAACAAAAAATAAAAGTTAGGATCTATCAAGCTGGGTTCCACCCTGGGATCTGGCTTGTCCAGTGGTAACACCAGCTGGGATCATAACAGTGTTTATGTGTAATATTGTATAACAAGCTTCACTATTTATCTACATGCTCTGTCTGATATTTAAATTATTAATGGTGGTTGTCAAGTAACAATACAAAAGCACAATTACAGGCACTAGTTGCAGAGCAGAACACAGTTTGTGTGATTTATTGAAAAACTGTGGCTGGAATTTTCTAGCCCCATTGGCATTGGGCATCATGGCGGGCGGGTGGGGAAAAATATGGTGAGAAGGCTAAAAATCAGTTTCACGCTGGCGTGAAAGTATAGCAGGAACATCCAGTGGTGTCGGCTATGGCGTGATGTGAATCCCGCTGGAGGCCAGTGTGAACCCGATTTGCATCCCGGTAATGGGATGCAAAGTAAAGCCCGACTGGAATCAACCCCACGCCCGGTTTACTGTTAGCTGGTGGGAAAACATGCCTGCTCAGAGCACGTCTTGTCAAGTGTGACATGCAGAAGTCGCTTTAAGGGCCCTGCTCACATCACAGACATCCGAGTAGCAGAAGATGCTGGAGCCCTACAGCTACCGAATCCTGGAGGAACACGTGTATCGCATGCTGGGTGGATTCTCATGGACATGGCTCCGCCATGAAGCAGCTCATGGAAAGTGGGAAGTCTCCGTTGATGTCTTAGGTCTGTTTTGGAACATCACAGTCTTGGCCATGGGCTGCTATGGATGATCGGTGAGGAGTGGGGAGAGGAAGGTCCAGCTGTGAGTGGGAAAGGAAGTTGTACTGGGGTGGGGGGCGGTGCGGTGGAATGCAGTGTGGGAGAGGAAGGTGTGGCTTTCACTGGGAGAGGAAGGTGTACCAGAGGGGGTGAGGTTGTGGCGGGGGAGGTGTGAAGGTATTGAGTGGGTGAGGTTGGGGGGGGGAGAAGGTGTCGGTGGGGGTGAGGTCGAGGGGGAATGAAGGTGTTGGCGGGTGAGGTTGGGAGGTGGGAGGAGGGAGTACAGGAGGAGGAGGGTGTAATGGGGGAGAATGAAGCAAACAGAGAATTAGGTGTAAGGGGGAAGGAAGGTGTAAGGGAGGGAGAAGGAGGGAGGAGGGGCGAAGGTGTCCAGGGGGAGGAGGGAGTAAGTCGGGGGGAGGTGTCCAGGTGAACGTGCAAGGGAGGGGTCTGTGGAGTCAATGATTGCCTCCTGGGTAGCGAACTGAGGGTGGGCGTGGTAAGAGGGAATGGTGAGTGTGAGAGGGGCAGAGGTAGTGGAAGGGTGGGAGGGTGAGGATGCATCGGTAGCGGTAGAAGGGACAGCGATGGTGGTTGGAACAGACCTGGAGGCAGATGGGGTGGGAAGGAGGAGGTCGGGAGGTCAATGTGGATAGGGGTGGGGGGGATTCTCAGGAAGGTAGGGAACATGCACGTTCACCTGGACATCCTGGAAAGAAAAGGGTTCGGGTTGGTAGGTGATGGTGGAGAGGTGAAACGTGATGCAGAGTGGCCCACAGTGATGAGGAAAAGGACATGGATGAGTGGTGGAGGGGAAAGGGCAGGGGGCTGACAATATGCTGGACCACGACCATGCTTGTCAAAATTGAAAGTGAGCGGAGCCTCGTGTTGGATAAGTACAGGAGCTGCATGGGAGTGTGATCAGTGGGTGGGCGGAGATGCAGGTCAGCTCAGATGGACCACTGAAAGGGAACCCCAGCAGGCAGCATTGAAAATGCTTGGCACAGTGAGATTAGTGTTTTAGGTGAAGGATCCATGTGCGTGGGAGAGTGTTTGCATGAGTCTCCAAAAGGTCCTGCCGCGCACACACTTCTCCCTCCAGAATCACCCATGGTCCAGCTGCATGCAGATGAACTGCTAGTGGGGGGTGGGAGGGGTGCAGGGATGCAGTGGAAGGACTCGCGAAACTGTCAATGAAGCTGAAAGGCACCATTACACATTATTCAGTGAAAGTGAATATATTTTCAGATTGTAAAGTGACAAAATGTGTTCAGAAATGCTTACCTTTTCTAGGCCCACCACATCTTCTAGATGCTGCCCTGACATCTGCAGCAGTGGTGGATACAGTCTATGCAGTAGTTGGTCCTGTTGCCCCTGATCCTTGGTGTGGGTCTTCTGGAGAACTGAGGCTTTGGGGCCCCTGGCTTGCTTTGACAGTCCTCCTGTGGGCCAGCTGCTCCCTCTGCGGTGACAGAGGACGAGGCTGAGGGGGTCACAGGCAAAGGGGACTCAAAAGAAGCAACCTCTGAGATTCCCTAGTGGATGATCCAAGGCTGTCCAGCTGCCGCTCCTCCTCTCTTTGGGTGCCCCAAGGCCTGGCTTGACCCCTTAAGGGGAAGGAGCAGCTGGGGGAAGTCAAGGTGTCCAGTTCCCTCTTACGTTGCCACTGCAGGAACTCACCCATGGCTACCGTGATGGAGTACAGGCCTGTGCGTATCTCCGCGTTCTGCTGGACCAGGGTCTCCATAGCGTCCGCCATCCTTCCCAAGGAGACACCCATGCATGCACATGCGGGCAGCACTTCATCAGAGAGAGGGCAGACGCACTCCTCCGACTCGTGTCCCACTCTGTGGAGGGCTCCCAACAGCTCTGTGTGATGTTCCCCACCTTCTGCTGGCTCTCCACAATCAGTTGGAAGGCAAAATCCAGAGGCTCGTCATCTGACTCGGACCTCACAGATTCCTCTTCCCCAGCCGTCCTCCGAGTGCCGAGGAGCTCAGCTGAACTTGCCTCCTTCTGCTGTAGACACGTGTCTCTGCGTTGACTGATAGATTGGTCTGCCCTAGATCTAGGTCTCACCAAGGTGTGTGTCTCTTCATTGGTGCAGGGTGTGGGTGAGCACTGTGTCAGCTCTTCCAGGCTGCTTATTTCCAGCTCTTCAATGGAGGAGGTATCCTTTTCACTGTAGGTGAGGACGTGGATGGAGCTGAGGGACTAGCTGGCTGAGGGTGTCGGTTGCTTGGCAGAGCTCCCTGTGAACCAAAGTAGAGATAATTAGTGCATGGCAGCACAGGCAAAAGCAGGAGAGAGAGCACTCATATTTGCGCTGAGAGGAGGATGATGTGGTGCAGGATCCTCACGTGGGTGTTCGTCACCGACCTTACCATCACTGCAGGCACAGTCCATGGCCTCAGAGTCAGTGCGATGGCATGCTCCTCAAAATGAGTGAGAGGTCTAATGTGGGCCAGTCCACCCCCAGTCTGGGACCTCTCCCTGCTGTTGTGAGCCAGCTTCTCTTGTATGAAAACAGATGGAGAGAGTGTGACTCTGCTGGACCTCCTGCGGCCAGAGCGGGGGTAGAAGACATTGCGACGGCCTTCCACTGCATCCGGCAGGCGCTCCAAAGGGACATCACTAAATTTGGGGGCTGCCGTCTTCTTTGCTATCGGAGCCAGTTGTCGCCTGGAGCAGTCCTTGTCTGAAGACATGAAGTAAACTACGCTCTGGCGCGCTTTAAATATGGTGCCTGGAACGAGGAAGCGCTGAGGTCACGGCGTGGTGGGCAAATACGAGCCCGCCCATTAGCGATCGGGTGTGTTTCCCGTGAATGCATTGTAAATGAGGGGACACACGCCCGGAAATGGACGATACCGCATGAAAACCCACCATTGCGGCCAGTGGGTAAAACAACTTTTTTCACACCCGCTATCACACTTAGCACAAATTTGAGATGATTCCGTCCTCTGTGTCCCAAAGTTATCAATTATTTCCAGACATACTTCATTACTTGAGTTGAATGATTTAATCGTTCATTATTTCTGATTTGTCCTAATTGGAAATTAATTTGGACAGCGGTATAAACACCAGATTAAGTCATCAGAGTCTGAGATTTTGCCATTCATCCCTTAATAATTGTCGTCCTAAACCCAAAAAGGGCTCTGGGTTATAAACAGTTAAATAGCTCAAACATTTGCATGATGTAATTCGTGTAGTGTCCATATGGAAAAAAATGTGAAACAAGATGTTAAAATGTGTGATCATAATAATACATTGATGGCTGCACTTCCAATTTTGGCAAAATACATGATGTATACATGTAAAGACTTCATTCTGCAATGGCCGGGAATAGTCTAATGGAGTGCCTTGTGAAATGAACATTCAGAAACCTTCAGGCAGTGAGAATTTCTAAAGGGTTGCAGATGTTTAAATGGAGTTGATGCTGCCATCAAGTGGCATTAGTCAGGACTCCAGAAGGAAGATACATTGAGCCATTACAAGGACTTAAAAATAAATAAACAAGTACTTTTAAAAATTTGTTCATGGGATATGGGTGGGGTTCGTAAGGCCAGTATTTATTGCCTAACTTTAATTGCCCTTGAGAAGGTGATGGTGAGCGGCCTTCTTGAACCGCTGCAGTTCATGTGATGTACGTACACCCACAGTGCTGTTAGGAAGTGAGTTCCAGGATTTGACACGCTGACAATGAAGGAACGGAGATAGAGCTCCAACTCAGGATGGGGTGTGGTGTTCCCGTGCCCCTGCTGGCCTTGTTTTTCTAGTTGATAGAGGTTGTGGGTTTGAAAGGTGCTGTCAAAGGAACTTTGGAAAATTGCTGCATAGCAAGTTATAGATGGTACACACTGCTGCCACTGTGCTCCAGTGGTGGAGGGAGTGAGCATTTAAGGTGGTGGATGGGGTGCCAATCAAGTGGGCTGCTTTATCCTAGATGGTGCTAAGCTTCTTGAGTGTATTTGGAACTGCATTCATCTAGGCAGGTTTTTTTTATCTTTCTTTCACAGTATGTGGGTGTCGCTGGCCAGGCCAGCATTTATTACCCAACACTAATTGCTCTATAGAAGGTGGTGGTGAACCAAGTCAGGATGATGTGTGTCTTGGAGGAGAACTTGCAGTGGAGATTATTCCATCACACTCCTGGCTTGTGCCTTGTAGATAATGGACAGGGTTGGGGTGTCAGGCGGTGAGCTATTTGCTGCAGAGTTCCAAGCCTCTGACCTACTCTTGTAGCAATAGTATTTATATGGCTGGTCCAGTTAATTTTATGGTCAATGGTGACCCCAGGATGGTGATGGTGGAGGATTCAGTGATGGTAATGCCATTGAATGTCAAGGGGAGGTGGTTACATTCTCTCTTGTTGAAGATGGCCATTGCCTGGTACTTGTGTGGTCTGAATGTTACGTTGTTAAGTCTTTCTGCAAAGCAATCAAAGACGGTTGGCAAAAAGGTAGAATTAGGGCCTATACAGTCTGCAAGTAGAGAGTATTTTTAAAAATGAAGAATTCTGTTTTCTCTTTCAACTATTTCCGCCCCCTCCCCCACCCCTCTCCCACCAACACCCCCGCCTACCCCTCTCCCACCAACCCCCCCCCCCCCGCCCAAACACCCCAAAGTTTCCTCTTTATCTCCTGGAAGCCACTTTTGAGGCATTATTGTACAGGCAACAAAATAACTTTCATTGCGGCATTCTTCATGGTGGAGCCTCGTGTTTGAGAATGCTAGCGGATAATTCCAGCTGTTGGAAGCATCACAGCTGGACCCATCACCAGATGCCTACATGTACATTCCAGCAAAGGCTACTGGATAACATGCAGGAATGTAGCTGATTTATTCCCCTCTCCAGATGTTGCCCAAACCCCAAATTTCTATTCCAGAGGCACAGAGACAAATTGTGCCACCCGTAATGTCACTTCATCTGTGATCCTGTAACTTGGCACAGGTTAAGGATTTACTGGTCTGTGTGATTTGATTGCAACCAAAGCCCTATTGTTTTGAGAGCTGCCTTAAATCTAAGCAGCAGATGAGTCATTTGCTACAATCCTTCCACGAGTCTCACCTACCGATAGAATCATGTTCCAAACCCACTGCAATGTGGCCGACTTTTAACTGCCCTCTAAAATGGCTTAGCAAGCTAATCAGTTATACCAAAACATCCACAAAAAAAGTTCAGTAAGAATAAAACCAGGTGAACCACCCAGCACTGACCTAGGCACAGGAAAAAACAAAGGCACGCTCTGCCCAGTCGACCCTCAACGTCTTCCTGACTGGCATCTGGTTCACTAGTTCAATGAGGAGTGTAGGAGAGCATGTCAGGAGTTGAACCGGGCATACCTAAAAATAAGATGCTGTCCTGGTGAAGCTACAACACAAGACTACAAGCATGATAAAAAGCTGAAACAGCATGCTATAGATAGAGCTAAGCAGTCCCATAACCAATAGATCTGCTCAAAGCTCTGTACTCTTGCCACATCCAGTTGTGAATGGGAGTGGATAATTGAACAACTAATGAGAGGAGGAGGCTCCAAAACTGTCCCCATCCTCAATGATGTCCTACTGCCCAATCAGTCTACTCTCATCATCAGTAAAATAACGGAAGTGTTGTTGGCAGTGCTATCAAGCGGCACTTAGCAATAGCCTGCTCATCGATGCTCAATTTGTGTTCTGCCAGAGCTACTCAACTTTAGACCTCATTAGAGCCTTGTCCCAAATATGAATAAGAAAAACTGAACTCCAGAGCTGAGGTGAGTGTGACTGCTCTTGACATCAAGGCAGCATGTGACCGAGTGTAGCACCAAGGAGCACTGGCAAAATTGAAGTCAATGGGAATCAGGGGGAAAACTCTCCATGGGAATCACACCTAGCACCAGGGAAGAAGATTGTTGTTGTTGGAGGCCAACCATCCTAGCCCCAAGACATCGCTGTAGGAGTTCCTCAGCGTAGTGTCCTAGGTCCAACCAGCTTTAACTGCTTCATCAATGACGTTTCCTCCAACATAAGGTCAGAAGTGAAGATGTTCACTGATGATTGCGTCGTAATCAATACCATTTGCGACTCTTCAGATACTGAAGCAGTCCATGTCCATATACAATAAGACCTGGACAATATTCTGAGTTGGGATGATAAGTGGCATGTAACATGTATATCTCACAAGTGCCAAGCAATGACTATGTCCAACAAGATAGAATCTAACCATCTCCCTTTCAATGGCATTACCATTGTTGAATCTGCCGCCATCAACAACCTGGGAGTCACTATTGATCAGAAACTGAACTGGATCAGCCATATAATTACTGTGACTACAAGAGCAGGTCAGAGGCTGGGAATCCTACAGTGAGCAACTCAACCTCCTGACTCCCCAAAGCCTGTCCACTATCTGCAAGACACAAGTCAGGAGCGTGATGGAATGCTCTTCACTAGTCTAGATGAGTGCCGCTTCAACAACACTAGAAAAGCTCAACACCATCCAAGACAAAGCAGCCCATTTGATCTACACCCCATCCAACACCTCAAATATACACTCCCTCCCTTCACCACTTGTGCACAGTGGTAGCAGTGTGTACCATCCAGAAGATACACTGCAGCAACTCGTCAAGACCCTTCGACAGCAAACCCGTGACCACTACCACCTAGAAGGACAAGGGCAGAGCTGGTTGGGAACACCACCACCTGTACGTTGCTCTTCAGGTCACACACCAACTTGACTTGGTAACTATATTGCCCTTCTTTCACTGCCTTTCTTTTGTCCAAAATCTGGAACTCTGCTCCTAACGCCAGTGTCTGTTTAGTTATGTTAAATGGACTGCAGTGGATTCAAGATGGCAGCTCACTTCCACTTTCTCAAGGGCAATTAGGAAAGGGCAATAAATGCTGCTTTTGCATTGATACTCACATTCCATGAACGAATAAAAATAATTTTAAAAAACGCAGCCCCAATTTTAAAAGGAAAATACTGCAGATGCTGGAAATCTGAAATAAAAACAGAAAATGCTGGAAAAACTTAGCATGTCTGGCAGCATCTGTGGAGAGAGAAACAGAGTTAACATTTCAAGTCCATATGACTTTTCTCCAGAGCCTCTCTGAAGAAGAGTCCTACAGACTCAAAACGTTAACTCTGTTGCTCTCTCCACAGATGCTGGCAGACCTGCTGAGTTTTTCCAGCATTTTTGTTTTTATAGCCCCAATTTTAACCCTGCTGCCTGCCATGAACAGGTTGAGAGAGCAGTTAAAAGGGTGCTCCTGGAGTTGCCGTCTTAAATATCCACAGCCATAACTTTGTGAGCTACTGTTGAATCTCCAACTTCCCTTTCTTCTCAAAAGTCATTGATCGTGTTCTCGCCTCCCCTATCCATGACCATTTTTTCTGCAAATCCATGTTTCAACTTCTCCGATAAGATTTTTGCCCCAACCACGGCACTAAAACAGGCCTAACCAAATTTCTCTGAGACTTCTGATCCTGGTCCTCTTTAGCTCTGAAGAAGAGTCATGGACTCGAAATGTTAACTCTTTTTCTCTCTTCACAGATGCAGCCAGACCTCTGAGATTTTCTAGCATTTTCTGTTTTTATTTCACCCTTCCTCTACTGTCCAGCTTAAAGGGACTGCCTTTACCTGGCTCTGCTCTTGTCTATCCAGTTGTCCAGTTGTAGCCAAAGAGTATGCTGAAGTCACTTCTCTTCTCATCCTGGCACCAATACTGCTGGAGTCTTGCTATAGATCAAGATAGCCAGTTAAAAACTAAAAAGATAATTTGTATCAGAAATCCCAGAGGTTAAGGAGAGCAAGTGTTAGGGGGAGAGGTAATAAAATGCCTAAACTAACAGCATGAGAGAATGAACTGATTGGTGAGTAGCTGGTGAGTGTTTTTTTTCTTTAAGACTTAAGATTATTTTTGTTAATTTAGCTAATGGTTGAATAAATAGAGGGATGGCAGGGCACCCATGGCATGTACATCCTGTTCCATGTGGAAACTCCTGAGAAACCACATGTGCAGGAAGTGGTGTCAGCTGAGGAACTCGAGCTCTAGGTTTCATCACTGCGAGATGGTCATTCTGCAGCTTAAGGGTATGCAAGCAGTCAAGGAGGACCAGGGTACCCTGAATACATCTCACTCTCCAGCCGGTTTTCAGTTCTGAATACTGTCAAGATTGATGGTTCCCCTGGGGTGGGGGGGTGGTGGGGTGCTGGCAGACTCAAGTCCACAAGGTCACAGTGTGGCTCAGCTGTACAGGGGAGCAGGACTAGGACTGGGAAAACAATAGTGATGGGCAAATCTATTGTTCGGGGAACAGACAGGCATTTCTGAGGCTGCAGATATGATTCCAGGATGGTATCTCCCTGGTGCCAGGGACAAAGATGTCAGTGAATGGCTTATAGAGCACTCTGAGGTGAGAGAGTGAACAGTCAGAGGTTGTGGTACATATTGGTACCAATGACATAGGTAAAAGAGGGATGAGGTCCTGCGGACAGATTTTAGGGAGTTAGAAAGGAGTCTAGCAAAGGTAGTAATTCCTGGATACTCCCGTGCCTTGAGTGAGTAAGTATAGATATACAAAAGGGGAGAAGATGAATGTGTGGCTGGAGGGATGGTGCATGAGGAAGGGCTATAGATTCCTGGGACATTGGGAGTGGTACTGAGTAGGTGAGACCTATGTAGTCAGACACGTTGCACCTCAACAGGGCTGGAACTATTGTATTTCTGGGGTGGTTTGCTAATGCTCTTGGGGAGTGTTTGGAATGACTTGCCAATGGGATGGGAGCCAGGATGTAGCATTAGAAGGGAGAAACGAGGTCCACAAAGTATTGGGAATAACAGATGGCATAAGAGTAAGAAATAGTAAGATATTAGATAGTGAGATAGGGGTCAAAGTAAGAGGTCTAAATATAGTCTAAATTAGGATTACAGTGAATCTATCTAAATGCACAAAGTGTGGAAATAAAGTTGATAAACTGCAGGTGTAGATAGCCACATGCAAATATTATGCTTTGGTTATTGTGGAGACCTGGCTGAAAGAAGTATATGATTGTGGATTAAATATTCCTGAATACAAGGTAAACAGAAAAGATAGGGAAGGAAAGAATGGAGGTGGGATAGCCGTATTGATTAAAGAAAATATTATAGTGCTGGAGAGAGAGGGTGTCCTAGAGGGGTCAAAGATTGAATCTATTTGGTTACAGTTAAGACACAGGCAAGTTATCAGATAAAAATTGACACTGAGCCAAAGGTGGTTTAAGTACATAATTTTGCTCAAACAGTTAGGTTTTAAGGAGGACCTTATGGGAGAAGAAAGAGGTGGAGAGCCAGAGAAATTTAGAGAGGGAATTCCAGGTTTAGGGCCTAGAAGGATTAAGGCACTTCCACTAATGGTGGGGCAAAGCAAGAGGCGGATGCACAGCATACCAGAGTTAGAGGCGTTCTCAGAGGGTAAGAAAAGAAATAAAAAGAGAACCTTGCATTGATATCATGCAATTCATGACCACAAGACATCCCAAAGCACTCTACAGCCAATTAAATACTTTTGAAGTGTAGACACTGTTGTAACATAAGAAGCATAAGGCTGGAGGGAGTAATGGAGCTAAGGAGAATTCTCATAATTCTACAGGGGTTATTGAGCATGAATTTTCTTTTAAATAAATATTTAAAGATGGTTTTTAATGTCCAGGATTTGTCTTTTCCAACATTCAGTCACTACTTGTTTTCACATATCAGGGCTGGCACAAAGGAGGATTCTCATAAGGATAGAGAGAAACGAGGCCATGGTCTTGTGAATCTGCACTGCAAACACTCCAAGACTAACATATTCTTCCCAAGAATCAGAGGTTTTAAGGTCAAACGCAGGTATGTGGACTTAGGTTGCAGACTACCCAAGAATTGTACACTGAATGGTGTACAAGCTGGAGCAGCTAACTGACCTAACCCTATTCCCATGTTCCTAATTCTGATTACTGCATGTCAGAAATGATGTATCAGCCTTGGAGGGCTTGCAGCACAGATTCACAGCATTATACTATGGTTTAAAGGGTTAAACAATGGAGCTAGTTTGTTTTAATGTGTCTTGTGTTCCATTGAGCATTCGGCATTTAGATCAGCAAGTCCCAAAAATCTGCAGAATCTGGTTCAATTGAAGCTTTTCCTTAGGTGAAGATATCAATGGATATGGAGCAACGCTAGGTAATTTGGGGTTGCGGAACAGGTCAAGATCTAATTGAATGGCAGAACAGGCTCAAGGGGCTGGATAGCCTACTCCTGTTCTGGTGTTCCTATCTACTTACAAAATTAGCAAAAGCTGACCAACAGATTCAAAGAATTGCCACAGTCCCCCAAAAGTTGACAGCCCTGATGTATGGTTGTAAGTCATAATTGAACATCAGATAAGGCAAAATCCTGAATGTTCCAAACCATGTTTGCAGATATTTATCTCCAGAAACAATGGTGGGTGATTAATATAATAATGCTTCCATTAAGGCAATTACAGTAGATGCCAGTTTTGTGTGTGGAATTTCTGGTGGCGTACTAGAGAGAGGGAGGATGCAATCTTGTAATAGATGGAAATGCATTAGACTTTGGGAGCTTACTGCAAGGGACTATAGAGGAGTAAATGTTCTTGTGGCAATCATTATATGATTTATGGTATTGTCAATGGTCAAGATTAAGCATTGTCCAGATTCTGACTGCCACCAAAAGCAACAAGCTATAGAAAGATCTAATTCCAGAAGCAACAGACTAAAGCAAAACGATATAGTCCGATAATATTTAACTGCAATGATGATGGACAAGCAGGCACCTAACGGGAACAGGAAACTCTATGAACTTTCCCATTCTCAACCCTCATGGAACCCAAAAGGTTGAAGTGTCCAAAAGTGCTATCATAGATCATAGAATCAGAGAATGTTTATAACAGAGAAGGAGGGCATTTGGCCCATTGAGTCTGTGCTAGCCCTCTGAAGGAGCAATTCATCTCGTGCCAATCCTCTGTCCTTTCCCATTAGCCCTGCAATTTTTTTCCTTTTCTAATAATGATCCAATTTCCTTTTGAAAACCTCAATTAACCCTGCCTCCACCACATCCTCAGACAGATCATCCTACTCAGCTTCCTCCTCAAGCCCACCGCATCATGGATACCAGTGTCAAGCTAATTTGAGTCAAATCAGGGGTGTGATGGAATTATCATAATTTCTGTGAGTGAGTGCAACCACAACAACACTCAAGAATCTCCACCCCATCCAGGAAACAACAATTTGCTTGATTGGTGCTTCTATACTCAATAACCAACTTCCTTCACCATGGTGTCTCTACCTGTATGTATGCTCGCCCAAGCCCTTAGCCTTTCAGGAATCAGAGGTTTTACTAAATAAGCACCATTAAGAAGCTTAGTTACGTGATGGGAAAGCAGAAAGCTCATTAATTCTGGTTAAAAAAACAGCAAAGACAAAGCAGGATTTTTTTCACTCTTCAACACAGATCATTTTCCTTCTGTCAGTGTGAGGTTTGTGAGAACCCATAGCCCACCCCGAAGTCAGCAACTATTATTATGGACAGGGGAGAAATGTGGAATAAGTTCCCCCTTTTTCTCACCCCTTGACTGACTGTGACAGGATGCAATTTTGAGAAGGAGTGTTCTAACCCCTTGAGTGCTGTGACTTTTAAATCATAAGAAAGGATAAACGTTTATTTTCAGAACTCCTGAAATGCAATCGCTCTCCTCTCTCTCTCATATACACACACACACACACACACAAGTCAAGATGAGTTCTAAAGATGGAGCATGCATTTAAATTTCTTGAATTCCCAAGAGTCAGTATTACTCTCTTTCTCCAAGAAGCTTGACAGAAGCATTGCAAGCCTGGAAATTCTCTTTCAGTTCATTGAAGGAAAAATGAAGGTCTCTGGTAACTCACAATGGTATTCCAAGCAATGACAGGTTTCTTGCTTTTCAGCTGAGGTTATGGTTGAGCCTCTGTAATGAAGAATCAGCCCCACCCCTCTGCATATCGTGGGTTTTTTCAGGCAGGTTCTCTCTTGTTCTGGACAAGATGGCTTCCCTCTGGTCTTTGTATCCCAGATTTACTTTTTTGGGCTGTTCTTAGAATAAATTACATATTTGCTTTCTCCTGTCAGTTTCTGTCATATGATCCCAGTATCAAAGTTTCTATTATCCACAAAAAAGTGTCAATGGTTAAGCAATCTGTTACACAATGGAGGATGCCTGATAGCCCATCAACCTTCCAGCCATGAATAGCCTCCAAAACATCTTAATTTGTAAAAGCAAAATACTGCAGATGCTGGAAATCTGAAACAAAAACAAAAATTGCTGGAAAAACTCAGCAGGTCTGACAGCATCTGTGGAGAGAAAGACAGAGTTAACGTTTCGAGCCCGTATGACTCTCCTTCAGAACTTAATTTGTAATCCCATCTTTATGGGGCCAGCAAGTCTAACATTCATTGTTACTTTAAATCACTTCAATAGAAATGAAGAGGAGCAGTCATCAACATCTGGGAAGGTCATTTACATTTTAAGTAACCTTCCAGAGATATGCCCAGACATGTCTGACCTTGTGCCTGTACAGAAACCACAAAAGAAGTCACATGACCCCCTGAAGTCCATTTTGTCAAGATATATTGTCCACATTCCATAGCGTTTTTTGAAAGTAAAGTTTCCATCTTCCTAATAAGTTTTATGGGCATATGACATGACCGTAAGGCTTTAAAGCTTGAAAAAAAATTATTTTGATTTAAAATTAACAGGGTGGAAGCTGGTCATGGCAAGACACACTTTGGCAGCTGCTACATTACATAATACAGAACAATATTGTAGCCCTTACATTCCCATATTAATCAGCTACAGTAACCCCTCAGTAAAGCACTGTAATCAGTGATGCAACACATATGACTCCCATACAAACAGGAAAACCTTGTAAAATGTCCATTAATATCACACGCCTTAACACTGCACTTCTCTTTTTGCAATGAAGAATCTTGCTACATAGAGGATCTCACTAAGCACCAAGCTCTCCTATTGTTGACATGGCTCAGTACCTTAGCAGAACTCTGTGATGAATATCGGAATAGTAACAGTGAGGATTGTAAAGATGAATAAAACAGAAATTAGAGATAATTAAATGTTATCTGGAACATGATTGTTTTTGAGTTGTTGGGAAGAAAAAAATCATTTTGCATAGAAGGCAACTAGCCTGGTGTTACTAATGTATGACATGAGATTAGATAAATATTCTGGAGTTTTATTTGGTTACCTTTGGGTCAGGAAGAAAACTTTTTATGAGGAGATGAAATAAATTGGGCAGATTAAATGATAGAGTCAATTTTATGGGGCCTGTGGAATGCATTAGCTTCTTAACTCAATATTCTTTGCTTCATCCATGATTTATATGTTTTCATTTTGTTCACCCATCAATCCACCAAATGAAGGGTGAGGACAAGATGACATTGTAATAAAAATAAGGGAGATAGAAGAATAAGGAAAAATAACATGCAAAATATTTTACTTTAGTTTGAAACTATTTCTTCAACGACAAGAACTTGAATTAATGTAATAAAATATCCTAAAGTACTTCACAGGAATGTTAGCAAATAAAACTTGGCACCGAGCCACACAAGGAGATACGAGGGCAATGACGAAAAGTGTAGTCAAAGCGATAGGTTTTACGGAGTGTCTAAAATGAGAAAAAAGCTTAGAGAGGCTTAGAGATTTCAGGAGGGAATTCCAGAGTTTAGAGCCTTGACAGCTGAAGGCACGGCCTCCAAAGGTTGAGCAATTAAAATCAGGGATGCACATTAGGCCAGAAGTGGAAGAGCACAGATTTCTTGGAAGGGTTTAGGACTCAGGGAGGCTGCAGAGACAGGGAGGTGTGTGGCCTTGGAGGGATTTGAAAACAAGAACCAGGAGCCAATGCAGGTTGCAGTGGGATTGGGGTAAACAAAACTTGGTGTGATTTAGGATACGGACAGCAGAGTTTCAGATGAGCTCAAGTTTACAGAGGTGCAAGGTGGGAGGGTGGTCAAGACTGCACTGGAATAGTTGAGTCTAGAGGTAACAAAGGCATGGTTGAGGGTTTCAGCAGCAGATGTTAACCTGTTCACTTGTAGAATATTGTCTTTTGCACATTTACTTTCCAAATGGCAATGTTGATTTCCCATTAATTTGCGAATAGGTGAACTGTTCTGTTTTTAATATGATAAAACATCTACTTTCATTCAAACGGTACACACCATTGCATGATAAGAGAGAAACTGAACTGGATTAGCTTAGGCAGTCTTGAGTTCTGAAGTTCTCTGCATGAGATAACAAAGCATACCTATCACACTTCAATGTGAAAACATCTTTTTCAAGTATTCCATTTGTTTGATTTGATTTTAAAACCATTCTGGAAACATACAGGTACGTTTTCAAATGACCTAATTTTGAGATTTGCTTTCTGCCTTTTAAATTTGGCATTACTCATATAATTCTGTAATTTCTGACATAGATTGAAAAGTTCCATAAGCCTTTCACATGCCTAGTGAAAAACAATAAATGAATCTATTATGGGGGGTTTAATTAGCCTGAGACACAGTATGTGACAAATCAGTTTCCATTATTCTTTAATTGTAAAATACTGATGTGCATCACCCTTAATAAAGAAAAAATAAATTCCAATTTAATAAACTCAAATAACCAAACCCCCAATCCCCCACACACAATTTTGGCTTTTGAATGGATAATATAATATATTCAGGCATGTTTCCCTACAAAAGCTATGCTGTAGCAGAGAAGGTTAAGATAGTTGAGCACACTGATACATTTAGCAATGGAGCCACTAAGTGTGAGTTCCAACTGAATAAAATTAACGAATGCCTTTGAAAGGTTCCAAAAAATATTGGAGAGCATTCCACAAAAAGAAAACAAGTCTGAATGAGTATTTTCAAACTTAGAGAACAGATTGATAGTATAGATCAATGAAAAGTGGCATAAAGAAGTTGATGTCAGGCTAACAAGCTCAGAGTTAAAGTTAAAAGCAAATCATGTCCAACGCCTCATCCCCTTCCCACGGCACCTTCCCATGCAATCGCAGAAGGTGCAATACCTGCGCTTTTACCTCTTCCCTCTTTAACGTCCAAGGGCCCAAACACTCCTTTCAGGTGAAGCAGCGCTTTACTTGCACCTCCTTTAATTTGATCTACTGTATTCGCTGCTCTCAATGCGGTCTCCTCTACTTTGGGGAGACCAAATGCAGGCTGGGTGACTGCTTTGCGGAACACCTTCGGTCTGTCCACAAATGTAACCCAGACCTTCCTGTCGCTTGCCATTTCAAACCACCACCCTGCTCCCATGCCACCATGTCCGTCCTTGGCCTGTTGCATTGTTCCAGTGAAACTCAACGCAAACTGGAGCAACAGGACCTCATCTTCCAATTAGGCACTTTACAGCCTTCCAGACTCAACATTGAGTTCAACGACTTCAGACTATGAACTCTCCCCTCTATCTTCACCCCTTTTTCAATCCCTTTTTAAATTTATTTTCCTTTTTTTTTTATCTACTTTATTTTTATTAACTTATTCATTGTTTTATCCCCTTTTTTATTCCATTTTTATCCTTTTTTCTATTCTTTATTCCCAACCACTGCCCCTCCCCCCACCCCACCCCCAAAACGGCCACCTGTAACTTGTTCCAGATTGTTCTTTCAGAGTGCTGACCCTTGTTCTGCTATTCACACATTCTGCTTTGTTACCTTTATGCCACTATCAGCACCTTCTTTAGCCCTTACCACTACCATTAACCATTGTCTTGTGTCCATGACATCTTTGCCAATCCATCTATTGCTGACCTTCTAACCAGCTTCATCTGCTCCACCCCCCTTTAACAGTATAAATTTCATCACATTTCTACTTCTCTTTAGTGTTGAAGAAGAGTCATACAGACTCAAAACATTAACTCTGTTTCACTCTCCACAGATGCTGTCAGACCTGCTGAGTTTTTCCAGCATTTTCTGGGTTTTTTTTCAGAGTTAAAGTTATTTGATCAACTTATTAATCACGTGCTCCTAGAATTGAATCATGCTGTAGGGATGTGCACACCAGATGCAGGGCTATAACATGATAGTCCAAACTCTATGACACTCTTTAAGCACAGCTCCCATTGGCAGCATCGAGTCAGTAAATTTACCTTCATTGTTCTGGATTTTTGTCTTCAGTTCGGGTACTGAGAGTTGGGCCATTTCCCGACATCATGTTCCCGACTTCTAAAAGGCAGCACATTTCCACAAAATTTTGATCTCTGGGAGTCAAGTGTGGGCTGGAGTTGAGACCACCATCTTCCCAAGATGGCAACTTAGGTTTGTAGATGGTGAGGTCGGCAGGTTAGAAGCCTGCTTCTGTTTACTGGGACATTGGCCCTTCTCACTAACCCCCAACCATCTGTTTTTCCAGATGGCCTCATTATGAAGATCAAGCTCCAATAATCACTAATGACTCTAGCCCTGTAGGGAGTTGTTTACATAGCTTGTAGGGGACTGCTAGCTTTGTTTAATAGACAGTTTTATGAGCTTGTAATACATTTATCTTTCTTTGAGGTTACCTTTAACTGTTTCTTTGTTTATTTCATTATGGTTAGGAGACATCAACTGGATTAAAGGGTTTTTTCAATAGGCCTTTCACTGGCTATGTTTGATTGACAGTTTTATGAGATTGTAAGGGGGAAATTTTTTCTTAAAGGGAATTTTGAATAGCTGATTGTTTTTTTTTTACTTCATGAACATTTAAAAGACTTGCCAGTATTATTAGATGGCTATTGGCTCTGTACCTAGTGGATACTGGAAGAGTGCTTCAAAGGCTCAGTAGCTGTCAGGACTTTAAATCAATGTGAAAATCAAACTCCAGTGCCCCCTACACACATTTATGTCTGATTCTCCATACTATAGAATGCAGAAGAGGACTTTATCCATAGAAGAAAGTACTCCATTCCATCTGAAACCTTACACAGTGCTGGTCAACTTAATGGTCTCTTACCTTTTAAGGACAGAGTCCTGTGATCATTCAATATATTAATCACATATTCAACATTTCAAAAAGAATCTGATTATGACAGTTGAAGTTAGCAAACTCACCTGAGTTCAGCAGGCTTCCCTCAAGATTCAGGAACTGACTTACTTGACATGGTTCACACAGCCTTCAGGGACCCACCTACATCCATGAAAATTGCAACCGAGGAGGAAAATGAATTTGGAGCAGGCATTCTAATAGTGAACCCATTATTGCTTTATGTGGGTATCAAGTTGCGACCCACCACATTTCCCAACCCAGTGAAAATGGTGGATGGCAGGAATCAGAGGGTAAGCATGAAATTGCAGCCCCACCCATCTCCCGCTCGGTCCTCCCAATGCGGGTTTGCTCAGTGTTGGGAGACTAAAATTCAGCCTATTGTCTCTGTCCAAAAGATAAGTCAGCTAAGGTCTGTGAAAACATTGCAATGCTATAATGAGCTGTCTATTAGTCATGATGGAGCAATATTGAACTGGCTTCAAAGAGAAACTTGTGCAATTTCAGTGATTCATATTAAAGCAGTATAATTTTGACTAGTTACACACTTTAAAACACTGATCAAATTCAATGTTTAATGTGTTGTACAAATATACAGTTTGCACAAAATCTGTCAAATCTGTTTACATTCCTACTAGATGCCATGAAAAGACATGGTACATTTTAATGCTCGCATGTAGAGTGCATCCTAAGGGATGGATGGATGAATAGAACCCTAATGCTGAATATGATTGGGGTATTGCGAGCTTTCACATCTCAGTCTGACAAAAGAGTTTCATTCTGATCCAATGAATACTATCTCTGATAAAAGAGCTACATAAAAGAAAGGTATACAAATGATTCTCAGAAGAATTTCTGCAAGTTTCAGCCAATGGACATAATGGTGAACAAACTGAAAAAGGCTATGCTGTGACTGAAGTGGAATTGTTGGATTTATAGAGCATGCACATTCACTGCTGCAGGTGATATGCAACGCCTGAATCTGGAGGAAACTGTCCACCGGATAGCAAATGCAGCACTGGATCCACAAATTATCGTGAATGGCAGTAATACTGTATATTTAGCATGCCATGAAGACTGTATTCAGTGAGAAGGAGACAAATCCCTATGTGGCTGTGTGTAAGATGACAGCTATTAAGCGGACACTAATTGCAACTTATATGATGCTGATCTGTTCAGCACATCTGATAACGACTTTCAACTTGAACTGCTCCAAAAATGTAGCATTTAGCATTACTGTCGCATTTCCTGATGTTCTGATACCAGTTTAATTCACGCAGTGGAATTTTCCACTCCCACAGCAGCAGGAATCGTGGCGGGTGGGGGCACTAAATTTGGCATGATGAAAAAAGTCAGTTTCCTACCAGCAGGAAATTAGTTTGGAATTTTGTTCTCCTGACTTTGATGTTGGGTTAAAGGCAGGTCGGGTTTCCCCGCTGATCTATGTCGGGAACCATATTTGCATTCATTTGCATCTCATGAATGTTCATTAAAAGGCCAACTCACCGGAATTATGTGACTTCTCCAAATTAAGTGCCCCGCCAATGGATAATTAGAATGGTCTGTTTCCCAGCTGTAAATAAGTGGTGTACAGCTGACGAGCTTCAGTTCATCAGTGACGCCAAGATATTTGGATGCAGCTTTGACCTACCTTTAAGAGCATTGCTGCGAGATTTCAGATGCCTGTATTAGAAGCTGCGACAAGGCCGGGCACAGGCAGCAATACTAGCCAGGAGGGGGGAGACGGAGGATGAACTGGGTGGGGGTGCTGTGGGTTGTGACGTCTATGGAACATGGGGCGGGTGGGGGGGGGGTGGAGTAGGGGGAAGACAGATGAAGGCCAAAGTGGGAGTGGTGGGATTGTGGACAGTGGGTGAAAATAGGGGAGATGAAAGCACAACTGTGGGGTGTGACATTGTGGAAGATGGGAGGTATAGTGGAAGACAGAGGCAGGATTGGAGGGGGATGCTGAAGAACATGGGAGGGGACAGCGTAGATGGAGGAGGGATGAGCGGGGGGGTTGTTGTAGTACATGGGAAGGAATGGGGAAGACAGAGGGAGGATTAGGGGTGTTCAAGGAACAGAGTGAAGTAGTGAAAGACTGTCCTGGAGCAAGAGTTATAAGACTGTCGAAGGAAGAGTCAGAGACTATCCAGGGGGTGAGGCCATGCTGTCGGAGGGCATATTGTAGAAACGGTCCTGGGGCTGTACAGGCCATGTTAGAGGGCTCTGCATGGCATGCATATCTTGGTCCCGGTCTTGGGCAGGGGAAGACTGCTCTGTGCGGTGACAGTTGTGCACAGTACGGTGTGTAGGGCATGGTCAGTCGTCAAAGGAATTTGGTCCTGGGGGTTAGAGTCATGTTATTGTGAGGCAGATGACACAGTAATGGTCAGGGCAGGCATCGGTATCCTGTAAGTCGGTAGCTGAGAAGTCATGGGGTTATTGGATGGTCTCATGGGGGGTGTCCTGGAAAATCAGGGTACATAGGCCTCGAGAAGGGGAGGTCTCAGATCGACAAACAGCATGGGGGCATCAACATTAAAGGGTTCATGGGGAAGAACAGGATTATCTGCATGGATAATGATGGGTGCAAGGGTAACAGGTGGAGGCTGGGTAGTGACAGAAGGAATGGAAATTAGGAGGCATTGAGGATGGAGGAGGGTGGAAGGGACAAGGTGGGTGAGAGGGGGAGGTTATAAACTGTTCTCCCAGATGAAGGTCAGTAGCATCATTTCGAGCTCACCTTACAATGACTTTTGAGCAACCAGCAATCTATAGAACACATAGGACTCCTTGTGACATACATCGGTAATTGGTTGGGAGGTAGGTGTCAAGGAGTAGAGATAAAGAGAATATATTCCAATTGGTGGGATGTGAGACGTTGTCTTCTCCAGAAATCTGTACCAGGGCCTCAGCTTTTCACCATGGAGTTAGTAAATGGAGTTGGCATACAGATCAGCCACAATGTGATTGAATAGTGGAACAGGCTTAAGGGACTGAGTGGCCTATTCCTGTTCTGACCGCAACAGCACTTATCCGACTGAAATGTTTGGTAAATAGATGTCCTATATTTAACTGTGCATCACATTTCTGAAAACCACCCCAAATGTCGAAGCATCCAGACAAAAGAACCTAGCAAACCTGGTTTTCAGTCTATATTGCTGGAAATGTCCTGCAGTGCATTTTTTCCATTAGATATTTTATCCTCAGCTGTCCTTTTATAATGTCATTATCTTGTTTGAGCAGCTCTTGCCAAATCCTTCTGGTAAAATTATGTTAACCTGCTAGGTACCTTTCTTAGGGTCTGCCTTCCTTGCCTGAGGGAATAACTTGCCATACCAAAAATAGTGGCCTGCTCTCTTTTGATCTACAGAGGTGCTTCTGGTCAGAATTCCTGGCTAAACATTCACATTTTTCTCAAAAGGTTTTTCTCAAATATTCCATTTCCTATTTGTTAAGGTGTCAAATTGTCTTATTTACTGCTTGGACCTTAATACCTAAAACCTATTGCCATGGTCTGAAATGTCTTCTTATTCTTAGGCAGTCCTTCGGGATCAAGGATGACTTGCTTCCACTCCAGTTTGGTGGGTTCTGGGATGGCTGATGAATCCAATGCATGATCTGTAGACTCTGCCACATGCGGGGCAGGTGGTGCTTGAAGGGTCGGGTGGACAAGGTGTTTGGAGGTTTGTGCGTTTTCTCCGAGGCTGTGACCTCTGCATGCTCCTGACGATGTCTATCAATGTGTTCGGTGCCTTCCCGAATAAACCTTCTACATTTTGGTCAGTCACAAGCCAGGAACTCCCATGAGTTGGCGGCGGGGATGTTTGATCTGATAAGGGATGCTTTGATGACATCCCTAAAGCATATCTGCTGTCCCCCTGGGGGGTCTCCTGTTGCGGCTGAGTTCTGAGTAGAAAAGTTGCTTCGGGAGTCTGGTGTCAGGCATATGAATGACATGTCCCACCCTTTGGAGATGCGTTTGAGTGATCAGTGCCTCAATGCTGGGCACGGTGACTTGGGAGAGGACACTGCTGTTGGACTGCCTTTCTCGCCACTGGATTTGGGGAGGATCTTGCAAAGGCACTGCTGATGATACTTCTCCGGTGCTTTGAGGAGACAATGATGAATTTTGTCATCTATGCCTCCCTTCATTGAGAGGAGTTTTCATTACATTTTCCAGGATCTCACCATTGACCTTAATCGATGGGGGGAAGGAGAGGTGTTGCGCTGTTGGAGCTGGTTGGAAGAGACCCTTAGTTTTCCAGATGTTTAGTGAAAGGTCCATTTTCTTATACGGTTCAGAGAGGGAGCCACCAATGACCTAGGACTCAGTTTCTGAGTGACTTCACACCCAAGCATCATACTGAAGCTTAATGACTGAGGTTGGTTTAAAATGTTTAAAGTGTTTAAAATGAAGTCTGAAATGTGTACTGTAAAGGAACAGCTAATGTGTGAATTCGAGTTATTCATTTTTGCTTTTTTCATATGACATTCTTGGATAGCACTCCATTCATATTCCATCAATGTAAATGATTAAAAGCCATAGGTGACGCAGGCAGAGAAAGAAACTTACAATAGTCCTTCACACAACAGAAACAGGAAGGCCAGGTGAAGGTCTTATGGTATACAGAGTATAAAAAGGATCCTAGTAGATTGTTTGATCCTATGGCCTGGACACACATGTTCAGGCTCAGAAGAAAAAAGATGAACAGACAGTTTAGAATTGTGTTAGAGTAGCCATGTTCAAATTAAAAGAATGAAAACACTTGTTTTTATATATGTTTTCATGTACATAGTTTTATGATCCCTGTAGAGACCGTTAACTTTTAAAAAGAGATTTCAATTCCTAGGCCAGAATTTTCCAGCCCCTCACACCAGCGGGATCTTTCGGTCCCGCCGATGTGAACGGAGATTTCAGTGGCTCTCCAATGTGAACGGAGATTTCAGTGGCTCTCCAATGTGAACAGAGATTTCAGTGGCTCTCCAATGTGAACGGAGATTTCAGTGGCTCTCCAATGTGAACGGAGATTTCAGTGGCTCTCCAATGTGAACGGAGATTTCAGTGGCTCTCCAATGTGAACGGAGATTTCAGTGGCTCTCCAATGTGAACGGAGATTTCAGTGGCTCGCCGGCCCTACTGTGGGGGAGCCCACCACGGGGGCATTGGAAAATTCCAGCCCTAGTGACCAACTTAAAGGAATTGCATGACAAGATTTCAAGTTTTAAGACTTTTGAATGTCTTTTGAAATTTGCATGTTTGTTAACTGCTAAAAATGATTTTCATGAATTCATTTTTAGCAGTTAACAAACGTGCAAGCTTCAAAAGATATTAGGTACTCAAAACGATTAATCTCCTCTGTTTCATTTCAGTGATGTGTGCCAATAGCAAAAGAAAATCAACCTCGACCAAACACTACTTAGTAAGCAACTAATGCACTAAACTACAGAAAAGGTATCCTTTATTAGATTCTTAAAACTACTGATAACTGCACGCCACATTTATACATTACAGCACACTCTCTGCAGAATTGCAATCCATGTGAACCACTTTAACCATTTTAAATTTACTCCCAGCTTCCAATGGGCTCACTTCTCCCCATTATGTTGAGTTGTAATGTCCAATGACCATCTAGAGTCCATTTCCTCAATCTTGCGAGAAATCCTGAACCAATCTCCAGAAGCACAGCTCAATGAGATTATTCCTTCCCCTGGCCACACTAGGATGAATCTTCCAGAGGCCTTAAACTCCCATGGGTTCTATCTCTTTCAACAAGAGAATGTCTTCCTGCCTGCGTCCTGTCTGACAGTAAACATCAAAAATAGCTTTTTTTTCTTCTTCTACAGACCATAGCAGCTGCATTGTCTCTCTCTTTCTGAGACTCTCTCTCCCTCTTTCTGTCTAAAGTCTCTGAGGCAGTATATCAGCAATAGCAAGAACATCTGCCTCTCCTTTTATGTTCAGGTGTTAAACCTGGCCATGGATTTCAAAATTACTTGAGCTGGGCCCCCAGTCTCCATCGTAACCTCTGGATTACTAGTCCAGTAACATTACCACTCAACTAACATACTGAGATAGCAGGAGGCCTCATTGCCTGCATTTCCCTTCACTCATCACCTTAAGTTTTGGTGAGATTGTGGAGCAGAATATAAGTCTTGATATGTTGAGTTTTAAAAGGTGAGGAAGGGAGTAACTAATTCTGCTGTTTGGTGAACCGCTACCTAACAGGCATAAATTTAATATCATTAAAAGAACAAAGGAAAAGGTTAGAAGAATTTTTATGCAGAAGGTTGTAGATTGCCCCTACTAGGAACACTAGTGTAAACTGAATCTTTAATGCCTTTTAAAAGAGAAATGGGTAAATATTTGAAAAAAGGAACATGTTGAAAAGAACTGGGAAAACAGCAAAGCATGGGATTAATTGGATAGCACCTTCAGAACTTCACCGCCTTTGTAGGGGTAAAGTAGAGAGAACTTCACTCTTCTATTGGTCTAATCCAGAAGCACTTGATGCTAACACTAGCTACCAAAATGGAAGATATTACATTCCTCCTACTAAAGTGAAACAATCTTATGGGAAGAATTTTCCCCCCATCGGGAGGGAAGTGCAGGAGCGGGCGCGTGCAGGCGCGCCTCTGATCGGTGCCCCCCGATCAGGGGCATGCTGCCATTTTACGTGGGCAGGCCAATTAAGGCTCGCCCAGCGTGATGTCTGCCAGGAAGCGCTATGCGCTCCCTGTGCGGGTGGGGGGGGGGAATTCCCTCAGCTGAGAGTGTGCTCTTTCACACATGCGCGCGAAAGAGCGCACTTATTTCCCTGAGGCTAAGTGCTGCCTCAGGGAGATCGGCGCCAAATTTAAAAATGGTCAATGTACAAAAATAAAATTCCCCTGACATGTCCCCTCATGTGACACTGTCACATGAGTTGGGACATGTCCATCACTTTTAACCAAACTTTTATTAAATTTTTAAAAACCCTCATGAAACCTCATCCCGCCCGTGGATGAGGCTTCATGCTTTTTCTGAAGCCCGCCAGGGATCCTGACCTGCCCGCCAACCTTAAGGTTGGATGGGCAGGTCCAATAATTACTTGAATTAGTTTTTAAATGGCCTCAATAGGCCATTGACAGGTCAGCGGGCGCACAGCTGATTCGACTGCGCCCCCGCCGACCTGAAAATTGAAATGACGCGTGATGACGTCAGGAGTTCTGCCCAACGTCATCCCACGTCATTTTACATGTTGGCGAGCAGGCCCCACCTCCCACTCACTGACCTCAATATCCTGGCCTACATTCCTTTACTTTGATGAGAACAAAAATAAATTAATAATAAACAAATTTATTGCAATGGCAAGGAGTGGAGATCAGGCATCTTCCATTGAAGAATGAGTTGGAGGGCGAGTAGATTGGGTGAGAAGAACTCGATAGAATTCTCAATTGGCCAGCCAGTGACAACAACTGTCACGGAAGAGGTTTATTGTAGATATTTGTTTTGAAGAAGATAATTCCAGTTGGAAATTGCAGTTGTTGTGTTATGTTTCCTGCCCACTCCAATGCTGCACTCCCACCTTCTTCCAGCTTCTCCCATCTCCATTGACACACACTAAACCTGTCATAACATAAGACCTACTACTTTGTTGATCTATTCCCCACTCAGCTCCTCTTCACTAAACTGCGTTTCCTATTCCCTATGTTAGCTAACTTAATCAGCGGTTGCCTTTTCCTCAGGCACCACCCCTTCCCCCTTCAGAATACTCACTTTTCATCCCGCATAAATATAAATTATCCAAAACTCTGCAACTCATGTTGTGTCTGCCGTAGATCTCACATGTTCATTACTTCTGTTCTCCTTCTGTCTTTCACTGGCTTCCTGTCTTTTAGTGTTAAATCCCTCCACACCCTCACTCCATCCCATCTCTGCAAGCTCCTCTAATCCTTTTAAACATTCCATTCTTCTTACAGACACCTTCCATATGTCTTCCCTCCCTTTGCCTTACCATTGCCTTTAGTCACATCAGTCCTCTTTTCTGGGCCTCTTCCCTTCTTCTCCCCTTTTTAAAATTCAAGCTTTCTGCACCAGTCCTAATCTTCCTTCCTGGCTCAGCATCGTTCCCAATAACCAACTGCTATGCACCTTGAGAAATTTTCTACACTAAAGATGCAATATAAATTCAAGTTGTTGCTAGCTAGGAGATATTTGTGGATAGTTGAAAGTTTTGGAAGATTGTTCCCTGCCTGTTAACTGCCTCAATATTGTTATTTTTGGCTGCAGTAGAACATTGTGCAATTTAACATTCATACTGGCCAAAAAGATATCAGAACTGCCATACAAGAGAAGCAGCAGTTTACTGCTTTAAGCGTACATTTATCAAACTAGGAGTGAGGAAAAAGAAAGACCACTGAAAAGAGACTTGTTCAGGAGTGTTGAAGGCAATTTAGAGAGAGAGTAAATACCATTTGCAGAAAGAAGTCGACATGTAGGCACAGGCCAGGAAAAAAATAGTTGACCTGAAGAAAGTTGCTAATATAAAGCTAAAATAGCAAATACCTGCCCTAAGTTGGAGACCATGAAATATTTCCTGATAACCTGCAAATCATTTTGTGCTGAATGATATTAATGATTAATAGAAGCTTCTCTTGTTCCAGGGGTCAGTGTTGGGACCACAACTTTTCACTTTATACATTAATGATCTAGATGAAGGAACTGAGGGCATTCTGGCTAAGTTTGCAGATGATACAAAGATAGGTGGAGGGACAGGTAGTATTGAGGAGGAGGGGAGGCTGCAGAAGGATTTGGACAGGTTAGGAGAATGGGCAAAGAAGTGGCAGATGGAATACAACGTGGGGAAGTGTGAGGTCATGCACTTTGTTAGGAAGAATAGAAGCATAGACTATTTTCTTAATGAGGAGAGAATTCAGAAATCTGGAGTGCAAAGGGACTTGGGAGTCCTAGTCCAGGATTCTCTTAAGGTTAACTTGCAGGTTGAGTCGGTAGTTAGGAAGGCAAATGCAATGTTGGCATTTATTTCGAGAGGACTAGAATATAAAAGCATGGATGTGCTGCTGAGGCTTTATAAGACTCTGGTCAGACCACATTTAGAATATTGTGAGCAATTTTGGGCCCCGTATCTCAGGAAGGGTGTGCTGGCCCTGGAGAGGGTCCAGAGGAGGTTCATGAGAACGATCCCAGGAATGAAAGGCTTAACATATGAGGAACGTTTGAGGACTCTGGGTCTATACTCGATGGAGTTTAGAAGGATGAGGGGGGATCTGATTGAAACTTACAGAATACTGAGGGGCCTGGATAGAGTGGACGTGGGGAAGATGTTTCCATTAGTAGGAGAGACTAGGACCCAAGGGCACAGCCTCAGAATAAAGGGAAGACCTTTTAGAACAGAGATGAGGAGAAACTTCTTTAGCCAGAGAGTGGTGAATCTATGGAATTCATTGCCACAGAAGGCTGTGGAGGCCAGGTCATTGAGTGTATTTAAGACCGAGATAGATAGGTTCTTGATTGGTAAGGGGATCAATGGTTACGGTGAGAAGGCGGGAGAATGGGGTTGAGAAACTTATCAGCCATGATTGAATGGTGGAGCAGACTCGATGGGCTGAATGGCCTAATTTCTGCTCCTATGTCTTATGGTCTTATGGTCCTGTCAAGAGAAACAACTCACTGACTGAATACTGTGCCCACTTCAGAATGGAAGTAATAAAGCAGAAACTTATAGGTTAAACTGTAACCAGCCTGAAATCTCAACAGGAATTTGGTATAGAAAATCCCTCTAAGTCTGCCTGTTGGCTGATAAACTATCACTTAATATCTGCAGCATGGAAAACTCTGTCGCTCTCTGTCAATGCTACCCACATAGCTATTGATTTGTTAGGCAAGTTGATAAACGTGTGCAGCGTAGAATTGAAGGGGATTCCAAAAAGTAGGAGTCCTTGACTTCATGCTGGGCAACTTGCTGTAGTGAAATTTGTGCTTTGTGAAATATGTTTAGGAAAGATATTTACCTTCAAATTATACAGTTTACAGTTAAGCTTACGATACAATAAAGCATTTTTGAGATAGTTATTTGGTAGTACAGAACTTGAGAGTATTGCTTAAAATAGATACTTTTTTTGTCAAAGCTTTTCATTTTGTACCCATCAGGACAATTAGCAAGAAAATGCCAATGTCAGGGGAAACAACAAATTTATAATAAATGAGAAGAGAGTGCTGATTGATTGGCCAGTGGAATCTGATTGATAGAGGCATTGCCATGGAGAATGCACCAGTTGATGGTGACTGATAGCTAACTGCCAAGCATTGTTTGAAATTTAAACCAGGCACCTTGACTCTGATCGGTCAAGACATTGCCCTGGGGAATGAACCAGTGAATGGCACTCGCTTATTTTGTTTAGCTGAAACAGGTGCAATGTGTGTTCATGTTCTCTCTGTCTGCAAAGAACAGGGCACTGTGCACTAATATATGCAAATGTGCCACATTGTGAGCCCAACTGACAATCTCGAATTCTTTGTCAGCGTAATTTTTAGCACACTGCGTATTATTTAACAAATATTGTCCAATCGCGGAATCACATCTAATGATGGACACTGTGTTTTGAGTTTTGCAAACATGGACTGGTTGGGTACAGTCTGTACACTGCCCATTGTGAACAGCGGACAGGACATACTGTTTGATATGATCTGCCAGTCCTTGGGACGTGCAGTAGACTGTGGTAGAGAACCCCCCTGGCAGATTTCACAACTAGTAAATCAAGGAAAGGGAGTTCATTTGACTGCTCCATTTCAAAGATGAATTTGAATGCAAGATGAAGACCATTAAGGCATGCAATGGAAATTATTACATGCAGCTGCGAAAAACCCGCCTAGCTGATCTAGCGCATGCATACTGTGGGATTCCGAATGACATGTCTGATTTTCACATGCAACGCGAGTTTCTTACAGCATTGTGAGGCCTTAAGGCAACCCGGACATACACATCAGTAAACAAAAACAAAAATACCTGGAAAAACTCAGCAGGTCTGACAGCATTTGCGGAGAGGAACACAGTTAACATTTTGAGTCCGTATGACTCTTCAACAGTTCTGTTGAAGAGTCATACGGACTCGAAATGTTAACTGTGTTCCTCTCCGCAGATGCTGTCAGACCTGCTGAGTTTTTCCAGGTATTTTTGTTTTTGTTTTGGATTTCCAGCGTCTGCAGTTTTTTGCTTTTATACACATCAGTAAGCCTGACAAAGAGACGGAATAGTCATCCTTAACAAGCATGACTATATTAATAAAATCCTTAACAAGCGTGACTATATTAATGACGGGTCCAAATACGTATCCATTGGACCTGCCACTCAACATGACCGGACAGCCTTGCTCGAAAGTAAGCTAAAAAAAATGCTTGCCAGACTTGTGTTAGAACAATGAGTTACCGTGTGATATATATGATAGGATCCTTCCTCAGGCTCACTGCGTCCACGTATGTATGGGTTGCCCAAGACACATGAAGTGATGTCCCTTTATGCCTTATCTTATCTATGACTAGATTTTCCCTAGATCTGCAAGTTTTCCAGATACACAGTGAAGGATTCCTTCACATTTGCGAAAACCATACTGGACTTGCATATCAATAGCAATAGTGCTCATTTGACATTGCTAGCCTATTCAACAATGTTCCATTTAAGGAAGCTATAAATATTTGTGCTACATCACTATATTACGACAAATTAGACCCACCGCCATCGTATGCATCAGGGTTCATTGAGTTTATGAACTCGGCAACTCGCACAGTTGAGTTCAGTTTTAATGACACCATGTATGCCTGAATAGGTGATGTTGCCATGGGATCCCCTCTAGGCCCAGTTCGTGCAAACATCTTTGTTGGATTCCATAGAAATGTGTCTTCGATGGAATGACACCTAACCTCCTATCCCTTGTATATTTCCGAAATGTGGATCATACGTTTTCCATATTTAAATCCACAGCTGCGTGTAATAATTTCCTTGCATGTCTTAATGGGCTCCATCCTGCGCTTAAATTCACCTTTGTGATGGAACAATCAAATGAACTTTCTTGACATACTAGTTGAGAAATCCGCCAGGGGTTTTTCTACCATGGTCTACAGCAAGCCAATCTTCACTGGTCAATACACACATTGGGATTCTTACATTTCCACGTACTATAAGTTTGGCCTTATTGGCAATATAAGTCATTCAGATGTGTCATAGTGTGGCACATTTGCATGTACTGGAAGCTGCATATGTTAATACACATGGCCCTGTTCTTTGCAGACAGGGAGAACATGTACACACATTGTGCCTGTTTCAGATAAACAAAATAAGTGACAGCCATTTGCTGATTCATTTCCCAGGGCAATGTCCTGACCAATCAGAGTCAAACTGCCTGGTTTAAACTTCAAACAATGTTTGGCAGTTAACTACCAGTCACTATTTACTGGTGCATTCTCCATGGCAACGCCTCTACTAAAGTCCACTTGTCAATCAAACAGCACTCTCTTCTCATACAGTATGAATTTGTTGTTTCCCCAGACATTGGCATTTTCTTGCGAATTGTCCTGATGAATGCAAGATGAAAAGCTTCAACAAAAAACATCTCTCTCAGCAAGACTCATTTTTTGAGACATGAATATTTATTCTATACAAGATTTGTAAAGCTAATAAGTTATTAAACAAATTAAATGTCTTTAAATAATTGGTCTAGAAAATGCAGGTTTCTAAAACTGTATCAAATATTTACAGGTATAAGTTCAGCGGAGAAATGGCATTAATGGCTGTCTACACCAAATGCCTATTTTGTGTCAATATCCTTTGAGAACAGAGACAGTTTACAGTCAAGGATGAAATGTCGTAAGGCAACTTGGTTAGCTGTTTGGTAAATTTTAGTCATCATTTGTATAAAGCTATTCCAGAAAATGTTGAGTCATAGTACATTTCAAACTGCTGGAAAATTTCCCCAATAAGGGCCAAAGAGCAAAGTTCTTCATCAGAACTTGAGTATTGCTGAAAAAAGAGACACGTTGTCAAAGCTTTCCATCTTGCACTCATTAGGACAGACACAATATTGAAATTTGGCATATTTACATCTGTCCTGATGAGTGAAAGCTGAAAATCTTGGTCAATGTGCCTCTTTTTTCAACAACACTCAAGTTATTGACACTCAAGCCTCCAGCTATTTCTAGGAAATTAATTTTTCACCATTACAGTTCGCCTCTCCTTTAGAAATGTTTAACGTCACCAGCGCAAAATTGGCATTTCTATGTAATTCAGTTTTTTTCTTCTCATATGATACAACTAACAGAACATTGGGTGGAGCTACAACTGGAATCATGACAAGTTCAAATCCCATTGCATTCCCATTATAACTAATTATTTTTATGTCATTCAGAAGACTGGAGTTCTGTTTCTTTCTTAACGAAAATTAAACAGAATTGGACAATATGATTTCAAATGCTAATAAAAATCTTGAAATAAAAGCAGAATTTTATTTGTTCAGTCACTGTGCAGAGGTGGCCTTTTTCAAAATCTTTGATTCACAAGTTATGTTTCATTTGTACGTTGCTTTTTGAATTGTCAACTGAAACTGCTTGTCAGCTTTCCTGAATTTTGTAGGTCGCCAGGGATTCAAATTTACAAGATTATCCAGCTTCCCTGTATTGGATGGTCCCAGTGAGAAAATCTGGAGGCAGAGGTTCACAGATCTCACTGCTGCTCCCACACAGCTCAGTGGGCAGGCTGCGTGAGTAACTAGTAACTGAATACCTAGAATAAGCATTGATGAAGCTGTTGGATCTCAAGCAATGCCACATCCAATAGCCAGTGTCAGCTGTGACTTAGTTGATAGCACTCTTGCCTCTGAGTCACAAGCTTTTGGGTTTAAATCCACTCCGGGGCTTGGGCACAAAAATCAGGCCAACACTCCATTGCTGTACTGCAGGAGTGCTGCATCATCAGAAGTGTTGTCTTTTGGGTGGGAAGTTTAAACCGAGGCCCCATCTGCCTGCTCATTTGGATATAAAAGATGACATGGCACTATTTTGAGGAAGAGCAAGGGACTTTTCCCAGGTGTCCTGACCAATATTTCCTCATCAAACAACATCATAAAAGACATTATCTGACCGTTATGACATTACCATTTGTGGGAGCTTGCTGAGCATGTATTGGCTGCCAGGTTTCCTACATCAGTGACGACACTAAGAACTTGAAAAAGTTCTTCATTGGCTGTAAAGTGCTTTTGAGACATCTGGTGGTCATGAAAAACGCTATATAAATTATTTTTCTGTGAAAATTATAGTAAGATAGTACCAGGAAATGCACAAGAACAGCCAGCCAAGCAACAGGTAATGTGGCTGAATCAGTTGAAAGGTTATCACATGAAAGAGCCTAAGGAGCTACAGCTGACTGACATTGAAACCCTGCATCCAGCCAGTATACTTGCTTCTTCCACACTTAAACAATGTAGGTGAGGGGTTAGATGTCGTACACAATCTGCCAACATTAAGGGAAAGCACCATAGATAACACACTGAATGATACTCACATATCACTCAAGGTAGTGAATCAAATTGTTTGTCTTCTCTTTGTATTTTATCCTGAGGTTTTTTTGTGGTTGTGTGGAAACAAGGCATCTGCATGGCAAAGACAGACATTAATGGTAGTTTAGGAAGTACAAAGGAGTGTCCCTGCAAATATTTTGGGCCACTTTGAGGTCAACTCAGGCATTTCATTAAATATAATTGTACAAGCACCTAATGCGCCAGACTTCCTGGGGTTTCAGCAGGTGGATCCTCATTGGTATCTCACTCCTCATCTTTCTCTCTATGTTTAAGCTTATTTCATATTGAAAAGTTATGGCGCATGCAGCAGATGGGAATGGGTGGAATTTAATGAGGGTACCAGGGGGGCCTGACATCTGCCACCAAAACTGGAGGTACCCCCACTGACCAGATCTCTGGGAGCCCTGAAGGAATTGAGCCCTAAATGGCAGCGGGAACCCTGCCACCAGTGCACCTGGCTCCACAGGGCACATGTAATTGCTGCACTTCTCCCAGCAGGGTGGAAATCCCACACTCAAGTGCTGCCGGCCAACTAGAGGCTGGCAGCTTTCTATTACTGGCAGCGCCATCAAAAGCAGTGACTATGGCCGGTAGTGCACTTGGGCATTCATCAGGATTCATCATTAGAACCCTGGAGAAATATAAGTGATGGTGAGATTTGGTCGCGGTGAGGGGGTTGCTGGTGAGGGGTGAGGGGGTGTTGGAGGAAAGGGCAGGGGTTGGCTCTCAGCCACCCTATCCCCATTCCTGATGCCAAGTCCCTCGACATTGAATGCCTTTGAAAGAAGGTTGAAAGAAGGACTGCAACCCCCCCCACCCACAATTAGGCTGCAAACAAACCCAATAAGGTTTGCTTGTCGGTCTCCCACATGGTGAGTCCCTGGCCCGCTGCTGGTTGAATACCAGAGGCAACAGGATGAGACCTTACATTGGACACTAATTGCCTACTTAAAGGCCCCTGGGCAGGAAGGCCATCCATGAGCCTTCCCATCCCAGAATTAACTGGGGGAGGTGATGGGTCCCCACCCGTCACCATCCTGACCAACCTCCAAACCTGACTCTGGGGGCAAGGCACTAAATTCCACCCAATGATTCTGAAAACCCTGGGCTTTGTGCTGTAATGCACTCTTGATTTGTTCACTTTGTTCTGAATAATGTCCTTAGATGCCAACAGTATGTCAATAGGAACCGAATCGGCCTTGTATCTGTGTTCTGCTTCAGTCTGTTGCTGCTGCAAAGGTGCTTCTGGCCCGAAAAGAGTGGTTCAGTCTGACACAAGTAACTTCTTGTCTCCCACAAGCCAATCTCCCTTGGTTTTCAAATAAGTCTGGCACAGATGATTGGCGAAAACAGGATGAGTTCTGGAGGCTGTCTGAAAAATAAGCATCAATCTGTGTAGAATGGAGAGCCCGGAGATGAGGAAGAGTGGTAAATATACACCTCAAATTACATCAGCACAAGGCAAGGAGCTGTTTGGTTAGTAGTTGGTGAGTTTTTTTATTGGCTGGATCAGGGACAAGTCTTAAGTTTATTTCTGATAAGTTTAGCTCGTAGCCTAATAAATAGAGACCTGTGGAATTCACCTCCTGCACCACGTGGGAACCCCAGGGTGCTTCTTGTGTCCAGGACAACCACATGTCCAGGAAATGTTGTCAATTGAAGGATCTCAAACCCATGTTTTCAAAGCTTGAGCAGCAGCTGGCATCAATGTAGTACATCCACAAGGCTGAGAGCTACATCAATAGCACATTTCTGTATGTGGTCACCCTTCAAGTTAAAAAATGAGCAGGCAGATGGGGAATGGGAATCTGCCAGGCAGACAAGGAGGACCAGACAGGTTGTACAGGAGTCCCCTGTGTACATCTCACTCTCTAACCGGTATTCACTGCTGAATACTGGTGAGGGTGATGGTTTCTCTGGGGAGTACAGCCAGGGTCAAGTCCATGGCAGCAAGGGTGGCTTAGCTCCAGAAGTGAGAGAGGAGGAAAGTCAAACAGTAACAGTGATAGTGGATTCAATTGCCAGGGAAACAGGCATTTCAATGGTCACAGGCATGAGTCCAGGATGGTATGTTGCCTTTCTGGTGCCAGGGTTGAGGATCTCACTGAGCCACTGCAGAACATTCTGAGGGAGAAGGGTGAACTGCCAGTGGTCATGGTCCAAGTAACTACCAATAACACAGATAGAAAAAAACTATGAGGTCCTGCAGGTATATTCTAGGAAGCTAGAAAAGAAATTAATAAGCAGGATCTCAAAAGTGGTAATCTCTGGATTACTCCTGGTGCCACATTTTAATGAGTACAGACATAGGAGGACAGAGTAGATGAATGTGTGGCTGGAAAGATGATGTGGGAGGGAGGGTTTTTTTAGATTTCTGTGGCACTAAGGCAAGTTCTTGGGAGATGGGATTTGTATAAGCCAGACGGGGTTGTACATCAAAAGGGCCAGGACTAATTTGTGATGGGGAAGTTTGCTATTCTTGTTGGGGAGGCTTGGCAAGAGGGTGACAGCCTGAGTGTAGATTCAGAAGGTGGAGAATCAAAGTTGAAAATGGAAAGCAGAAACTTAGTAAGCGAGTATAAAAAGCAAAGGAAACAAAGGCTAGAAAATAGGCAACAAAGTAATTTGGCAGTGCTAAATTGTGTATACAAATTGTGTATGCAAGGCATCTAGTGAATAAGACAGATGAGCTAGCCATGAACAAAGATAAACATTTGAGAGTGTGATATTATAGTTATTAATGAAATATGGTTTAAAAAAGGGCAGGAACAGCAGCTCAACATTTCTGGTTGCTGTCATAATCATCTAATTTCATGGTTCTATATGATTCTATATTAGATATTGCCAGAAAATATCAAATCATGGCAGTTCAAAAGGTTCCATGTGTACTTACAAGGTCAGGGTTAGGAGGGTGAAAGCCAAAAAAAAGCACGTGGCCTTCATTTAGTTGGGAAACCGCAGACAGTCAGTCTGAGGAGAATTTCCCTGACTTCATTAGAAATTTAATTTATTCATGCAGACCTCAGGGTCAAAAAGTTTGGATTTGAAGCCATAAGTTAATTAATCTAAAAATCTAATTATGGGAGGAGATGGCGTTGTGGTATTGTGAATTCAATAAAAACCTGGAATTAAAAGTCTAATGATGACCATGGAACCATTGTCGATTGTTGTAAAAACCCATCTGGTTCGCTAATGTTCTTTAGGGAAGGAAATCTGTCGTCCTTACCCGGTCTGGCCTACATGTGACTCGAGACCCACAGTCAGTGTGGTTGACTCTTACATGCCCTCTGAAATGGCCTCGCAAGCCACTTGGTTATAACAAACCGCCACAAAGTCACAACTTACACCACATAGACTGCAGCGGTTCAAGAAGGCAGCTCACCACCACCCTCTCAAGGGCAACTATAGATAGGCAATAAATGCACATCCCATGAATTAATTTTTTAAAAATCTATAGTGATGCCATAGTGATGAGGAATTCAGGGTGAAGCCTTGGTTGGAATTCTGGGAAGATGTCTGTGAGGTTTTTCCAGAAAGTCTTTGGGTTGTCAGAAATCAGCGGTATTTCTGAAGTGGAGGCACTAAGCAAGAATGCAATGAAACTTAAAGTTGAGCTGAGAAGTCCACAGTCATGAGGTTTTGAAGGTTTTGAATTGGAGGGTCAATTAACCAAAAGTTAATGGAAGGATCCCCAAGAAATTTCATACCTTGGAGAATAGCCAGAACACTGAGGGGAAATCAAAGTGAATTTCGGAGGGCTGTGGCATACCTTTGGGTTGGTCCCAGGAAAAATAAATGAACCTTCAAGAGCCTAGTAAGTAGCCAAAGACTTTCTGATGGGGAAGTCATAAGGAAAAGTGGGAGGTCTACTTGAGATTTTTACTTTAAAGTATATGATTGTTTTATTATGCTTTTCGACGTAAAGTATTCACCTAAGACAGTGGCTTAGATTTTCATCCGTGTGTTGGGTGCACAAAGTCAGGAGAATTCCCGGCTTCGCAAACCCGACTTTAAAAAATGGCTGCCTGGATGTCAGCTTTTCAGTCTCGGAGCAGGGTGGGCTATATTAGAAGTCGGGGTGGGTAACTCCAGAAGTAGAAAGGATGATGCCAGGTGCAGAGACAAACTGGGTGGAAGGCCTGCCTTGGGACTCCGGCACTATGTCCAAATATTTCCAAAAAAGAATAAAACTAAAGCATCTCTCCAGCCCTCACCCCTCACACCTCTTCACCCACCCCACACACTACCCACGCCCCAATTATGCCAAGTCATGACACCTCATGCCTTGTATCCACCCCACATGGCTCCTCATACCCTTTATGTCAACCTACGTTCCTGTACCCACACCCATGGCCCTTTTTAGCCCATATGCCACCCTGTGTCCCTGTACACACTCCATGGCCCCACATACCAGGCATTTTTTCAAAGATTTAAAGGGCAGGACTTTTAAATGCCTTGACAGCTTTAAAGTTCCCTTTGATGGGTGCTTTTGACAGTTCCTCTTGACACATAGGAGCAGGAGTTGGCCATTCAACCACTCGAGTCTGCTCCATCATTTAACTTAATCATGGCTGATCTTCCACTTCAATGTCACGTTCCTGCACTTTTGACAAGAACTCTGAACAGGCTCTCTTGACAATTTTGACAGTTGACTTTGACAGGTCTACTTGACACTTTTGACAGGTCCTCTTGTCAGGTCCTCTTGACAGATTTGACAGTTGATTTGGACAGGTCTGTTGACAGTTCTAATGAGCTTGATAGTTAATGATTTAATGCACTTTTACATACATTCATACCTACTTTTAACAATTCCAAGGGGCACCTGACTTCCCCAAAAGGATACTTGACCTCCCCGATAGGTGTCCCAGGACCAAGGGGTACCCTGGCTATCTAAAGAAATGCACTAAGTTCAGACCTGCTCTTACCAGGTCTACTCTGCACACTTAGGGTTTCACACTCCTTGGCTACCGAAACCTAACTTTATCAGCTGATGATTTAAAAGGGCATCTGCCTCCGTGAACCGCGAAACATGCAAGAAACATGAAACATCCCCATTCCTGCCCCTGTGAAAATGGGAGACACAGACTGAAATTGTGATTGTTGGGTTAGCAGCTGTTTGTCTGTAATGCGCATCAGTGTAAATAAATATTTATAAAAGTTTGTAAAAGTTGGTTTCAGTTGCAGCATTTGCCCATTGGCTTTCTGAAATATAAGAGAGGCCAGGATATTTAGGTCAGTGAGTGGGGGGCAGGGCCCTCTCACCAACATGTAAAATGCTGCGGGATGATGCCGGGCGGAACTCCCGACATCACCCCGCGTCATTTCAATTTTCAGGATGGCGTGGGCACAGCCGAATCAGCTGTACGCCCACCGACCTGTCAACAGCCTATTGAGGCCATTTAAAAACTAATTCAAGTAATTAATGAACCTGCCTGTCCAAACTTAAGGTTGGCGGGCAGGCCGGGAGCCCTGGTGGGCATTAGAAAAAGCATCAAACCTCATCCACAGGCGGGATGAGGTTTCCTGAGGGTTTTTAAAAATTTAATAAAAGTTTGATTAAAAGCGACGGACATGTCCCAACTCATGTGACAGTTTCACATGAGGGGACATGTCAGGGAAATTTTATTTTTGTACATTTAGCATTTTTAAATTTGGCGCCGATCTCCCTGAGGCAGCACATCCGCGGGAGGGGTGGTGACAGACCGTGCGATGGTTGGCCATGTTGCATCGGCATGCATCCTCTGGGGAGCCGAGGCCTTAAGCAGCCTGGCTTCCTTTGGCTGTCCTCCTGTGGGCAGGCTGCTCCCTCTGGAGTGACAGAGGATGAGATTGAGGGGGTCACAGGCAAAGGGGACTCAGAAGGAGGGGGCAGCCTCTGAGATTCCTTGTGTGGATGACCCAGGGCTGTCCAGCTGCTGCACCTCCTCCCTTCGGGTGCCCAAAGGCCCCAGCCTGAATCATTGAGGGGATGGAGCACCCGGAGGGACATCGAGGTGCCTCATTTCCCTCTCACATTGCCATTGGAGGAACTCACCCATGGCTAGCTTGGTGGAGTGCAGGTCTATATGCATCTCCATGTTCTGCTGGACCAGGGGCTCCATAGGATCCACCATCATTCCCATGGAGGTCACCATACACACACATGTGGGTACCACCTCATCAGAGTGCAGGTGGATGCACTCTTCTGACTCGCATGCCACTCTGTTGAGGGCTTTCAACAGCTTTGATTCTCCCCCAGCTTCTGCTGATTCTCCACAATGATTTGAAAGGCTGAATCCAGAGGCTCATCATCTGATTCGGACCTCACAGAAGTCCTCTGAGTGCCGGGGAGCTTGGCTGAACTTGCCTACCCCTGCTGCAGACACATGTCCATGCGGTGACCACAAGATTGTAAGCCCAAGCCAGCTTAGATCTAGGTCCCACCGAGGTGTGTGGCTTTGCACAGGTGCAGGGTGTGGGTAAGCGCTGTGACGGGTTTTCCAGGCTGCTTATTTCCAGCTCTTCAAAGGAGGAGGTGCCCCCTTGGCTGGAGATGAGGACCTGGCTGGAGCTGAGGGACTGAGTGTCTGTGGGTGTTGGTCACTTCGCAGAGCTCCCTGTGAACCAAAGTAGAGATAATTAGTGCATGTCAGCAGAATTAAAAGCAGGAGAGAGAGCACCCACAGTTGCGTTGAAAGAGGGATGATGTGGTGCAGGATCCGCACAAGGGTGTTCGCCGCCAACCTCACCGTCGCCGCAGGCACGGTCCATGTCCTCATCAGTCAGCACGACGGCACACTCTTCAAAGTGAGTGAGGGGCCTAATGTGGGCCACTCCACCCCCAGTCTGGGACCTGCCCCTGCTGTTGTGAGTAAGCTTCTCCTGCATGAAAACAGATGGAGAGAGCGTGAGCAGGACACATGGCACTGTGTGGAATGTTTGTGTGGTGAGCGGAGCCATGTGCAGAATGAGGACGTGAGCTCGAGTGGATATGAGCCTGAGGAAGATGTGAGAGTGTGTTTGAGAGTTAGTTGTGTTGTTGCCCTTTGAGGTGTGAGATCCCTGTGGAATGTGTGATGGGTTTGTGAGTGTGTGAGTTGAGAGTTATGTGGTGGTTGACTTACCCTGGTGAAACGGATGAGAGCATTCATTCTGTTGTGGCACTGGATGGCTGGTGTCCTCAATGCTCTGGTGGCACTGACTACCACTGCCACCGCCTCCCAGGCCGAATTGGTGACTTTGGTGGACCTCCTGCAGCCAGAGCGGGGGTAGAGAGCAGCAGCCTTCTACTTCATCCAGCAGGCACCCCAAAGGGGCGTCACTAAATTTGGGGGCTGCCGTCTTGTTTGCTTTCAGGGCCATCTGTCACCTGGAGCAGTCCTAATCTAAAGACATGAAGACTGGTGTGCTTTAAATATGGTGCCCGGAGCAAGGAAGTGCCAAGGTAACAGCGTGATAGGCAAATCCAAGCGCACCCATCAGCGAGCCAGTGTGTTCCCCGTTAATGCATTATTAATAAGGCAAGACATGCCGGGACTGGGACAATACAGTGCGAAAAGCCGCCATTATGGCTGGTGGATAAAATGTCCTTTCCGCACGCTACCGCACTTCATGCAAATCTGGGACGATTCGGCCCATAGATTATAAGAGCAGGCAGGTTATGCTGGAACTGTACAAAACACTAGTTAGGCCACAGCTAGACTACTGTGTACAGTTATGGCCACCACATTACAGATAAAATGTGGGCACACTAGAGAGGTGGAGGAGATTTATGAGGATGTTGCCAGAACTGAAGAGCTTTAGCAAAGAGGAAAGTTTGGCTAGACTGGGGTTGTTTTCTTTAAAATAGAGTACGCTGAGAGGAGATTTTGTAGAGATGCCTAAAGTTATCAGGGGTCTAGATAGGTGGATAGGAAGGACTTATTTCCTCAGCAGAGAGGTAAATAACAAGGGGAGCATAGATTTAAAATAATTGGTAGAAGGATTAGAGGGGAGTTGAGGAGAAAGTTTTCACCCAAATGGTGGCGGGTGTGTGAAACTCACCATGGTAGAGGCAGAAAGTCTCAACAAATTTAAAAAGTTCTTGGCTATATACTTGAAATGCCTAAACATATCAAGCTACGGAACAAGATCTCGACAATGGGATTAGGCTGGAAAACTCTTTCTTGGCTGTCACAGACATGATGGGCCAAATGGCCTCCTTCTGTACCATAAATTTGTATGAATCTATGGTCAATTCGCATTAAATGAATAGAAATCCTTCTTGATTACGTATGCCATTGATGATGGCCAGAGGGTAAGATAACCACATTGGTGCCTTCAGTCATCTCCTGTACTTTAGGGAAAACAAGGGTCTGGTGGAATTGGGCATTCTTGTCATATTGCAGTCTTTGCTCAGTAGAAAAGGTGTGAAGATAGCAATTGGAAATAGATCGATAGCAGTGCCATGTTACTATGCTCATTTGACAATTTTAAAATTCTTTCATGGGACATGGGCATGACTGGCTAGGCCAGCATTTTCATTGCCCGTCCCTAAATATCCTTGAGAAGATGGTGGTAAGCTGCCTTCCTGAACCGCTGCAGTCCATGTGGTGTAGGTACACACACAGTGCTGTTTGGAAGGGAGTTCCAGGATTTTGGCCCAGTGACAGTGAATGGATGGCGATATATTTCCAATTCAGGACGGTGAGTGGCTTGGAGCGAAAATTGCAGATGGTGGTGTTCCCACATGTCTGCTGCCTTTGTCCTACGAGGTGGTCGAGGTCACAGGCTTGGAAGGTGCTGTCAAGGGAATCTCAGAGAGTTCCTGCAGTGCATCTTATAGATGGCACACACTGCTGCTACTGTGTGTTGAGTGGATATTGAAGGTGAGCGATGGGGTGCCAGTCAAGTGGGCTGCTTTGACCTGGATGGTGTGGGGCTCCTTGGGTGTTGTTGGAGCTGCACTCATCCAAGCAAGTAGAGAGTATTCCATCACACTCCTGACTTGTGCCTTGTAGATGGTGGATAGGCTTTGGGGAGTCAGGAGGTGAATTAGTCTCCACAGAATATCCAGACGCTGACCTGCTCTTATAACCACAGTATTTATATGGCTGGTCCAGTTCAGTTTCTGGTAAATGGTAACCCCAAGGATGTTAATAGTGGGGTTTCAGTGAAGGTAATGCCATTGAATGTCAAGGGGAGATGGTTAGATTCTCTCTTATTGGAGATGATCATTGCCTGGAATTTGTGTGGAGTAAATGTTACTTGCCACTTGTCAGCCCAAGACAGAATGCTGTTCAGGTCTTGCTGTATTTGGGCAGAGACTGCTTCAGTAACTGAGGAGTCATGAATGGTGCTGAACATTGTGCAATCATCAACGAACACTCCCACTTCTGACCTCATGATGGGGGAAAGGTCAATGATGAAGCCGCTGAAGATGGTTGGGCCTGGGACACTACCCTGAGGAACTCTTGCAGTGATGCCCTGGAGCTGAGATGACTGACCTCCAACAGCCGCAACCATCTTCCTTTGTGCTAGGTATGACTCCAACCAGCAGAGAGTTCCCCCCTGATTCCCATTGGCTCCAGTTTTGCTAGGGCTCCTTAAAGCCACACTCGGTCAAATGCTGCCTTGATGTCAAGGGCAGTCATTCTCACCTCACCTTGGGAGTTCAGCTGTTTTGTCCATGTTTGGACCAAGGCTGTAATGAGATCAGGAGCTGCATGGCCCAAGCAGAACCCAAACTGAGTGTCAGTGAGCAGGTTATTGATGAGCAAGTGTCATTTGACAGCACTGTCAACGACTCCTTCCATCTCTTTGCTGATGATTGAGAGTAGACTGCTGGGGCGGTAATTGACCAGGTTGAATTTGTGCTGCTTTTTGTGTACAGGACATACCTGGGCAATTTTCTACATTGCGGGTAGATGCCAATATTGTAGCTGTTCTGGAACAGCTTGGCTAAGGACAGAGCTAGTCCTGGAGCACAAGTCTTCAGTACAATTGCTGTAATATTGTCAGGGCCCATAGCCTTTGCAGTATCCAGTGCCTTCAGCTGTTTCTTGATATCACGTGGAGTAAATCAAATTGTCTGAAGACTGGCATCTATGATGTTGTGGATCTCAGGAGGAGGCCGAGATGGATCATCCACTCGGCACTTCGGGCTGAAGATTGTTGCAATTACTTCAGCCTTCTCCTTTGCACTGATGTGCTGGGCTCCTCGATCATTAGGGGTGGGGATATTTGTGGAGCCACCTCCTCTAGTGAGTTGTTTAATTGTCCACCACCATTCACAACTGGACGTGGCAGAACTGCAGAGCTTAGATCTGATCTGTTTGTTGTGGGATCACTTACATAAGAACATAAGAACTAGGAGCAGGAGTAGGCAATTCAGCCCCTTGAGCCTGCCCCACCATTCACTATGATCACTTGGCTCTTTGAATTGCATGCAGCTTTCACTGTTCGGCATGTGAGTAGTCCTCTGTTGTAGTTTCACCAGGTTGACACCTCATTTTTAGGTCTGCCTGATGCTGCTCCTGATATGCTTTCCTGCACTCCAACAAGAGAGAATCTGATCATCAGCCCTTGACATTCAATGGCATTACCATCACTAAATCCCCCACTATCGACTGGGGTTACCATTGACCAGAAACAGAACTGGACTAGAAATATAAATACCGTGGCTACAAAAGCAGGTCAAGGCTGCAAATTCTGCAGTGATTGGCTCAGCTCCTGACTCCCCAAAGCCTGCCCATCATCTGTAAGACACAAGTCAGGAGTATGATGGAATACTTTCCACTTGCCTGGATGAGTGCAGATCCAACAACACTCAAAAAGTTTGAAACTATCCAGGACAAAGCAGCCTGCTTGATTGGCACCCCATCCACAAATATTCTCTCCCTTCACCACCAATGGGCAGTGGCAGCAGTGTGTACCATCTACAAGATGCACTGCAAGGTTCCAAGATTCCTTAGAAAGCACCTTCCAAACCCATGACCACTACCTTCTGGAAGGACAAGGGCAGCAGATACAAGGGAACATCTGGAAGTTCCCCTCCAAGCCAATCACCATCCTAACTTGGAAATATCTTACTGTTCCTCCACTGTCGCTGGGTCAAGATTCTGGAACACCCTCCCTAACAGCACTGTGGGTGTCTCTACACCACAGGGACTGCAGTGGTTCGAGAAGGCAGCTCACTACCATCTTCTCAAGGACAATTAGGGATATGCAATAAATGCTGGCCTAGCCAGCGATGCCCACATCCCATGTTTGAATATAAAAAAAACTCTTCATGGAACCAGGGTTAATCCCCTGAGTTTGGTGGTAATGGTAGAGTGGGGGATATGCCAGGCCATGGGGTTGCAGATTGTGGTTGAATTCAATTCCGCTGCTACTGATGGCCCACAGAGCCTCATGGTTGCCCAGTTTTGGGTTGCTAGATCTGTTTGAAATCTATCCCATTTAGCACTGTGGTAGTGTCATACAACACAATGGAGGGTATCCTCTATGTGAAGACTTGATTGGCTCTGCAAGGACTCTGCGATGGTCACTCCTACCAGTACTGTCTTGTTGGTTCCCTCAACGCCTGCCACAGACCAAGTCTTGCAGCTGTGTCCTTTAGGACTTGGCCAGCTCGAATAGTAGTTGTACTACTCAGCCACTCTTGGTGATGGACATTGAAATCCCCTACCCAGAGTATATACTGCACCCTTTCCACCCTCAGTGCTTCCTCCAAGTGGTATTCAACATGGAGGAGCACTGATTCATCAGCTGAGGGTGGGTTTGGGTGCATTGGGTGGTAATCAGCAGGAGGTTTCCTTGTCCATGTTTAACCTGATGCCATGAGACTTCATGGTGTCCAGAATTGATATTGAAAACTCCCAAGGCAACTCCCTCCCAACTGTATACCACTGAGCTACCATCTCTGCTGGGTCTGTCCTATCGGTGGGATGGTAATAGTGGTGTCTGGCACATTGTCTGTAGGGTATGGTTCTGTGAGCTGACTCTGTCAGGCTGTTGCTGTGGGACAGCTCTCCCAAGTTTGGCACAAACCCCGAGATGTTAGAAAGGAAGACTGCAAGGTCAACAGGTCTGGAATTGCCGATGTCATTTCCGGTGCCTAGGTTGTTGCCAGGTGGTCCGTCCAGTTTCGTTCCTCTTTATAGTCTTTGCAGTGGTTTGATACAATTGAGTGGCTTTTCAGCCATTTCAGAGGGCATTTAAGAGTCAAAGACATTGATGAACCAGGTGGGTTTTTACCAGCTCCACCAGCTGCTGTGGTGGAATTTGAACTCATGCCCCCGAGCATTAGCCCAGGCTTCTGGATTTCAAATCCAGTGACATTTTCTTTTTTTGTCCATTCTCGGGATGTGGGCTTTGCTGACTGGGCCAGCATTTATTGACCATCCCTAGTTGCCCTTGAGAAAGTGGTAGTGAGCTGCCTTCTTGATCTGCTGCAGTCCATGTAGTGTAGATACACCTACAGTGCTGTTAGGAAGGGAGTTCCAGGATTTTGACCCAGCAACAGTGAAGGAATGGCGATATATTTCCAAGTCAGGATGGTGAGTGACTTGGAGGGGACCTTCTAGGTGGTGGTGTTCCCATCTATCTTGTGCCCTTGTCCTTCTAGGTGGTAGTGGTTGTGGGTTTGGAAGGTGCTGTCTAAGGAGCCTTGGTAAATTCCTACAGCGCATCTTATAGATGCTGCTACTGTGCGTCAGTGGTGGAGGGAGTGAATGTTTGTGGATGTGGTGCCAAGCAAGCAGACTGCTCTGTCCTGGACAGTGTCCAACTTCTTCAGTGTTGTAGGAGCTGCACTCATCCAGGCAAATGGGGAGTATTCCATCACACCCCTGACTTGTGCCTTGTAGATGGTGGACAGGCTTTGAGGAGTCAGGAGGTGAGTTACTTATCGCACAATTCCCAGCCTCGACCTGCTTTTGTAGCCACAATATTTATATGGCTAGTCCATTTCAGTTCCTGGTCAATGGTAAATCCCAGGATGTTGATAGTTGGCGATTCAGTGATGGTAATGCGATTGAACATCAAGAGGCAATGGTTGGATTCTCTCTTGTTGGATATGGTCATTGCCCGACACTTGTGTGGCGTGAATGTTACTTGTCACTTGTCAGCCCAAGCCTGGATATTGTCCAGGTCTTGCTGCATTTGGACATGGACTGCTTCAGTATCTGAGGAGTCGCGAATGGTGCTGAACATTGTGCAATCATCAGCGAACATCCCCACTTCTGACCTTATGATGGAAGGAAGGCCATTGATAAAACAGCTGAGATGGTTGGGCCTAGGACACTACCCTGAGGAACTCCTGCAGTGATGCCCTGGAGCTGAGTTGACTGACCTCCAACAGCCACAACCATCTTCCTTTGTGCTAGGTATGACTCCAACAAGCGGAGAGTTTTCCCCCTGATTCCCATTGAGCCCAGTTTTGCTAGGGCCCCTTGATTCCATACTCAGTCAAATGCTGCCTTGATGGCAAGGGCAGTCACTCTCCCCTCACCTCACCTCAGGAGTTCAGCTCTTTTGTCCATGTTTGAACCAAGGCTGTAACGAGGTCAGGAGCTGAGTGGCCCTGGCGGAACCCAAACTATGCATCAGTGAGTAGGTTATTGCTAAGCATGTGCCGCTTGATAGCACCATTGATGACCCCTTCCGTTACTTTACTGATGATGGAGAGTAGACGGATGGGGTGGTAATTGGCCGGGTTGGATTTGTCCTGCTTTTTGTGTACAGGACATACCTGGGCAATTTTCCACATAGCCAGCTAGATGCCAGTGTTATAGCTGTACTGGAACAGCTTGGCTAGGGGCACGGAAAGTTCTGCAGCACAAGTCTTCAGCACTATTGCCAGAATGTTGTCAGAGCCCATAGCCTTTGCAGTTTCCAGTGCCTTCAGCCTTTCTTGATATCACTTGGAGTGAATCGAATTGGTTGAAGACTGGCATCTGTGATGCTGGGGATGTCCGGAGGAGGCCGAGATGGATCATCTGCTCGGCACTTCTGGCTGAAGGTTGTTGCGAATGCTTCAGCCTTATCTTTTGCACTGCTGTGCTGGGCTCCTCCATCATTGAGGATGGGGATATTTGTGGAGCCTCCTCCTCCAAAGAGTTGTTTAATTGTCCACCACCATCCACGACTGGATGTGGCAGGACTGCAGAGCTTAGATCTGATCTGTTGGTTGTGGGATCACTTAGCTCTGTCTATCACTTGCTGCTTATGCTGTTTGGCACGCAAGTCGTCCTATTTTAAAGCTTCACCAGGTTGACACCTTGTTTTTAGGTATGCCTAGTGCTGCTCCTGGCATGCCATCCTGCACACTTTATTGAACCAGGGTTGATCCCCTAGCTTAATGGTAATGGTAGGGTGGGGGATATTCCGGGCCATGAGGTTACAAATTGTGTTCGAGTACAATTCTGTTGCTGCTGATGGCCCACAGCGCCTCTTGGATGCCCAGTCTTGAGTTGCTAGATCTGTTCGAAATCGATCCTATTTAGTACGGTGGTAGTGCCACACAACACGATAGAGGGTATCCTCAATGTGGACGCGGGACTTCGCCTCCACAATGACTGTACAGTGATCACTCCTACCGATACTGTCATGGACAGGTGCATCTGCAGCAGGCAGGTTGGTGAGGATGAGGTCAAGTATGTTTTTCCCTCTTGTTGGTTCCCTCACCACCTGCCGCAGACTGATCTAGCAGCTATATCATTTAGGACTCGGCCAGCTCGGTCAGTAGTGGTGCTACTGAGCCACTCTTGGTAATGGTCATTGAAGTCCTCCACCCAGAGAACATTCTGCGCCCTTGCCACCCTTAGTGCTTCCTCCAAGTGATGTTCAACATGAAGGAGCACTGATTCATCAGCTGAGGAGGGCGGAACATGGTAATCAGCACGAGGTTTCCTTGCCCTTGTTTGACCTGATGCTATGTGACTTCATGGGGTCCAAAGTCGATGGTGAGGACTCCCAGGGCAACTCCCTCCCAACTGTATACGACTGTGTCGCTACCTCTGCAGGGATGGTGATGGTGGAGTCTGGGACATTATCTATAAAGTATGATTCTGTAAGGATGACTACGTCAGGCTGTTGCTTGACTAGTCTGTGAGATTTTGGCACTAGCCCCATGAAGTTAGTAAGGAGGACTTTGCAGGGTCGACAGGGCTGCAATTGCCGTTGTTTTTTCCTAGGTTGAAGCCAGGTGATCCGTCCCGGTTTCATTCCCTTTTTGTGTCTTTATAGTAATTTGTTATAACTGAGTGGCTTGCTAGGCCATTTCAGAGGGCATTTAAGAGTCAAGCACATTGCTGTGGGGGTCTGGAGTGACAGCTAAGGATGACAGATTTCCCTCCCTAAAGGACATTCGTGAACCAGGTGGGTTTTTACAACCATCGACAATGGTTTCATGGTTATCATGGGACTTTTAATTCCAGATTTTTTAAAATTGAATTCAAATTCCACCATCTGCCATGATGGGATTTGAACCTAGGCCCCCAGAGCATTACCCTGGGTCTCTGGATTACTAGTCCAGCGACAATACCACTACACCATCACCTCCCCATTACCACCATGCCACTGGCTTCCCTCGAGCCTTTTCACTGATGTGCTGCTCAAGGAAGCTATAGACATTTGCTCCATGTCTCTATATCATTGCAATCTAGACATGCCACCATTTTCTGAATCTGTATTCATTGAATGTATTAACTTCGCAACACGTGCAGTTGAGTTCAACTTTAATGACACCATGTATGCCCAACAGATGGTGTTACCATGGGATCCCCTCTAGAGCCAGGTCTCGTAACACTTTTATTACTTTCCATGAGAAATGCATTTTCACTTGGATAACCCCTAACCTTCTACCCCTTGCACATCTCTGATACGTAGGTGACACGTATTGAATCTGCAACTGCATGTAAGAATTTCCTTACACACCTTAATGTGATCCAACCTACCCTCAAATCCACCTTTGAAATGGAGCAGTCTGACGAGCTCCCTTTCCTCGGGGTGCTAGTTGAGAAATCCACTAATGTGTTCTCTACTGCTATATACCACAGGCCTACCTCCGCTGGTTAATATATGTGTTGGGATTCCTACTGATCTATGTGCTACAAGATTGGCTTTATCAGCAACCTCATAAATAGGCCGAGCCATTTACTCACCTTGCAAGCTGGATGCCATGATAGGGCTCATTGAAGCTATCCTGCAGGATGATGTCTATGCCGATCAGATCATTGCTCGCTGAGTTCACAAATGGGCCTAAGACCACCACTTTCAGACCTGAAAAGCGTCTAGTTACACCACAAATTGCCTTGGTGAGGTAAAGTATCTCAAAAATTTAAGCAACAGGTGAAGTTAGCCATTTCATGCTGCTACTATGCAGTAACAACGCGAGTGGTATTTTCACTAACAGGATACTGCCATGAGGCCAAAAGACATTCTGTCTACCACACAAATGAGTAATGTGGTATATGAATTTCTGGTGCAATGCCAGGTACGTAGGCCATAAGTTCCAATGACTGTCCCTTCAGCCGTTACCAATAGGCAGAGAACTTAACCAGCCCATGTTTCAAAACTCAGAACAATAATATCTAACATTAGATGTGATTCTGTAATTGGGCAGCACTTGCTGGACTATCACAAATATGCCAGGAATTACACTAACAAACCAATTTAAGATTGTCAGTTGGGCTCACGATGTGGCTCACTTTTGTTTGCTAGAAGCTACATGTTTTCATATGCATTGTCCTGTACTCTACAGGCATAAGAACATGCCCAGGCATTGTGCATTTTTTGAATTAAGCAAAAGCATGGGGGTCAATAGTTCCCTCGTCCATTCTCCATGGCAACAGCTCAACCAATCCGTGTTGACATGCCAACCAATCAGCATCTTTATCTCATGCAGTATAAATTGTTGCTCCCTTTGAAATTCAGCATTCTTGCATCTCCTGATCAGTGCAAGATGAAAATCTTCGATAGCCTGTCTCTTTTAACAGCAATACCGTGAAATAATTGTTGAATTTCCTGGATGAAGTGGGAGCTGCATATTAGGTTAATCCACAGACTGGCTGAAACTGCAGATGTCTTCTGCACTATTCGATGGAATGGAGGCAGAATGATAACTTTGATGACCACTGGGAATGCTGTCCCTGTGGCTGAAGTTTTGGATATTAAGGGTGCTATAGTGGTTAGTCTGATCAATAAGAGAGGGATTCTAACCTGAGGAGCACATGGGTTTGGAAAGGGCTGGGGGCTTCATTCCAGGGAAAATGGTAGGCCATCGAAAAGCCAGCTTAGCCTCTCCAACTCCTGCATTTCCCTCAAGAGAGGCAGGTTGCCTATTAACTAATGTTAATCACAGAATTACACTGATGTTTCAACACAGCTTTGACTTTAAAGTTGGAACCTCGGGTTTAAGGTTTCCTAACTGACCAGTAAAAGGGAGGCAAGAACACAGCGTAACTGAGGGGGCTGAATCAACTTCATGGAAATATTGCAAGAAATAACCGGTACACACAGTTTTTTTTCTTACCTGCATGTGAGAAAGGGTTGTTGAATGTTTACTTTCCACACTTTGAAGATTTTCTGAATCACAGCAGGGTAGATGGTGCCTTGGCTGCCTGAGCTTTAATCATAGCATCACAGAGAAGCAAACCTGAGTGCCCACTCATTCTAACTGGCATCATCTCAGGCAAAGTTGACTGACCCTAGCAAAGAAGCAATCAGTCAGCCATCCTATGCGTTGGTGGGCAGCCGGCTGCAATATCCTAGCTATGTCTCTGGCAGAGCCCTGGAATGATCGAGAGGCTAACAGAGTGAGGATGGTGCTGACTTTGACAGCCACAGGTAAAATGTGGCTGCTAGATCCAGCAAGCAGCGGGTTTTCTTCTAACAGGCTTCAGCTGTTTGCCACCACCTGAGGTGACAACCTGAGCCTCTTGGAGAACTGCTGCTCCGATGCGTCAAAGAATCACAGCTTCAGCCTGAGCACCCGATGTTACAGGTAGTGTCTCCTGCAAACTACACACCTGTGCTGCTCACCTCTCTGCTGTCCAGCTACAGGTATTGCTGCTGGCACTGCTCCTGGTCATATTGGTCCTTGTCCACAGTTCAGACCTGGACAATATCCAGGCTTAGGCTGACAAGTGGCAAGTAACATTCGCTCCACACAAGTGCCAGGCTGAATCCCCCACTATCAACGCTCTGGGATTGCCATTGATGAGAAACTGAACTGAACTAGCTATATAAATACTGTGGCCACAAGAGCAGGTCAGAGGCTAGGAATCCTGAGGAGAGTAACTCACCTCCTGACTCCCCAACGCCTGTCCATAACCTGCAAGGCACAAGTAAGGAGTGTGATGGAATACTCTCTGCTTGCCTGGATGAGTGCAGCTCCCACAACACTCAAGAAGCTGAACAGCGTCCCGGACAAAGCAGTCCACTTGATCGGCACTCCATCCACAAACATTCACTCCCTCCACCACTGACGCACAGTGGCAGCAGTGTGTACCACCTACAAGATGCAGTGCAGAAACTCACCAAGGCTCCTTAGGCAGGACCTTCAAAACCCATGACGGCTGCAATCCAGAAGGACAGGGGCAGCATTTGCATGGGAACACGACCACTTGGACGTTCTCCTCCAAGCTACTCACCATCCTGACTTGGAAACATATCGCCGTTCCCTCACTGTCGCCGGGGCAAAATCCTGGAACTCCCTCCTTAACAGCACTCTGGGTGTACCTACACAACATAGACTGCAGCAGTTCAAGAAGGCAGCTCACCATCATCTTTCCAAGGGCAATTAGGGATGGGCAATAAATGTTGGCCTAGCCAGTGACGCCCACATGCCATGAATGAATATAAAAAAAACTTTGTAGTGTTCAACCAAGACTTTTACATACTTGATGGTTAGGATTTTCCGGCCCCGTTGTGGCGGAACCCACCGCAGGAGATTCGGCAGCCCAGCCAAATGTCGATTGACTTTCAGCAGGACCGGAAGATCCCGGCAGTAGGCGGAGCCGGGAAAATCCCACCCACTGTCTCCAAAATGGTCGGTGCACAGAGAAATAAATCACACACTTTTTCCCCAGAGTAGTGACGTAACCTTTGTCAATGCTTTTAATCCCAATTCTCTCTACAAATTATAAAGAAAAGCTCAAGATCTTTCTAGGTCTCTAGTCATGCACCACTGTTGCTAAAACTTCATTATGGCATGACAAGTGTTAGTGAACAAGACCGCCAGAAATCAGATAGTTCCTACAAATCTCCAGATTGCCAATCTGTTTACGAACAAGTATGTTCCTAATCATCCTGAACTCCTTGCCCAATCTCAAGAAGACCTTGGCTCTCTCATTTCATTCTGTGGCATCAGAAAAATGACAACAGGCACAAATCAAATAACCTAGACTTTCAGCAGAAATAAAACAGCACAGTTGGGTTAATTGTACCCTGGCATATTCAACCCTAAAGCATCCTAGACATGAACAACTTTAACTATTTCATTGTTTCTAGATACAGTACAAATCAATAGGTTATTTAGAAATAAAAAGCAAACAAAAACCTTAAATCATGCGAGATTAAATCAAATCCTAGGATACATGACTAGGATATCTTACAGCATTTGTTATAGAAAACTTTATGGGGGTGAATTTCCTCACCATTATCAATTCTGACTATCCTTCTGGCAGGAAATTCAGGCAGAAGCCATTTCCATCCAATTTACACCATTAAATTGCTTTCGCCAAGTTCTCCCATGCTTTGTAGCCCTTTTCATGAACTATCCACTGAGCATTGACTGATCTCAGTAACATGTACTGTAAGATGCTGCAGCTCTCACTTTTCTACTTTTAAGCTCCTAATGCATTTTGGGTAACTTATGTGAATTTGCTTAGCAGGAACTGGGCTGGGGCAGGGGCAGCAGTTAAGATAGAGCAGGAGACTTACCCACTGGCCTCCTGCCACAGCTCCATTGGCTGCAATTTTAAATTTCAGGCAGCAGGAACATGCACCTAAAGGCCTGAATTTTTATCCTCAAGACGGGTAGCAGGAGTCAGGAAGATTTCCAGCTCGGCCCACCCGCCTCGGGCAAAAGTGTCCACAAAGGCGGGATCTTCATTGTCGGAGGGTGGTGTAGGCTGGGGTTGGGCCAGCTGACCCATGAAAAAGTTTGGAGGCAGCCACAGAGGCTGCTGGGTGCGGAGGCGAGCTGTTTAAAAGGCACACCTTGTTGCAGTGGGACTTTGTCCCAGTTAAAACAAAAGCAGAAAGGCCCTTCAGCCCTCACCGCTCACATTCCCTCACCTACACCACATGGACTGCAGCGGTTCAAGAAGGAAGCTCACCACCACCTTCTCAAGAGCAACTAGGAATGGGTAATAAATGCTGGCCCAGTCAGCAAAGCCCACACCCCATGCATGAATTTTTAAAAAACCCTCTACAGACTCCCCATGCCCAATCCATGCCACCTCATGTCCCCCAACCACCCATTTTATCTCCTCATACCCCATGCCAAGCTATGCCCTTCCACCCATTCCCTATGGCCCCTCATGCCCCCAATGCCAAACTCTGCCCTTCCATGCAGCCCCATCGCCCTTCATGCTCCCAATATCAAGAAATGGCATTTCCATGCCCATTAGCCCACTATACACTGTATAGAACTAATGAGCCCTATAGTGACAGTAGGTTGTGTAAAAAAAACTTTCAAAAAGTAATTCATTCATAACTTCCTACTATGGTTAAAAACAAAGTCATTTCGCTTAGAAGGCAATAAAAGTGTAAATCATACAGACCTGTTAAAGAAACAAGCACAAACCTTTGATACCACGTAACCTTGTGTAAGTAAACATTGTGAAATAGACTACAGTGATCAGAGAGTCTGAGCTATCAATCAAGTAATGTTTTTTCCTGGTGCATAGCTGTTTCAATAAGAGTAATGGTTGTCTGGGTTCTTAGCCAAGCCTCATTATGTAGGCCTGGCTGAAAGCCCAGGCAACCACTACTCTTGTTGAAACAGCTATGCCCCAGGTAAACCATTGTTTGATTGGCAGCTCAGACTCTGTGATCTCTGCAGTCAATTTCACAATGTTTATTTACACAAGATTAAGTGGTATCAGGGGTTTGTGGTTTTTATTATTGATACTTTAAAGGGTCTGTATGATTTACACTTTTGTTGCCTTCTAAGTGAAATTACTGTTTTAAAACTTGCTTATGAATATATTACTTTTTTAAAAGCTTTTTTCATACATACTAGTGTCGCTATAGGTTCATTGGCTCTACACAGAGTATAGTGGGTCAATGGGTATTGAAGTGCCATAGCTTGGTATTGGAGGTATGAGGGGGCCATAAGGGGTGGGTGAAAGGGGATAGCTTGGTATAGAGGGCGTGAGGGGCCATAGGGGATTGGTGGAATGGCATAGCTTGACATAGAGGGCATGGGGAAGACCTTTGAACTTATCTTTTAAAAGGTCCCCCCATGCAAAGCAGGGGTCACAACTCCTCTGAGTGTCTGTGAACCACAACTGTTCATAGTCTATTCGGACCAATGAAATTGCGGAGGAGCAGGACATGCCTATCTCTGCAATGGAGTTGGCCAAGTCAGGAGCCGGTGTGGACTTTTGACAGGAACCAGCCCACACCCTTTAAAGGGAATTCCAAAAAACAGATAGATTTTAAACCTAAATGAAGATAACTATGAAAGTATGAAGGCATAGTAGGCTAAGGTGAACTGGAAAACTAGGTTAAAAGGCAGCACAGTAGAGTTGCAGTGGTAGACTTTTAAGGAAATATTTAATAATGCTCAGAAAGGATTTACCACAGTGAGAAAGAAAGGCTCTTTGTGAAGGATGCATCATCCGTGGCTAAATAAGGAAGTTAAGGATAGTATTAAGTTGAAAGAAACATTGTACAAATCTGCAAAGATTAGTTGTAGGTCGGTGGATAGCTTTTAAGAACCAGTTAGGAATGACTAAAAATGTAATAAAGAGGCGAGCATCCCGATGTCATCAGGCACTCGCGCAATATTTTGGTCGGTGGGCACGCGCAAGAGTCGGCAGCATGTCAGCCAACAATTAAGAGACCTAGTAAGGTCATTAATTTATTAAGTAAAATAAACTTTTCGCTGCCCGTCCAATGTTACGGTTGGCGGCGGATGAATTGGTCAGGCGGCCTTTGCGTTTTTGAGGAAACCTCATCAATGGGGGCATAAGGCTTCCGATAGAAATTTTTTTTTAAATAAAAATGTTTTGAAAGAATTTTTATACTCTATATGTTCTTGTGAGGGAGACTGATGTGAGGGCATTTTTTTTTCAGAATTTCAAACTCTTTACTTTTGTATTTAAAATTCTTCAGCTCCCTGGGGCAGCCCTCTGCCTTCAGGGAGCTTTCATTGCGCGTTCCCCTGCGCCTGTGCAAACTTCAGCACTCACCCAACTCTCGTCCCCCACCCCAGCAGCGCTGAGCTTCTCAGCACACGTTTCACGCTGGCTGGCCATTAATTGGCCAGCCAGCGTGAAATCATGGCCGGGGCCGATCGCGGGCAGCGGACTGTTTCACGGCTGCTCCCGGGCCTGCCCACCGCGCCCGCCTGACAACCCGAAAATCCTGCCCTTGAAAATCAAGAGATGATAGTGAGGGATGAACTTAATACAATCACCATCGCCAGGGGAAGGGCGCTAGGGATACTATTAGATCTAAAGTCTGACAAGTCCCCAGGACCAGATGGCCTGTATCCTAGGGTCTTAAAAGAAGTGGTGGCACAGGTAGCAGATGCATTGATTATAATCTTTCAAAATTCGTTAGATTCTGGAAAGGTTCCAGCATATTGGAAAATAGCTAATGTAACGCCTTTATTCAAGAAAACAGGGAGGCAGAAAGCAGAAACTATAGGCCAGTTAGTCTAACATGTGTCATAGAGAAAGTGATAGAATCCATTATTAAGGAGGTTATTGCAGGATACTCATAATCACGATTTGATCAAGCAGAGCCAACATGGCTTTGTGAAAGGGAAATCATATTTAACTGATCTCTTAGAGTTTTTTGATGTAGTAACATTCAAGGTGGATGAAAGGGAACCAGTAGATGTGGTGTCCTTGGATTTCCAAAAGGCATTTGGTAAGATACCACGCCTACACAAGATAAGAGCACGTAGTGTAGGTGGTAACATATTAGCTTAGGTAAAGGATTGGTTGACTAACAGGAAGCAGAGATAGGGATAAATGGCCTTTTTCGGATTGGCAAGCTGTAATGAATGGAATATCACAGGGATCAGTGCTGGGTCCTTAACTATTTACAATCTATATCAATGACTTGGATGAAGGGAGCCAATGTATGATAGCTAAATTTGCCGATGACACCAAGATAGGTAGGAAAGTCAGAAGGAGGGAGAGAGTCTGCAGAGGAATATAGACAGGTTAAGTGAGTGGGCACAAATTTGGCTAATGGAGTATAACGTGGGTAAATATGAACTTGTTCACTTTGGCAGGAAGAATAGAAAAGCGGTATACTATTTAAATGGAGAAAGATTACAGAACTCGGGGGTACAGAGGGATCTAGGCATCCTGGTATATGAATCACATAAAGTTAATATGCAGGTACAGAAGTGATTAGGAAGGGAAATGGAATGTTGATGTTTACTGCAAGAGAAATGGAATAAAAAGTACAGCTGTACAAGGCCTTAGTGAGACTACATCTGGAATGCTGTGTGCAGTTTTGTTCTTATTTTTAAAAATATATAATTGCTTTAGAAGCAGTTCAGAGAAGGTTCACTAGACTCATTCCTGGGATCAAGGGATTGTTTTATGAAGAAAGATTGAAGAGGTTAGGCCTATACCCATTTGAGTTTAAAAGAATGAGAAGTGATCTTATTGAAACATATAAGATCTTGAGAGGACTTGATAGGGTGGATACCCAGGGGATGTTTCCTCTTGTGGAGGAGACTAAAACTAGCCAGGTCAACGATCATCTTATTGAATGATGGTGCAGGCTCGAAGGGCCTGCTTCTATGTTCCTATATTTCCTATGTTCCGGTAGCCTGGGAAGGGGGTCAGGAATCCTGTAATCTGGACTCGCCTGCCATTTTTAAAGGGCTCCCGAGTCAACCTGACTCGGCGAAAATCCATGCCAAAGTTGTCAAGGTCCTTCTTTAAATAACTATGCAGATTGGATCCTGATGATGTCATCAGGAGTCAAAAGCCATTTTGATATTGGGCTGACTGGATAAGTGGATCTCCCCTTTCCCGCCACACCAAAGCAGGCCATAGATTGACATCTGTTTAAATATCTCCAATTCATCGGCAGGATGCCTTTTTTGGTGTCAGGATATTCATCCCCTATACTTCTATGGAAGAAAGCCAAAATTTATTCTTAAAATTCAAATTATACACCAGTATTTTTCTGCTTTCCTATGTGCAATTATACAAACTTCCTTGATGATAAGGGGACTCTCTTTCATGAGTGCACTTTGTCCTTATGGTTGTTTTCAAAAATTGTCCTTGGTATGTGAGCACCACTGGCAAAGCCAGCAATTACACTCTATCCCTTCCATTGAAAAAGTGGTAGTGAGCCACCTGGTGGAACACCGCCAGTGCCTTTTTTCGTAGTGGCAGTTTGATCCAACTGAGTGGCTTGCTAGGCCATTTCAGAGGGCAGTTATGACACAAACACATTGCTATGGATTTGGAGTCACATGTAGGCCAGACTGGGTAAAGATGGCAGATTTCCTTCCCTGAAGAGCATTAAGTGAACCAGATGGGTTTTTACAACAATCCCATGGGCTCATGATCATTACTAATGGAACCCACATTTTATTCCAGCTTTACTCATTAATTGAAATTAAATGGCCCCAGCTGGTGGGATTTGAGTTATGGTCTTCAAAGCATTAATCCTGGCATCTGGATTACTAACCCAGCAACATTACCATTATGCTCTGCTACCCGTGAATGTGAATGCAGGAAAGGATTATTGATTTTAGTGATGCATTGAATGAGGAATTTCAGTCCCCATATGGACTGCAGCACATAGTGGGATGTTTGCAAGTTATTACACATCATTCCATGGTGCAAAATAACAGTGACAATAACCATAACTGATATTTAAGAACAGATATAAGTATGTTTGTAATATAGAATTTGCCACGCTTTATGCAGTCTAATTAGTTGCAATGCAGCATCCAGAATCTATTTTTCTGTGTCATTATCTATTCCTTATGGCAGTTAGCTCAACTCTTATGACCGTTCTCAGCCTGGTTGTGCCATTCTGCTGCATGCAGCTTTGCTGACTGCGGACACACTACCTGGCACACTGAGTTTGTGCGTCAGCATTCTACGTTAGGAATGAATGAAAAATCAATCTGTGTGACTGCAGTGATAGCACTGTCCACTCTAACCTAGTTTCTACCTTCTCTTCTGTATCGCTACTTCAAGTGATGCCTATGTTTGAAATGGTGAGTTGATTTGTGTTCTATTTTCATGTTTCAGTTCTATTTGATTGATAAAGCTAAAATGCTGCAAAGTGTTTTCTGCAGTTCTGAGTACATGCCTGAATGCAGTGTTGAAATGTTTTCTGGTACTTTTTTATCATATTCATTCTTCTAACCCTCGCTGTTTCATACCAGAATTAAAACAATATTAACAAAATTAAATTGCAAATATTGTATGACTATCCCAAACTAATGCTAGAAACAGGACAGTTTTTACTTCTTTCTACAGCCTGAATGTCTTTCTTAAATAATGTAGAAACTGTTTTTAAGGGTTGGTCTGGTTTTTGTTCTCAGTAACATATGAGTCAATGTTGCTACAAAATTGCTTATGTTACAAGAATTGGATTTTTAAGTACACATTCCAATCTTAATATTTGTATCTGTTCTTTAAATTCCACTGCGGATTAGCATAATTAGCACTCTGTGTATTTGACTGCAGTGTGCTCAAGACAATTTGCAGCTGCTGAAATCTCTGCTCATTTATTCAATTATCCAAATTCCTTTAGTTTTTCCCACAGTGAAGTGAATTTCTGCAGCCACAATGATGACTCCTCTGCTGTTACTTACTCTGGTGTCTGTCTGCTGGGCTGATTCTGATTTTAGCCAGAACTCCACTGAGTCAAAATACTTCAGGACGGTCTACATTGCAGGTAAGATGATCTATGCAAAGTATTTCTGTCTTTGCTAGGTAGTGTGTATAAGTCTATTATGTTAGCCCACTTATTGAACTCACATATAATTCCATATGAATTAACACATCCTGCTTAAAAGATTAAACATAGAGAAGACATAAATTTAATTTATTCAATAAATGTTGATAATTAATGTACACTTAAGTGTATATTAAATACAATTTCATATAAGCTATTAGAACTGTTGATTAATGCTTTTTTCAAACTTGTACTCTAATTATTCTCATGTATGCCTAATAATTATTCCATTTATATCTATTTCATATTGCAACCAGCAGGTACCAAGCAGAGCTCTCCCATCTGGCATATTCTGTTAATTAATATAGCACCTCCCTTCTCCACAGCAGTTTCTCAGTTTCTGGCAGTTGCTGATCTTTCTTACCAGCTGTTGTTTCTTTGCCTCCTGTGACTGTCTCATATATAACGGAAACCATGGCCTTGAAGTTACACACTTCTTAGGGTCAAAAGATGTGCAGGATTCCCAACGTCTGTTGTTATACAAACTCCTCCTGTGTAAAAAATTCATATTTATATACCACATCTCTAAGAAGCGTCCTAAACTGTTTTACATAAAATGAATTACTTTGAATTGCAGTATGTTGTCAAGTAGACAAACATGGCAACGAATTTGCACAAATCCTGAAATGAAAAATGAGATGAATGACTAATTAACCAGGTTTCTAATGATATTAGTTGTGGGATGAATGTTGGCAGATAATGTAGGAGAACCCATTGGACCTAACATATGAACATACAAACATACGAATTAGGAGCAGGAGTAGGCCATTCGGCCCTTCAAGCCTGTTCCGCTATTCAATAAGATCATGGCTGATCTGCTTGTTACCTCAACTCCACATTCTGCCTATTCCCGACAACCATTGTTGTTCAAGAATCTATCTACCTTTGCCTTAAAAATATTCAGTGATGCTGCCTCCACTGCTCTCTGGGGAAGAGAGTTCCAAAGATTCATGATCCTCTGAGAGAAAAGATTTCTTCTCACCTCTGTCTTAAATGGGAGACCCCTTATGTTTAAACTGTGTCCCCTAGTTGTAGTCTCTCCCATAAAGGGAAACATCCTTTCAGCATCCATCCTGTCAAGTCCCCTCAGGACCTGAAATATTTCAATAAGATCACCTCTCATTCTTCTAAACTCCAATGGATACAGGCCCAGCCTGTGCGACCTTTGCTCATAAGATAACTGCACCACAGCACCCCCACCCCACCCCCCTCCCCCCCATCCCAGGTATCAGTTGAGTGAATCTTCTCTGAACTACTTCTAATGGCTTATATCCTTCCTTAAATAAGGAGACCAACCCACTCACTCAACCTATCTATATCCCTTTGCAGACTCCTAATGTCCTTTTCACAACTCTTTCCTACCTATCTTTATGTTATAAGAAAATTTAGCAACCATGCCTTTGGTCCCTTAATTCAAGGCATTATTGTAAATTGTAAATAGTTGAGGCCCCAGCACTGATCCCTGTGACATTCTACTCATCACATCCTGCCAACCCAAAAAAGACCTATCTACCTCTACTTTCTGCTTCCTGTTAGCTCCTCTATCCATTCTAATATGTTACCCCCTACACCATGACCATAATACCTTTTTGAATAATGTTCCATGATCATTAACATTTACCTGAACCAGTAGAATAGAGAAGCAATCTCTTGGACCCACAACGGAGCCTTGGACTCTCATCTTAGATGATGTGGTCAGGATTTGGCTGCTAATTTTGAAATTACAGCTTAACCTGAATTACTAAACCAAATAATAAGACAGGATCACATGTATTAAAGATGAAATTTCAGAATTAGCAGCCAAAATTTGTTAATTGCTTGTTAATAAGAATCTGCAAACATTGTGTTGAATTTCATTGGTTAACGATAACAGAAAACTTGCAAGAAACTTTCCTAATAATTCTAGGAAAAGTGGTGTTCACAATCAACTGACGGGCTTTACAAGACGTATGTGACATTTTGCTTGTTGTTGATGGTAGCCACTGTTCAGTAGATAGCCAGCACTGATCTTTTTCTGTCGTTTTTTTTTTGCTCTCATTTTAATTAGTTTTACAATTTTGCCATTATCACCAATAGACATAACCTTTCCTTTCGCCCCTATTGAATTAAATTTCCTTACCTTGTGCCAATATTCAGTTTTCGGGTCAAAAAGTCACAAGGCATGGATCATGTGTTTATGTAGAGCTGAAAAATGCTGAAAATACTCAGCAGGGCAAGCAGTATTTGTGGAGAATAAAACAGAGTTAACGGTTTGGATTTAATGGAAGCAATGAGGGTCTCACCTGCTGATTGGAGGACCACTCAGGCATGTAACTGAACAGGAGCAGGCCTTCTCTGTGATGAAAGACCCCAGGGGCAGAAGTCTCGATCGCCAAGCGCTGCTGGCCAATCAAAGGCTGGCAACCCTATTGAACGGCAGCTTCACTGGAGAGACCCACCCAAGGCCTAGTATCGTCATTGGATCCCAGGCACAGATGTGTGATGGCAGGAGGGTAATCAAGGGCTGGGGATGGCGGGGGATGGGTGTGGTAGTACGGGGGGTGGTGCGGGGAGGGGGGGGGGGGGGGGGGGGGGGCAGGTGGTGGTGGCCCTCAGTGTTCCCACACCCCCAGGTCCCTCGATCAGGCACTAAGTGCCTTTGAATGAGAGACCCCCTGCAAGGTGACCTGCAGCCATATTCCAGCATCGAATTGTCACTAACAACTGACACATCGTTCCCCTTCCTTTAAGCCCCCCATTGGCAACATCTGTAACATTTGACAGTTAGTTGTGCAATGATGTATTGAAAGGAAGTTACTGAAAGGAATAATTACCTATTCTGTCATAACTAACTAGATCAAGTTCCCTGCGAGAAACAAGAGGTAAACCAGCTTTTACTATATGTTTGGTTTCTCAACGATGAGTTATTAATTACACTCAACACCTCTGTAAGTCCCCATCTGCAGTCCAAGACATTTCACGACCATAAGGATAACACCTTCTCAAGAACTAGATGGATTGCAGCCAGCAACACAAATCAGATATGTCAGTGAAAGATTCACTGGCAGTTCACATTTTCACTCTGAGATCTTTCTGTTCTGTAAGTGGGAGGTTGGCTTCTGGTGGAACAAGATTTGCACTACACCAGAAGAATGAGTGGTGATCTTATTGAAACATATAAGATCCTGAAGGAACTTGACAGGGTGGATACCAGGAGGATGTTTCCACTTGTGGGGAGACTAGATCTAGAGATGCAGTTTTAAGAATAAGATGTCTCCCTTTTAAGACTGGGATGAGGAGAATTTTTTTCTCTCAGAGGGTCATTAGTATGTGGAGTTCTCTTCCCCAGAGAACAGCAGAGGCTAGGCCATTGAATTTATTTAAGGCAGAGTTAGATTTTTGATAGACAAGGGAATCAAGGGTAATAGTGGCACATAGGAAACTGGAGTTGAGACCACAACCAATCAGCCATGGTTTTATTGACTGGTAGAGCAGGCCCAAAGAACTGATTGGCCTACTGCAGCTCCACTGTTCCTATGTTCCTACACTATGTGGCTCATATGCTCACTGAGGTAACCCCTCTAATGAGCCAGAGCTAGGTGCAGTTAGGAATACATCAAAGTTGAAATTATTGTAAGGCAAATTATTGGGGTTCTCAGGTAACACTTTTGCTGTGTGGATCAGTCTCGGGGTACTTTACAATATGCCTAAGAACATATCAAAAAGCCTGCTGCATGTTACACAACATTACAAGAAAGAGAGATAAGAGAGTCATTCCACTGATGTGACACCAGCCGGGGAATAGATGAAGAGGATAATGAAGATAAGCAAAAGTAGGAGCTTAAAGGCGACGATCTGATGCAGGCCTTAATTAATCAATGTTTTTTGTTTACTCATTGAATTACATGTCCTCTATGGTATAACATAATTAAAAAGCAGCAAGCCATAACTTCCTTTCAAAGTAACATGAATACTCAAGGTTATTGGTTTGCAGTTCTTAAAACAAAATTGATGGAATGTTGGAACATGATCCTCAAAATACTGGTAAAAATCTTAAAACTATATGTATTAAAATGGAATTTGACATATTCAGTCACCATAGTATTCCTTCTCCATTAAAAACTTACAACCTGGGTTTGAAATTTACTTATAGTAAACATTCCAGGCAGAAAATAACAAAATAATATTTAGTCTCCTCACCATTCTTCCTAAAAGCTGACACTTTCCGGTCCTCACTCAAAACACGCCTGTCTCCATTCCTTCATGCCGAGTTAGTACCCAGACAATGTTCTGTGAATGTAAGAAGGCGACTTATTATTTAAATGGAGAGAAATTTCAGAATGCTTCAGTGCAAAGGGATCTGGGTGTCTTCATGCATGAATTGCTGAAATTTAGTATGCAGGTACAGCAGGTAATGAGGAAAGCAAATGGAATTTTGGTATTTATTACTAAAGGAAGAGAGTATAAAAATAGGGAAGTGTTGTTGCAACTGTACAAGGCATTGGTGAGACTGCAGCTGGAGTACTGTGCACAGTTTTGGTCCCCTTACTTGAGGAAGGATGTAGTTGCATTGGAGGCGGTTCAGAGGAGGTTCACTAGATTGATTCCAGAGATGCGGGGCTTGTCTTATGAGGAGAGATTGTGCAGTTTAGGCCTATACTCACTAGAGTTTAGGAGGATGAGAGGATATCTAATTGAGGTATATAGGATGCTAATGGGAGTAGACAAAGTAGACGTGGAGCGGATGTTTACCCTTGTGGGGCATTCTAGAACAAGAGGCCATGGCTTAGGCTAAGGGGTGGTAGAGTTATAACAGGAGGAATTAGTTTTCTCAAAGGATCGTGAATCTGTGGAATTCACTACCTCAGAGTGCAGTGGATGCCGGGTCGCTGAATAAATTTAAGGAGGAGATAGACAGATTTTTAATTAGTAACGGGTTGAAAGGTTATGGGGAGAGGGCGGGAAATTGGAGTTGAGGCCGAAATGAGATCAGCCATGATCGTATTGAAAGGCGGGGCAGGCTCGAGGGGCTGAATTTTCTACTCCTGCTCCTAGTTCTTATGTTCTTATGTATGGTTTACTATGCACCTACCATGTCCATGCTGGCACATTTGGGGCTGCATAGTATAGAGCCCTGTATATGAGTTCACACAGAAGAGGAAGTTCACTGATGGGCATCCTATTGTATTTGTGTAATGCACAAGACATTTAAAGTACTTATCATGGCACCTCACTCTGTTGCCCTGTTATGCCCTATGCAGTAGTGCTGCACGTGCTACCTCATGTCCTACTCCTAAGTGGTTACATTATACTGGGAGAGGCAGGTGTTGTTGCTGACTGGGAGTTCTGCTGCAGAGCTTTCTTGGATTGATACTGATGAGAATGATTCATATTCTTCTGCAGCTGGTTCTCGACTGGTTGGTCTGTAATTAATCAGTGACCTGATATCCACCCAACTCTGACACAAAATAAAAATAGGAAACTTAAAAAAAAAGGGTGTGACTTACTCTGGAGAATTTGTCCACAACAATTTAATAATAAGCTATGTACGGCGAAGGCACAGAATGATTATGTTTCAATTCAGTTTTGCAAGGATATTTTGGCCTTGAAATCTTGATGGTTTCCTATCATAGTTTTAGCAAATCTCTCAGAGAAACAGCAAAAATGACTGAAAATGATGGAAACCAGTAGAATCACTGTGGAATTTCAGTGCCTATACGTTATAGCATTAGGGATATGCAATAAATGCTGACCTAGCCAGCGATGCCCACATCCCTTGAATGAACAAATAAATGGAACAGATATGCATCAAGGAAAAGACGTGCATTTGCTGTATCCTCACTTACATGAGAGACTGCTCCATGTCAGTGACCATTTTTCCTTTTAAGTTCTACCACTCATCCTCTAGTGGCAAGCATCCTCTGAAACTAATTTATATTAGAAATAGAACAGAATGTACTTGAACTTACAGGAACTCTTGCATATGTACTGTCAACATGCAGCATACTTTGTATGACCATATGTTTGTACTGTACAATTTAATGTTGCTGATGTATTGTAACCATAGTAGTTTAAACATTGACAGTGATGCTTCATTATATTGTTCTACATGTACACAACTACATGTCTAGGTATTGCTACCTGCCTCACTACATACATATGGAATTCTATAAAATACACAACAGCTTTAGCCCCTGACCTGGATATTTTTCTTCAGATCCAAAACCTTTTATTATATATATTCCACAGAGATTACTGGATAGAGCTCTCATCTCCTTGGCTCCATTATGCCATTCCTGGCAAATCAAATTCAGCTGAAGGGGAGGTTGGATTTTCTTGTGGTTTGTCCCACTGCACCACCCTAACATTGGTAAGGTTGGGCACAAACCTTGTTAACATGCTACTTATATCTTTTCTTTTGTTCTCACTTCTTCCAGAGTCATTGGGTGGAATCTTAACCGCTTCCACCGAGGTTGCTTTGATGGCAAACTGGAGGATGTTGGTTCGGAGGTTCAAGCCAATCTAACTGGAGGCAGTTGGAAGTGGCATGGGCTAACTGCCTGACACCAGCAAGTAGCCAATTTGCATATATGTGCCCATTTGTGGACAGATTTGGAATGCCACTGGTGTTAGGAGGGGCAACGGATAGGCCACACACAGGGGCCAAAGTCCAGCAGCAGTCTGGCGATGGCCTGCCAGCAGGTGGCCGGGGAATCCCCTTTACTTACCCACCCACTGGAGGTGCAGGGATCAGTGTGCAAAGGCTGTGGCTATTTGGTGCAAATTAAGACACAGGGAACAGAGTTTTGGATAACCTGCAGGTTCTGATGGGTAGAACATGGGAGGTTGGCCAGGAATGTGTTAGAATGGTCAAGTTTAGAGATAACAAAGGGGCGAAGTTGGGTGATGTTGAGGAGGTGGAAATAGGCAGTCTTAGCGATGGAACTGAACTTCTCAGAAGAGGATCAAGTTGTGCTTCTAGGGCCTAAAGTGGGAGCCAACCCTGCTTCGGTGAGTGGTGCAACCCTGGAGCTGCTTTTTCTGGTGGCAGCCAATCAACAGGCTGCTCCTGAGGCCAATTGAGCATGACAGCCCACCCCTCCAGAGCGAACAGCCAAATCAGAAGACCAGCAGCTCATCAGCCACAGCAGTGTTTCCACCAGCACAGGCCATTGCTAAAGCTGATTCAAGGAGAAGATGCCACAAAGCCCTGGCACCCTCAAAGACGAGTGAGTTTTTTTGACGAAGCTGAGGCCATGCAAGAAGGCCCCTGCGATCAGGGGGGTGGAGTTAATTGCAGTGGCTTTGATTGTAAGGGTGGCCATTGCTGCTGGAGGGTCCTTCCGTGGGTCAATGGAACACACATCAAGGGGGCTGCCCACCCTGGGAACCTGCTGGGAGTAAACAAGGATATTCCTATTGGTTTCCCAACATGGCAATTGCCCCCTCCCAACACCAGTGAAATGCCAACAGAAGCCGGTGGCGGCCCGTAATCGGGCATTTGGCTACCTGAATTGGCTGCCCGCTGCTAAGGATCCTCTTGCTAGCATTATGCCATGGCTCCTTTCCAGAAGCATTCCTCCACCATATTACCAAACATCCCATCCCAGCCCAACTCCATAGGGCTTGGAAAATTCAACCCATGAGGCAGCCATGTAGTTGAAAGCTCTCCAGTGCAAACCTGTCATCAGGGAACTTTCCCAGGTGCAGGCTGGTACTCAATCGATTGCCATTCCAGTGAGTTAAGCAGCCAATTACGCTGGTTAAGGCCCCAGTTAGGGGTGATTTTGTGGCCACCTGCCTTGTGCAGAGGCACCAGCTCAATGGAGGCGGCCTCCATGCCGCAAACTGGGGGTTGGAGGTCATTGGAGCCGGACGCTCTACTTCCCATTGATGGGTACAAGAGCATGGACGGCCACAATCCCGATCGAGCAGAATAGTTTCCATTCCATCCCGACAGATCTGCTGGTCTAGATTTTGTTTATTTCTTCAATGGTTGCAACCCACAACTCCCAGTGGGACTGTTGGGGCTTCAGAGCTGCCAGCCCTCTGATTGGGCCTGAAGCATCGAGATCTAGCCTGAGGGTGAATTAGGCAGCCGCCTCATGACAGATGGCAATGCAGACTTGGGACCCCTCTTTGATCCTGATGTTGGGGTCCCAAAGCCCATGGAAAAATCCAGCCCCACTGGTATCCAGGGGACACCATTTTAATGTGATTGGCAAAAGAATCAACATGAGGAAAGAGATTTTTTTTATGCAGTGAATATTTAGGATGGTGTGGTGGCTTTCAAAAGGGAATTGATTAAGTACATGAAGACAGAAAAATTGCAGGACTATGGGGAAAGGGCAGGAAAGTGGCACTAGCTGGTTTGCTCTTAGAGAGCCAGCACAGACACAATGGGCCAAATGGCCTCCTTCTGGTGCTGTAATTATTTTATGATACTATGATGGCGTCCGTTATTAATTTTGCACCGCTCTATTGTTAGCTTTGCAAAAACGGCATTCCCTGTCTGCCTCACAATTCACATGTATCAAATGACCCAAAGTGGTTGTAATCGGTTCTAAACCCGCTGCAAATATTTAGGACTAGTAATTACAAGCACAAGAACCATTTTGACCATGTGATGATTGTTAATGACTGCCAAGCAATCTTGTTGTGAATTGTTTTTGGAAATTATAAAAATGTCAGATTTAAATTTTTATAGTTTTTTTCTTATTTTTCCTTTTTGACTCTTTTTCTCTCTTAATCCATGTCTTTCTTTCCTTCTCTCTATCTGTACCTGATTTGACATTGAATTCACCCGCTTTAATTCACCTTTTTTTTCAGCCCTCCCACTGGTTACTTCCCAATTCTTAAATCTCATTGGATAAGCAGACACCCTGTTAACTCAGGTCCCAGGTGCCCCATTTCCCTCATTGTGCCATTATAAACTCGCACCTTCAACAACTTTGTGCGCAAAAATGTTTTTTGTTGAAAGGCGCAGAGGTAAGTCTAACTAATAGCAAATGCCATTATTTGCCCGGTAACCGCAAAATCTGGCCCTCTGTGACGTCAAGGAAGTTGATAAATGTAGATTGGAATGAATAGTAAAAATTGATCGTGTTGGATGATAGGTGGAGATCATTGATGTAGAAAAGCTGCTGAATGCAAGAGCAAACAGTGCCTTGGGAATAAGTTAATGGAAGCAGTGAATGAATGGGCCATTGACCATGGTGTAGATAGAGCAACTTGAGATGGAACCAGATAGCCACAAAAAGGGGTCATAATTTATATCATATTAAATAAAAGTAAATTGTGCAGAGTGAGCTTTAGGTTGGTATTTACTCTTGACTTCAGGTGACACCCATAAATGACCAGCACTTTGTGGTGACTGCCATAGTCTTAAAATAAATTGTATTTAATAGTCCCTCTCAATCATCCCTAATTATTTTTACAATATACTAATAATTTAAAACTGTAGGTTGAAATTCCTCAGAATGTGATCCCAAGCAGTTGCATCAAGATCATGCATGCTTCCCCCTGATCCTGCTGCAGATTGTGAAGGCACTGGGAATGCTACTTAATTACCATGGGGCTGATAGGCATCCACACCATTCCAGTGCTCATCTCTAGTGCACTCATTACCCATGTGACCAAAACCTCAAACACCAGAGTTGTAGCAGCAGCTTGGTGAGACCCTGCAAAACTTTGGGCCCAGTTTATGGGAGTATAAGAACAGGAGTAGGCCATTCAGCCGCTTGGGCCTGTTCTGCCATTCAATCAGGTTGTGGCTGATCTGTACCTCAACTCTACTTATCTGCCTTTGATCCATATCACTTGGTACTCTTAATTTTAAAAAAAAATCTACGGGTCTCAGTCTCAAAATTTCAATTGTCTCAAATCCATAGCCCTTTTGGGTGAAAGAGTTCCAGATTTCTACCACTGTTTGTGTGAAAAAGTATCCACCTTATTTCATGGCTAATTGGCCCAGCTGGAATTTTAAAATTGTGCCCCCTTATTCTAGAGGAAATTGTTCCTCGATATCTACCCTAACAAATTCTTTTTTTCATTTTAAAAATGTCAATTCCTCTATTCTTGTCCTGAATTAATAAGTTCCTACATAAAGAAACTGTGTTTGCCAGGACTCATTGCTAAAGACAGAAGTGGAGTGCTAAAGGTACACTGCAGAAGATTCTTGTTCTGAAATTGGTTTTGGTTATGGGTTATGATTTCCCTTCAGCTGCATACTTTGGGAAAACTCTTTTTGCCCTATTCTGAAGTTTTCATCCTGGAGAGGATTCTCAATTTGGACGATTTAATATAATTTCTGTGAAATTTGCAAACTGGGGTTTCCAGTAGGGATTGCAGTATGGATAATGTTTTAGGAAGAAGTGGAGGAGAAAAGCAAGCAGCAGCAAGGGTACCATGTCTAATAAAACAACACCCAGAAAGACGGGAGCTGCAGGGTTGCTCAAAGTTATTGATGGAATTGACTGTAATCGTGTGGCTAACAGAAAGAGATATCACTACCACAATGTTCAACTTATATGGGATCCCAGTCATCAGTTTCTTCATGTGATTGCCACTAATGTTTACAGCTGCTATGATGCATTTATACTCTGGCACTTGCAAGTCTGCTGTTTCACAAGGAATGGTAAGTGTCATAATTGTTCTTTGGAGGCAAAGATTCAGTCTCCTCTATATCCCATTTAGCCAGCAAAGGCACAATGAACTAATGAACTTCTTCTGTGCTGTAAGTTCAGTACCATTGTGCAGGATCACCAATGCAGCAGAAACAAGTGACTGTCACACAAGAACAAGAATTCAATTCAAATTGAGCAAGTCATAGGAAGGCTAACAGGAAAATGCAAATGCCTGGATAGGTTAGGATGCCTTTCATTATGCTTCGAGCATGGTATCACAAATTGTGTTGGCTTGTTGTGTTCTCTACAGTTTCTCTACCCAGAAAAGCCTCAAGGTTAAATGTCAGACAAAGAGGACAGATGGCAAAATCACAGACAATGAGTGGAAGCAACAGAAAGAGGAATATAACCAGACAGACCACCCGGCATTGACCTAGGCACTGGAGCTGACAATGGCACAGCCAGCCCAGTTGATCCTGCAAAGTCCTCCTTGCGAACATCTGAGGGCTTGTGCCAAAATTGGGAGAGCTGTCCCACAAACTAGTCAAGCCACAGCCATAGTCATACTCACCGAATCACACCTTACAGACAATGTCCCAGACTCATTCATAACCATCACTGAGGATGTACTGTCCTACCAACAGGACAGACCCACCAGAGGTGGCAGCACGGTGATACACAGTAGGGAGTGAATTGCCCGGGGACTCTTCAACATCGACTCGGACCACATGAATTCTCATGGTATCAGGTCAAACATGGGCAAGGAAACCTCCTGCTGAGTACCACCTATTCTGGGTCTGTGGCAGGTGGTGAGGGATCCAACTAGAGGGAAAAACCTACTTGACCTTGTCCTCACCAGTCTACCTATCACAGATGCATCTGTACATAGCAACATTGGTAGGAGTGACCACCGCACAGTCCTCATAGAGACTAAGTCCTGTCCTCACATTGAGTATACCCTCCATCGTGTTGTATGATACGAGGATACCCTCCACTGTGTTGTATGATACTACCACCATGCTAAATGGGATAGATTTCAAACAGATCTAGCAGCTTCAAAGTGGGCATCTATGAGGCACTGTGGGTTATAAGTAGCAGCAGAATTGTATTCAACCACAATCTGTAATCCCATGGCCTCGCATGTCCCTCACTCTACCATTACCATCAAGCTGGGGAATCAACCCTGGATCAAGGAAAAGTGCAGGAGAGCATGCCAGGAGCATAAGGTGTCAACCTGCTGAAGCTATACTACAGGATGCCAAACAATGGCAGCAGCATGTGATAGACAGAGCTAAATGATCCCACAACCAATGGATAAAATTAAATCTCTACAATCATGCCACATCCAATCCCACATAAGAGGTTGGTGTGCAAAATTAAAGCACATGGGATTGGAGGTAATATATTGGCATGGATTGAGAATTGGTTGGCAGAGAGTAGGAATAAATGGGTCTTTTTTGGAGTGGCAGGCAGTGACTAGTGGGGTGCTGCAGGGATCAGTGCTTGGGCCCCAGCTATTCACAATATATATCAATGATTTTGATGAGGGAACCAAATGTAATATTTCCAAGTTTGCTGACGACACGAAACTAGGTGGGAATGTGAGTGGTGAGGAGGATGTTAAGAGGCTTCAAGGTGACTTAGGCAAGTTGAGTGAGTTGGCAAATACATGACAGATGCAGTATAATGTGGATAAGTATGAAGTTATCCACTTTGGTAGAAAAAACAATATGGCAGAGTATTATTTAAATGGTGATAGATTGGGAAATGTTAATGCACAAAGGGACGTGGGTTTCCTGGTACACCAATCACTGAAAGCAAGCATGCAAGTGCAGCAAGCAGTTAAAAAGGCAAATGATATGTTGACCTTCATTGCGTACAGGAGAAAAGATGACTTACTGCAGCTATACAGGGCCTTGGTGAGACCACACCTGGAGTACTGTGTGCAATTTTAGCCTACTTACCTAAGAAAGGATATATTTCCATAGAGGGAGTGCAGCGAAGGTTCACCAGACTGATTCCTGGGATTGCAGATAGTCGTATGAGGAGAGATTGGGCCAAATAGGCCTGTATTCTCTGCAGTTTAGAAGAATGACAGGAGATCCCATTGAAACGTATAAAATTCTGACAGAGCTGGACATACTGGATGCAGGGATGATGTTTCCTCTGGCTGGGGGGTCTAGAATAAGGAGTCACAATCGCAGGATATGGGGTAGACCATTTAGGACTGCGATGAGGAGAAACTTCTTCACTCAAACGGTGATGAACCTGTGGAACTCTCTATCACAGAGAGCTGTGGAGGCCAAGTCACTCAATATATTTAAGAAGGAAATAGATTTCTAGACTTTAAAGGCGTCAAGGGGTATAGGGAGAGAGCAACAGTATGGCGTTGAGATAGAAGATCAGCCATGATCATATTGTATGGCAGAGCAGGCTCGAAGGGATGAATGACCTACTCCTGCTTCTATTTTCTATGTTTCAGTTGTAAACAACTAACCAGAGGAAGGGACTCCCCAAATATCCCCATTCTCAATGATGGGGTGCCTAGCACATCAGTGCAAAAGACAAGGCTGAATCATTTACAACCATCTTGTGCCAAGTGATTGATCCATCTCAACCTAGACCTGGGTTCCCCCATCACAAATGCCGGCCTTTGGTCAATTTGATTCACTCCACATAATATCAAGAAACAGCTGAGGGCACTGGAAACAGCAAAGACTATGGACTCTGACAACATCCCAGCTGTAGTACTGAAGCTATGTGCTCTAGAACTAGTGATGCCCTTAGCCAAGCTATTCCAGTACAGTTGCGACACTGGATCTACCCGGCAATATGGAAAATCGGCCACATATGTCTTGTCCACAAAAAACAGGACAAATGTATCCTGGCCAATTACCGCTTCATTAGTCTGCTCGCGATCGTCAGCAAAGTGATGGAAGGCATTGGCAACAGTGCTATCAAGTGGCACTTACACAGCAATAACCTGCTCACTGATGCTCACTTTGTGTTCCACCAGGGCCACCCAGCTCCTGACCTCATTACGTGGTAAGGTGAGAGTGTCGGCCCTTAACCTCCAGACTCTCTGGCTCCATTCCAAGCTTAGAGACGGATCCTTAATTGTTCAAGTTTTTTCACTATCAGCTCTGGCCTTGTTGAATAAACACAGACCACTTTTGAGTGTAATAAACTCAGACTTGTTTGAGTTGCATTTCCTCCAGAGTTGTGTTTACCAGTTTTTCAACCAGATACCCCCATTTATCAACAGTTAAAACTCAAATTCCTATAATGAAAAGCTATATTGTAAAACATATGAATTATGAACTAGATTTTCACAACACTACAACACCATGAATGGATTCCTAATTCTGCCTAATTTCACCCATAAATAACTCCATCTTGCTCTAAGTTTGGAGTCTGTTTATTTGCTTGCTTTGTAGGTGTCAACTGTTTCTGCTTGAGTCTCCTGGCCCTTTTAAACTGATGCTTTTAAATGTCTTTTTGGGCCTTAGATGCTTCCACCTGAGTTTTTCAAACTTCCCTGTGCATGACTATATTAAGGAATGAGACTCCACACTTTTAATTGTTCACTTTCTGGGCAAGAGAGGTTGATTGGCAGTCAATCAATCACTGGACTTCACTATCTGCAGCAAGTTTAATAGGCAAATAATATGCAGATGCAGCAACTTCATGAAACCTACAGGGTGAGTAGGGGTGGGAGACCGTTATTAAGAAACTAATGGTGAGCAACGCGAATCATCCAGCAACTTGTGATGATGCACATTTCATAGGGTACCTCTTTCTCACCACAGGCTGTTAGCTGATTTTCACACTAATAATGGAATGCATTGTTCACATTCCATTTTTTCACCAAGGAAGGGAGAAACTGGCTAAAACAAATGTAGACCAGGATCAAAACACCATCTGATAAAGTTATAAACTGGATCATTAATCGGCTAGACACAGAAAATGATAGAATTACAAACTGGATTATAAATTCTCCAGATAATAAGAAAAAATACCAGGGCCTGAATAATATGCCCCGAAAACAGGAATGAAATACGCCAACATATTATTGGGCGCGAAGGTGTCAGCTCACGTTCCCAGCATCATCACACCAGCCTGGGATAATATGGTTAGTGGTTGGGTCTGGAAATCGAGAGCCCAACTGCGCTATGCCAAATGGAAGTAATAGGCTGGTTGCGCTCATTAAAAAGGCAATCAATGTGCACAATGGAATAAAACACTTTGAGGGTGGAATTTACGCCAGCTGTATTTCCCATTTTTTAATCAGGCAGGCTGTAATGGCGGGTTATCTGAGTGTAGAGTTGGCTGTTCAGTGTTCTTTGACCGCTGTAAGTGCTTCATGGAAGATGAAGATGTATACTGACTTAAATTCATGATTTAAGAACCTAAGACCTCATGCAAAGAGGTCGATTTTTGCACTGTGCTGCTGAAGAGGCCAGAATTGCCCTTTAAATTACCAGCCATGACCTTGATCCAGGTCACGGCTGATAAGCTCCAGTGCCAGATATCCCGCCCTACTGCTCTGATTGGGCGGGATACTCTCAGCCTGTGGCCCAGAACCCACCCAGCACTTTTAATTGGCCTAATTGACACTTTATTCAGCGTCTTTGGGCAGTGGGCTCGGAAGTCTGAATGCCAGCCCACGCACCGCACCATCGCATGTCATTCATCCCCAGACATAATGGTCAGGATTTTCCCCTCAGCGATTTGGGGGTGGGGCCCGCTCACTGAGGTAAAAATGACGCGGGATGACGTCGGGAGTTCCTCCCGATGTCATCCCGGTCCACTTAAACCTTCAGGAAGGTAGGCGGACAGCGAAATCTGCTGTCCGCCCGCCAACCTGTCAATAGCCAATTAAGGCCATTGATAGGCTAATTAACCTTGTTAAAGACCCTGCCCATCCAAGCTTAAGGCTGGCGGGCAGGTCAGGAGCCCCAGCGGGCTCCAGATTATTCATGAAACTTCATCCACTGGCCGGTTTCATGTCCGTATTTTAAAAATTTAATAAACTTTACGTGTTTCTTATTAACATATCCCATCTCATGTGACATTGTCACATGAGGGGGACATGTTAATAATTTTAATATTTCTCTATTTTTTGACTTTTCTTACCTGTCAGTAATCTCCCTGAGACAGGACTTTACCTCAGGGAGCAGTGTACTCTTTCGCGCACTTTGACAGTTGGGGATTCCCTCCCCCCGCAGCACAAGAAGCGCTATGCGCTTCCTGTCGGGCAGGCCGCTGGGCGGGCCTTAATTGGCCTGCCCAGTCAAAATGGCAGCGGGCCCCATTTCAGCGGTGGGGGTCAGCTGCCCGCCCACCGCCAAGCCGGTGGGGCCCGCTTGCCCACCAAGGGCAAAATTCTGCCTAATGATTCTGAAGAACTCTAGTTCCAAAGAAGAATCATATTGGACTCAAAACATTAACTTGTTTCTTTCTTCACAGTTGCTGCCAGACCTGCTGAGTTTTTCCAGCACTTTCTGTTTTTATTTACGATTTCCAGCATCCACAGTATTTTGATTTTACTAAAGGCTCTGTATCTGAATGCTCATAGCATTCGTAACAAATTCCTTGAGGGACCAAAAATCTGTCTATCACAACCTTAAACGTATTCAATGTTGGAGCACCCACAACCCTCTGGGACAGAGAATTCCAAAGATTCACAAAACTTTGAGTGAAGAAATTTCTCCTCTTCCTTCCTAAAAGATTAGCCCCTTATCCTGAGACTGTGCCCCCCATGTTTCAGATTCCCCAACCAGCAGAAATAATCTGTGTCCAACCTATCAAGCCCCTTTAGAATTTTGTAGGTTTCAATGAGATTGCCTCTCATTCTTCAAAATTCCAGAGAATATATGCGAAAGAGAAATAAATATATATGACATGATAGTCATTACAGAGACATGGCTGAAGGTGACCAAGGCTGGATCTGAACATTCAAGGATACTTGACATTCTGGAAGGACAGGAAGCCAGGAAAAGGCGGTGAGGTAGCTTTGTTAATTAAGGATGACATTAGTGCAATTGTAAAAGATAACCATTGTTCTAAGGATCAAAACGTAGAATCAGTTTGGGTAGAGATTAGAAATAGCAAAATAATTAGTCACTTATGGGAATAGTTTGTAGGTCCCCAAACAGTAACTATACTGTAGGATAAAGTATACAGGAAGAAATAATGGAGGCTTATGAGAAAGGTATGGCTATAACCACGGGTGATTTTCATCTGCATGTAGATTGGAAGAATTAGATTGGCAAAGGGAACTTGGAAGATGAGGTCATAAAGTGTTTTCAAGACAGTTTCTTAGAGCAGCATATTCCAGTGCCAACCAGATAGCAGGCTATGCTAGACTTGGTAATGTGCAATGAAACAGGATTAACTAATGAGCTCATAGTAAAGGAACCCCTAGGTAGCAGTAATCATGATTGAGTTTCATATTCAGTTTGAGTGAGAGAAGAATAGGTATATACACTAGTGTTTTAAATTTATATAAAGGCAATTACAAGGGAATGAAGGCAGAGCTGACTAAAGTGAACTGGGAAATCAGGTTAAGGGATAGGCTAGTCGAGATGCAGTGGAAGACATTTAAGGGGATATTTCACAACACTCGCAAAGATACATTCCAATGAGAAAGAAAAACTTCAGGAAAAGGATGTAGCATTCATGGCTAACTAAGGAAATTAAAGATAGTATCAAATTGAACGAAATTGCATATAATTCCATGAAAATTAGCAGCAGGTCAGAAGATTGGACAAAATATAAAATCCAGCAAAGAATGACTGAAAAAAAGGGGGAGAAATTAGAGTATGAGAGAAAGCTAACTAGAAATATAAAAACAGACAGTAAGAGTTTCTACAGGTATTTAAAAAGGAAAAGAGTGACTAAAGTGAACATTGGTTCCCTAGAGAATGAGTGTGGTGAATTAATAATGGAAAATAAGGAAATGGTAGATGCACTGAATAGATATGTTGTGCCTGTCTTTACTGTATAAGACACAAATAACATCCCAAAAGTAATTGTAAATCAAGAGGTGAAAGAGGGGGAGGAACTTAAAACAATTACAATCGCCAGGGAAAGGTTACGGAGAAAATTATTAGAACTAAAGGTGTAAGAGTCCCTAGGTCCTGATGGCCTTCATCCTAAGGTTCCAAAAGAAGATAGTACAGGTTTAAATTTTCCAAAATTCCCTAGATTCTAGAAAGGTTCCATCACATTTAGAAAATAGTGAATGTAACTTTTTTCTATTTAAGAAAGGAGAGAGACAGAAAGCAGGAAACTACAGGTCAGTTAGCCTAACATCTGTCATAGGGAAAATGCTAGAATCTATTATTGAGGAGGTTATAGCAGGGCACTTCAAAAATCCCAATGCAATCAGGCATTCAGTCAACAATGGATTTGTGAAAGAGTCAACATGGCTTTGTGAAAGGGATATCATGTTTGACTAACTTATCAGCATTCTATGAGGAAGTAACAAGTAACATGGATGAAGGGGGACCTGTAGATATGGAGTACTTGGATTTCCAAAAGGCATTTAACAAGATGCCACATCAAAGGCTGCTATGAAAAATAAGAGCTAATAGTGCAAGGGGGTAACATATTAGCATGGATAGAGGATTCATTTGTTAACAGGAAACAGAGAGTAAGGATAAATTAGTGATTTTTGGGTTGGCAAGATGTAACTGGTGGAGTGCTACAGAGATCAGTGCTGGGTCTCAAATATTTACAGTCTATATCAATGACTTAGATGAAATGATTGAATGTATGATTGCTAAATTTACTGATGATACAAAGCTAGGTAGGAAAGTAAGTTGTGAAGAAGACATAAGGAGTCTGCAAAGGGATTATGGCCAGGTTAATTGAGTGGGTAAAAATTTGGCAGATAGAGTATGATGTGGGAAAATATGAGCTTGTCCACTTTGGCACGAAGAATCAAAAAACATAATATTATTTGAATGGAGAGAAATTGCAGAATTCTGTGGTACAGAGCGATCTGAGTGTCCTGGTACATGAATCACAAAACATTAGTATCCAGGTATAGCAAGTGATGAGGAAGGCAAATGGGATGTTGTCATTCATTGCAAGGGGGATGGAATGTACAAGTAGGGAAGTTTTGCTACAATTGTACAGGGCATTTGGAAGACCACATCTGGAGTATTATGCATATTTTGGTCTCCTTTTTTAAAAAGGGATATAATTGCATTAGAAGCTGTGCAGAGAAAGTTCACTTGACTGATTCCTGGGATGAAGGCGTTTTATGTGGAAAGGTCAGACAAGTTGGGCCTGTATTTATTTTATTCATTTACGGGATGTGGACCTCGCTGGCTAGGCCAGCATTTATTGCTCCTTCCTAATTGCCCTTGAGAAGGTAGTAGTGAACTGCCTTCTTGAACTGCTGTAGTCTCCATGTATCCATTGCAGTTTAGAAGAATGAGAGATGATCTTATTGAAACATATAAGACCTTGAGGGGACTTGACAGGGTAGATGGTAAGAGGATGTTTCCTCTTATGGGAGAGACTAGAACTAGAGGACATAGTTTAAAAACAAGGGGTCTCCCTTTTAAGATGATGATGAGGAGAAATTTTTTTCTCAGCTGGTTATACTGTAGAATTCTCTTCCCCAGAAAGCAGTGGAGCCTTATTTTTAAGGCTGAGTTAGATAGATTCTTAACTGACAATGGAGTCAAAGTATATAGGGGAAGACAGGAAAGTAGAGGCCACAATCAGATCAGCCATGATCTTATCAAATGATGGCAATGGCTCAAAGGGCCGAATGGCCTATTCCTTCTCCAAATTTGTATGTTCATATGGTTGCAGACGCTTGGCAATCAGCTAAATAAATAATAAATTATACTCATCACTGAGGAGGAAAATAAATGGCATAGTGGCAATCCATGATGCAACATCAAGATATTGAGTCATAGAGTAAAACGATACACCTTGGCTTCCCCACTTTCTCTCCTCCTTCTCTCCATGCAGCTCAGTTAGGAAAAAGGAAAATAATGCTATTATAAAGTGACTTTTATATCATAAGGGCATAATTTACTTCTGAAGTGCAGTCTCTGTTGCACTCAGAGCTCTGGAAGGACTCTCTTCAAGAAATAATTTTCATGGTTGGGGGGCGGGGGGAGGGGTGGTTAAAAATCAAAAACCTGCACAATGGTCAGTGGGGGGAAAATGAAGGCCATAAATATGCATAATTGCGTGAAAGGCTAGTTTCTAAGTTGCTAATCTCAGCCAGATCATTGTGGAGAAATGCCAGCTGCTTCCCAACAAAAAAGGAAGGAAAATTTGGAGAGTCAGTCTTGCCTTCACAACAGCCTTTGTGGACACTCTGGCACTCGCCCTCGTGATTAATTTTTTGAGTGACACCATTGAAGGACTGTAAACATTTGGGATTGCCATCTGGCCTTGTGGCTTTGGATGATGTTTGATGCAGAGAACCCATTTGGAAGGATAAGGGGAACATAACAGAATATAAACCCAAAAGAAACAAACATAGGATTTAGGAGCAGGACTTTCGAGCTTGCTCCGCCATTCACTAAGGTCATGGCTGATCTGGTTGTGATCTCAACTCCACTTTGCCTTCTGCACCCCCATAACCCTTGACTCACTTGTCTATCAAAAATCTGTCCAAATTCATTTCACATTCTGAAAGAAATGAATGTTAATTAAATATAAATTACATATATCTAATAAGATTTCAATTGATTGAAACAAAAAGATCATACAAAGATAAATGCAAGAATAAATCTTATACTGAAACTATATTCTAGCCAAAATAAAACACATTGCAAATTTACAAATTAGTTATTCATTACCATATTCCTGTTTAAATTAATCAAACTTTAAATAAAAATATCTCTTTAATGAAACAGAAAGCTACCACAGGTACTAACACACATATGTCCTTGTTATACAGGCCACATTCACTATACTTATGATGTGACCTAAAAAACTGGAAATGTTGACAGTAACCTTGAGAATTCAATTCATTACCTTCTATCCTAATTGCTTGGAATAGGTTTTAAGTTAACAGCTATAAATGCAGTTTACTTTAGTCAAAAATAACCATTTGCATTGTGTTTATTCAAGCCTGACTCAATAGAGATAATTAATCATAACATTTCAAAACCAACTAATATCCAGACATAAATAAGTAGCTCTCATTATTTTGTGTAAATTGTGTAAAAAGACTCTTTGTATTCTTGTTTCTTGCCATAAAATGTTGCTAAACAGATGATATTATTTAAGATCATGGCCATGAAATTCTTTGGACTTCTGGCTGTTGTGCAGCCATATCTTCATACCCACATAGCCATGGTTTTTACTTAGACTTCCAAAAAAGTTATTGAGCACAGTGACAGAAATCCCAAGGATTTCCAGACCCAGCATGACTGTATTTGATTATAAATGGAAAATGCGTCATTTGTTATTCCTTCTTGGGAAGGAAGCAGAGCATTTTTTCGCATCTCTAGTTGTGTTTGAAAAAACAGCCTAGAACTACCACAGCCCATGTGGTGAAGGTATGCCCACAATGCTGATAGGTAGGGAGCTCCAGGATTTTGACCAAGGAATAATGAAGCAACAATGGTGTATGTCCAAGTCAGATGTGTGGCTTCAAAGCGGTGGTCTCCCCATGCAGCTGCTGCCTTGTCCTTGTAAGTGGTGCAAATTATGGGCTTAGGAGGTGTTAGGAAGTTGCTGCCATGAATGCTGTAGGTAGCACATGCTGCAATCATGGTATATGGGATATGGAAGGGTGGACCTTTAAGCAAGAATTAAGATGCTGATCAAGTGGGCTGTTTTGTCCTAGATTGTGTTGAGGGTCTTGAATATTGCACCTGCACCTATCCAGGCCAGTGGAAAGTATTTCATCACATTCCCTGTGCATTGCAGGTGGTAGAGAGGCTTTGGGGAGACAGGAGAAGCATCATTAGCTGTAGAATGCCCAGTCTTTCACCTGTAATAGCCATAGCGTTTGTGTTTGGCCCAGGTGAATTTCTGGTCAATGGCAAGCCCCAGGAAATTGATGATAGAGAACTCTGTGATGGTAATGCCACTGAACGTCAAGGATGAGTGGTTCGGTTCTCTCTTACTGGAGATGGTCATTGTGTGGCACTTGTGTGACACAAGTCTAAGCTTGGATGTTGTCCAGGTCCTGCTCTATGCAAGCACTCTTCAATATCTGAGAGTGCAAATGAAGCTGAATGCTGTACAATGCCAACAGCCCCATTTCTGACCTGATGATGGAGGGAACACCATTGTTGAAGATAGTTGGAGTTGAGAGATGCACTGAGAAATTCCTGCAACAATGTCCTGAGGTTGATTTGCCTCCAAAAACCACACCCGCCACTGCAGAATTCTTCCCTGATCCCCATTTTCTTGTGTCTTACTAGAACTGCTTGGTACCGTATTCAGTTGAATGCTGTATATTGTTTTACTGATATATAGCATTGTAATATGTACCACTTATCAAGAAAGGTGGGGTTTTCATAACATGTACTTCATCCCTGCCTGAATACTTGCTCGCTGGTGAGTAATCTCAGCCCTACAAGTCTCAGGAAATGAGCAGCATAAATCCTCTTCAAAAGTGGCTCAAGAATGTATTCTGAAGGACATACAATGCAAATAAACATATACATTACATGACTTGATTCACTCAGGATTATTAGCAGGTAATAATATATATGATGAAAACCTGCTGTAATTTGTTAGGGTGGGGTATGATCATGCATTGAGCAAACATTCTACATATTGTTTGTTGGCATCTGCACCAACAACCATTGCTGCAGAAGATATAGTAGATACTCTGGAGTCATTTGAATACTGTAATCTTTTCTCAGGATTGTTTGCTGTCATGGGTTAATGATTATAGTCACTGAAAATTAAATATGTTCTTTAGATTTTTTTATTCATTCAAGGGACGTGGCTGTTGCTGCTAAGCCACTATTTATTGGTGGTGAGTTGCCTTCTTGAACCGATGCAGCCCATGTATAGGTACACTCACAGTGCTGCTAGGGAGGGAGTTCCAGGATTTTGACTCAGTGACAGTGAAGGAGTGGCAATATATTTCCACGTCAGAATGGTGAATGGCTTGGAGGGGAACTTCCAGATAGCAGTGTTCCCATGTGTCTGCTGCCCTTGTTCTTCTAGATGGTAGTGGTCATGGGTTTGAAAGGTGCTGTCTAAGGAGCCTAGGTGAGTTCCTGCAATGCATCTTCTGGATGGTACACACTGCTGCCACTGTGCATCAATGGTGGAGGGAGTGAATGTTTATGGATGGGGTGCCAATCAAGCCGGCTGCTTTGTCCTGGATGGTGTCAAGCTTCTTGAGTGTTGTTGGAGCTGCACTCACCCAGGCAAGTGGAGAGTATTACCTCATCTAGTTCCAATCACATATTTGATTAACTCTGGTTCTCTACAATTCTTTTTCAAATCGTCTCCTGGTATTATTAAACTTGATCATTCTTCCTTCCTTCATTCCAAGAACGGCTCCTTAATGTATGATAATGCCCAACTGAACAAACCACAGCAGATTTCTATCAGATATAGTTAATTGCTAATAATCCTCAGTGAATTAATTCATGTAATATTTGTCTGTTTATTTGTATCTGAGTGGCCTGCAGAATACATTCCTGAATCATTATTGAAATAGGAACTGAGCTGTTCATTAACTGAGACTCATGAGGCAGAGATTGATGCAACGCATTGATTGGCTGGTTGCTTGAAAAGTTGATAAATGACTAAGAAGCTAGAATGCTTACTGATAGCTTAGCGACACGACTTATAATCAAACCGTTTATAGAATCTGAGAACCTATAGCAGAATTGTTAGCAGATCTCTACTAGTAAGCGGTAAGCCAGGAGCAGAGTCCTCTTGGGATACTTGATTTGGATAGTTAATCATCTGCATCATCCAAAAGAGATCTACTTTACACCCTCTATTAGCTTGTTTATTCATGCAAATAATGGCTTATTTGGGAGTTCATGAACAAAAAGTATGATGTTGGCATCCCTTTTGCAAGATATTGAACTATAGTTTTGCAATCCTTGAATTTGATTTTCACATATTTCTGAAATAATAATTTTAAAAGCAGTTGTCTGATTTATGATATTTTTCATTCTCCCAAATAAAGAATTGCAGGTAGCACTTACATTCATATACTAAAAAACTTCTTAAAAGTCAAAAGGCATTCTGAATATTCTTCAGAAATAATATTAAAACAAACAGGAATACTTAAATTAAGAAGGTCTTTCCACATTAATAAATTTGTTTTAAACATTTATTGGGCACATTTTTGGTACTATGCTATCTGAGCATTTAAGGCAAACTTTGGATACTTATTCCATCTCAACTTCCATGTATCAAATTGTCAATATTGATTTACTTCAATAGCAAGTTATGGCGTTAAACTGCTCCTTGCAGTATAAGGATTACATAAAGGTGATGCAACAGGATCTTTGTTAACACTATCCATTATTCTTCTTTTTGTAGATAAAGGATCACGACTGGGCATAAAGATAGAACAGCCTAAAGTTGTCTCATACCGAGGTAGCAATGCCACTCTGCCCTGTAAATTCTATTACAAACCTGTGCCTGTGCGTGCAGTGCAAGCCCCTCTTAAGGTCAGGATCAAGTGGACCAAACTCACCTCAGATTACCTCAAGGAAATTGATGTATTTGTTTCATTGGGAAACAACTGGAAAAGTTTTGGAAACTACCAAGGAAGAGTTTTTCGAGAAAATGAGAATGATGCCTCTATAACAATAACAGATTTAACATTGGAGGACTACGGCAACTACAAATGTGAAATAATTGAGGGACTAGACGATGTCACCGGAACTGTGCTGCTGGATCTTCAAGGTACAAAAATGTTTAAATTTTTATATGCAAAAGAATTATTTGTTTCATTATCACTAAATATCATGGTAGAGTGCATTTCTTGAAAAGGATTTTGCTCAGTGTTGTATTCATTCAGGTGAATGATGTCATTTCAAAGGACTGTAACACCCAATATCAGCAACTAGTATTCCCTGGGCAGGGAGAGCAAAGCTACTTTTACTCTGTCCTGTTAACATGCCCTCCTCCAATCTCAGCATAGCCTCCCCTAATGCACCAGTGTGAGTTTGCCATTTTCCACATTAGACTGGTCAATTGGTGCCAGTTTCATTCTGTGGTCTCAAAAAATACTATAAATTCTGTGGAACTCACCTCAGACCACTACAAGCACCTCAGTAGAAGACTGATCAAACACATTTTATTTAAAAGCAAAAAACTGCGGATGCTGGAAATCCAAAACAAAAACAAAAATACCTGGAAAAACTCAGCAGGTCTGACAGCATCTGCTGAGAGGAACACAGTTAACGTTTTGAGTCCGTAAGACTGTTCAACAGAACATTTTATTTAAGATCTTTCCATCCAGTAGACAGGCAAGGCTGAATCAATTGGACAGGATTTGAATCAAATTTGGCAGATGGAGTTTAGCGTGGATAAGTGTGAGGTTATCCATTTTGGTCAGAAGAATAAAAAGGCAACTTTAAATGGAGAAAAACTTCAGAATGCTTCAGTGCAGAGGGATCTGGGTGTCCTCGTGCATGAATCGCTAAAAGCTAGTATGCAGGTACAGCAGGTAATAAGGAAGGCAAATGGAATTTTGGCAGTTATTGCTAAAGGAACAGAGTATAAAAATAGGGAAGTGTTGTTTCAACTGTACAAGGCATTGGTGAGACCGCAACTGGAGTACTGTGCACCGTTTTGGTCCCCTTACTTGAAGAAGGAAGTAGTTGCATTGGAAGCAGTTCAGAGGAGGCTCACTAGATTGATTCCAGAGATGCAGGGCTTGTCTTATGAGGAGAGATTGAGCAGTTTAGGCCTATACTTGCTAGAGTTTAGAAGGATGAGAGGCAATCTAATTGAGGTATATAAGATGCTAAAGGGGATAGACAAAGTTGACGTGGAGCGGATGATTCCCCTTGTGGAGCATTCTAGAAAGAGAGGCCGTGGTTTTAGGCTAAGGGGTGGTAGATTTAAATCAGAGATGAGGAGGAATTACTTTTCTCAAAGGATCGTGAATCTGTGGAATTCACTACCTCAGAGTGCAGTGGATGCCGGGACGCTGAATAAATTTAAGGAGGAGAAAGACAGATTTTTAATTAGTAACGGGTTGAAAGGTTATGGGGAGAGGGCAGGAAATTGGAGTTGAGACTGAAATGAGATCAGCCATGATCATATTGAATGGCGGGGTAGGCTCGAGGGGCTGAATTGCCCACTCCTGCTCCTAGTTCTTATGTTCTTATGTTATGTTGGATCCAGACCTCAAAGGTACTCCCTTCTGCACCCTCCCTGGTTCCCATTGATTTGATTTCAGTCAAATGTTGCCTTGACATCAAAGGCAGTCAATCTTATCTCACCTCTGGAATTCAACTTTTTTGTCCACATTTGGACCACGGCTGTAACTAGGTCTGGAGCCGAGTTGCCCCGGTGGACCCCAAACTGAGCATTGCTGAGCAGGCTCTTTAATTTTAGTCAGGATTTTCTGAACTCACTGTGGGAAATTTGGCAGCCCAGCAGAAAGTCCACTGACTTTCAGCAGGACTAGACGATCCTGGCGGAAGATCTCGCCCTTTGTCAGACTCTTCAATCGCTCTAATCCACCCATTTTTTTTTTTCTCATTTGTGTCTTTCTCCCTCCTTCAAATATCACAAATATTTGAGTCTTTATCCAGTCTATCTGTACTTATTTTTATTTGGACCTTTTGGTGTATTTTTCTCAATTATCTCATGAGGTTTCTTTCTATTAAGGCACCATGAGGTTCTGAAAATTCTGGACTCTGCTGGACAGAATAGAAATTATCACTTGGTGTCCTGTATGATAAGAAGGCCTTCCTTTCTGAGGAATATATATATTTTTTAAAAAGTGAATTTCTGACATTTGGCATAATTTTCACTGAGATCTAATTGTGATGAAAGAGAGGAACTAAATTACATTGTTAAGAACCACCATCCTTAAAATAGCAGATAATGACCATCCCATCAGTTTTATGATGTGCTGCCAATTATCATATGCTTTAAAGTATACAAACCACTCTAAAAATGCGGGGAAAAGAAAGCTACAAAATAGGTTCCACCTTCTGATTATAGAAGGAATGACTAGATGGTTGTTTCTTAAATTTAAAAATATATATGTTTGAGGGATCTATTTCATATAAAATAATTGAGCAGAGTATAAACTAAGGCAGTAGTAATAGCTTTAGAAGAGATAGTGGAGAGACTCATAAGAGAAGTTGCTCTTATGGAGCAATAACTTCCCACTTTTGCACCGAAGATAGAAATAGAACTTCCCAGGAAAGGCACAGGATAGGTTTTATAAAGTGTAAATCTGTCTATAACAGCAATGTGCCAAACTTCTGCAGCACCAGTATGGTAATTCCTTGCCTGTCAAGTCTCAATCATTTGCATTGAAACGCAGTCAAAATGTGACCTATTTCAATGTGCTTCACTCATAAAAAATAAACACAGCTCCTCCATGCGTTGAAATGAGTTTTTAATCTATCACATTTCTTTTGGTAATAAATTTTACTCTTGACCTTTCCCCAGTGTTGGCAGCTCTGGTTGTTTCTAATTGAGAATTTAGAGCTTTTTGTTAATTTATTTTTTCACAGGGTGTAGATTTCGCTAGCTAGGCCAGCATTTATTGCCCATTCCTAATTGTCCTTGAGGTGTGGTGGTGAACCACCTTGAACCGCTGCAGTCCATGTGTTGTAGGTACACTTACAGTGCTGTTAGGAAGGGAGCTCCTGGATTTTGACCCAGCAACAATGAAGGAACGCCAATATGTTTCCAAGTCAGGATAGTGTGTGGCTTAGAGGGGAACTTGCAGGTGATGATGTTCCCGTGTATCTGCTACCCTTGTCCTTCGAAGTCATGGGTTTGGAAGGTGCTGTCGAGGGAGCCTTGGGGCAACTTGTAGATGGTACACACTGCTGCCACTACATGTCAAAGGTGGAAGAAGTGAATGTGTTTAAGGTGGTGGATGCGGTGCCAATCAAGCAGGCTGCTTTGTCCTGGTTGGTGTCAAGCTTCTTCAGTGTTGTTGGAACTGCACTCATTCAGGCAAGTGGAGTGTATCCCATCACACTCCTGACTTGAGACTGGGAAATGGTGGACAGGCTTTTGGGAGTCACTCTTTACTCACCCAAGAATTGCCAGCCTCTGACCTGCTCTTGTAGCCACAGTATTTATATGACTGGTCCAGTACAGTTTCTGGCCAATGGTAACCCAGGCTGTTGATAGTGTCCTTAATGTTGATGCTCAGGTACTATAGACCTGTACTCACTTTTGCAAAATGTCTCAGTTTATTTGTTATATTTACGTGTTTCAGACTGGAACTAGAAATGTAATTTTATATAGCAGTTACCTTTTTGATGCTCTCTTTCCCAATCGGGAAAGTTATGAGTTTACTACATTAGATAAAGAGGTAGTAGACCAGATTCCCACATCAATCAGTGGTGAGATAGCATCTGCAAATAGCCGCTGCAGTGCACTGCAGCCTGACCCAGATAGTGAAACGCAGTGTTTTAGATCATGTCCCACATTTTGTTTAAATTATGTTTTTCTCTGCAATTCTGAATAATATTCATTAGCACAAGATTTGGCACAATTAATAGACAGGATTTCAATCAATTTCCAATTAAAAATCCTGCCCCTCAAATAATGAATGAATAATTACAACTGAAAATACTGTCATCAAATTAATTTTATTCTCAATATTTCTGTTGATACTTCACAATTCTTTAATGAAACTTCAGAAGAAAAAAGACAACTGATTTGAGATTTCATAGGTTTTACCTCAATAAAAAGCATTTATTTCTAATGTGCTTTCTGTGAAGTGTGCCAGATTCAGTATAATGTTCATGTTTAAGAGCACACATTACTGGTGAATCAGCTTGGAGAAGCCCAGAGAACACTGGGATCCATATTAGGAGATCAATGGCAACACACCAAAGAACTCAGCAGTAATACTATGAAGGGGAACCTGGGGCAGGAAAAGGAGAAGTGCAAGGTCAGGAGTCCAGGACAGATGGGGAATAACACAACATCAGCAAATTGAGGCACAAGGACAAGAGCAGTAGAAGGTCAAGGAATCGGCAGGAACATAAGAAATAGAACCAGGAGTAGACCATTCAACCCCTTGAGCCTGCTCCACTATTCAGTACAATCATGGCAGATCTTCTCCCTCAACTCCACTTTCTTACCAGCTCTCCATATCCCTAGAGGAGAGGTATAACATCAGATGTCCAGGGTAAAAGAAGAACTGCAAAACTTTAGGGAATCAGGAGGCTGAACAGAAACACGTCGGGGCCCTTCAAGCTGATCTTTGTGTCCCTCTGCTAAATTTTAAGTGGATACTGAATGCCTTATATGCAACCGTTCAACAAAAGCTGTAGAATTTTATCACTGGCACTTTCCTGACAATGTGACTGGATCAGATTTGTGTAAGTGGGGAATTGTGACATTTACCAAAGAGTTCGAATCCTACTTCTAGACCCTCTTATGCTGTGAAAATTAACAGATAGTTAATTTTTAAATTTAAATTGAGCTACAACTTGTCCTACATATCCAGACACTGCCCTATATTTCTCCGTTTTGAACTGTTGAGAATAAAAAAAAAACCCCAGTAAATCTAATAAAGGAAATTTCAGTTTTGATGAAAGCTCATCTCAGCCTGAAACATGAACTCTGTTTCACTCCACGGATGCTGCCTAACCTGCTGAGTATTTCCAGCATTTTAAAATTTTTATTAAAGGAAATTTCAGGTTTTGGCTATATTGGTTAATTAAAATTAATTTGATTGCGCAGCTTAGTTGTGTGCAGGCCCACTGCTTCAGAATGGCCAGACAGAAATCTAAACAAAATCCAAAAGATTAACCAACTCACTGCAAAGATTCATCTCCTCGAAGCTGGATCAAGAGTTGTTTTGGCCTGAAAACAGCTATTTCTGAAATTTCAGACAGGGATAATGAATGCTTCAGAGGAGTTAATGAGATGGCGGGGTGGGGGGCGGGCGGTGGTGGGGTGGAAAATAACATACAAAAAGGCAGTGAGGAGAGTCGCACAATTCAGCCAATTTTAAATAATTTAAATTTGCTTTCCACCCTGAAAGCTGACAGATTTTATATTATTTGATTCAATTTGACTTGATTTATGTGGAAAGGTTGCAGGCATGCATATGTATGTATGAATAAATTTATAGTAATGAGTCCAGTGAAAAAAAACACGTGAAATCCTCTCATTGGTTCTTCACGAATTTTGCAACAGTATTTTGACAATCTGTTCTGAAATTTAAGATATATACACAGAATTTTGCAGGAGAAATGTGCAAATTGTGTAAGCGTCGCAGTCAAATTATGGCAATATGGAGAAAAGCTGCACAAAAACATCAGCTGCAGTGTGCAGATGTTATTAATGAATAATTGAAATTTCACAGGATCAGAATGCCCCTCAGGTCCTAGCAAGTCATTGTAAGGAATGTTAAATGAGTACATATTTGAATTGAAGTATCTAATTTTACACATATCTGACAATCTGTGTATCATTGTGTTTGTGTTGCTTGCAGTAATCATGCACATATGACTAGTAGACTCTTCATATTGTTACAACCAAGTTAGGAGGGGTGAACTGACTCCTCCCTTTGTCCCACTCCTGAGTTGATTTAAATCTAGTTTAAATCCGCACATCCAACCTGGCCAATTACCACCCCATCAGTCTACTCTCGATCATCAGTAAAATAATGTTATCAACGTGTTATCAAGCATCACTTGCTTAGCAATAACCTGCTCACTAACACCCAGTTTGGGTTTCGCCAGGGCCACTCAGCTCCTGACCTCTTTACAGCCTTGGTTCAAACATGGACAAAAGAGCTGAACTCCCGAGGTGAGGTGAGAGTGACTGCCCTTGACATCAAGGCAGCATTTGACAGAGTGTGGCATCAAGGAGCCCTAGCAAAACTGGAGTCAATGGGAATCAGGGGGAAAACTCTGCTGGTTAGAATCATACCTAGTACAAAGGAAGATGGTTGTGGTTGTTGTAGGTCAGTCATCTCAGTTCCAGGATATCACAGCAGGAGTTCCTCAGGGTAGCGTCCTCGACCCAACCATATTGGGAGCTGGTTCATCAATGACCTTCCATCATAAGGTCAGAAGTGGGGATGTTCGCTGCTGATTGCACAATGTTCAGCACCATTCGTGACTCCTCAGATACTGAAGCAGTCCATGTCCAAATACAGCAAGACCTGGTCAATGTTCAGGCTTGGGCTGACAAGTGGCAAGTAACACTCACGCCGCACAAGTGGCAGGCAATGACCATCTCCAACAAAAGAGAATCCAACCATCGTCCCTCAATGTTCAATGGCATTGACATCACTGAATCCCCCACTATCCAACATCCTGGGGGTTACCATTGTCCAGAAGCTGAACTGGACTACCCATATAAATACTGCAGCTACAAGAGCAGGTCAGAGGCTAGGAATCGTGAGGCAAGTAATTCACCTCCTGACTCTCCAAAGCCTGTCCGCCATCTACAAGGCACAAGCCAGAAGTGTGATGGAATACTCCCCACTTGGCTGGATGAGTGCAGCTCCAACAACATTCAAGAAGACACCATCCAGGACAAAGCAGCCCGCTTGATTGGCACCACATTCACAATCATTCTCTCCTCCCGCCACTGACGCACCATAGCAACAGTGTGTGAAGAGTCATTCGGACTCAAAACGTTAACTGTATTCCTCTCCGCAGATGCTGTCAGACCTGCTGAGTTTTTCCAGGTATTTTTATATTTGTTTTGGATTTCCAGCATCCACAGTTTTTTGCTTTTACCATTTACAAGATGCACTGCAGGAATTCACCAAGGCTCCTTTGACAACACCTTCCAAACCCGCACCCACTGCCATCTAGAAGGACAAGGGCAGCAGATAGTTGGGAACACCACCACCTGGAATTTCCTCTCCAAGTCACTCATCATCCTGACTTGGAAATATATCGCCGTTCCTTCACTGTCACTAGGTCAAGATCCTGGAACTCTCTCACTAACAGCACTGTGAGTGTACCTACACCACATGGACTGTAGCGATTCAAGAAGGCAGCTCACCTCTACCTTCTCAAGGGCAATTAGAAATGGGCAATAAATGCTGGCCCAGCCAGCGAAGCCCACATCCCGTGAATGAATTTTTTAAAAAGGTTTGAATTTGAAAAGTTGATATTGCCAATTCAGTATACGTACTTAACTGTCGTATAGCTTGATGCAAGACATAAGCCAGCCAAGTTCCTTAAGTTAACAAATAAATAGGCTTATTGCTAAAACTCACTCGGGTAAAGATGCAGAAATTATTAATTATTAATAAAAAAGTTTAAAATGTACAAATATATTCAACTTTCCATGAATACAAAACATACCCAGACACACACACAACACCCCAAGCATGCACATAAAAAACATAAAACTTTACAGAGTATCAGATCTTAAAACTTGGCCAATTAAAATATTAAAGTAAGAAAATATTATTCACAGATTGTCCGGATGCTTGTTTATAGCTGAAGAGTCACTTTCCACAGGCACTTGGGTTTCTCACTGGAGTAGTGGCTCTGCAGCCGTGGCTGGTTGATTCTATTTTCTCTTAGAGACAGTGGTGTTGATTTGGAATCCTCCTTCAAGAACTCTTGGTTTGCAGCAATGAGATCTTCTAGTGGGTTTTCAAACCACAAACAGCTGAGCTTTGAAGAACTAGGTTTCAGAAGAAGAGAGTGGGCTGTTGCCCCTTCTATCCTTGTGGCAGTCTCTCTGGCTGTTAGTTCAAATCCAGTATATTTCACCCACGAGCTGGGTCACGTGACCACTCTCTAGTTTCAAACTGGAATTGTCTTAGCCGCTGTCTCTGAGAGTTCCGTAGACTCTGTGGATGGAATTTTTCCAATGCACACACAGCGGGTTTCGTGGCAGGTGGGAGCGAAGAATCCAGCAGCAGGCAAAAAATCGGAAATCTGCCGGCATAAAACAGTTTGCAATTCTCCCAATGGTGGGTTTATGGTGGGCCAGTTATCCCTCCAGCTAGTGGCATGAATGCCATTTGCATGTCATGAATGCTCATTAAAACAGCTGCTCGCCGGAATCTTGTCAGGCCTTCTAATCTTGTGTCACACCAACGGGAAATTACATCAGCCTCAAACCCATTTGAAAAGGGGTGGCACGCACAATCAGACCTCAGTTCCCTCTTAACTTCAAGGTGAGTGAAACAAACATAGCCTACCTGCCATAGTGCTGCGTCAGTCTTGTTGCGGTGAACGCCACACTGCCGGGGCTGTAGGGTTGGTCTGCTCCTGCTCTTTGCCTACATTGTCCTGAAGAACACCACTACGCTGTGGTATTCATGCAGCCCTCCATGCTCAGAAACTAGCACTTCAACCAGGGGTAGGCTGTGAGACAAGGGTGGGGTTGACAAACATGAAGGGGGCAACAGGGAGGGAAGGCTGTGGAATGGCAGTAGGGGGAAAGGGCAAACACGAGGGGGTCACCCTCTAACCGCTTGTTGCCGCAGGAGTGAACAGGAGTCTGCTTAGAAAGAAAGGAGGGAGACCTCCTAGCAATGAAAGCCACTGAAAGCCAATGGCTTCATTAGCTCTGTTAAAGGGCTACTCAGAACTCGGTGGCTTCACATCGCAGTCACTGCATCTCAAGAGTAACACATAGGAATGTTGAATTTGTGAAGGAGGCACAGCTGCATCATATATGGTATTCCATCAATGCAGGCCTGTCACGTGTTCACCAGATTTGATACTCCTAATGGGCCAAAGATGCTCACTGATCATGAGCAACTGATTGGTCAGTAATATGCCACATCAGATTTTGAAGCACAGAGCTAGGCTAGGTCACACATCTCAATTAAACATTAGCATCCCATGTAGGGTTCAAGATGTTACATATCTGCAGTGCCATCATGGTCACCTCGATGTGTCTGCTAGTGTCTCAGGGACAAGGCGGCATCAGCCGCCATGCAAGTAGGTCAGGAAATATTATGGACCCTTACAGTCTCCAAACGTGTCATCTCCTGAGCTTCACTTTCTTTCCCCTTGCATCATTAACATCCTCAATGTTTCCTTTCAGAGAAGGCAAAAGCAGATATGGATCTAGGACTCAATGCTGCCTTTGTCAGGGTCCTAATGCAATGGAGGAGGTGAAGAAGGGAGATGCGACTCCACGTGCAGCTCCAGCAGGAGGGACATGGTCAAGCGGAGCCAGAGTATAAACAGGAGTGTCAGGAGGAGAGACCCAAACAACGGGGACGACTTTCCAGATCTAGGCTTTATTGTAGAAGAGTCTCCTATTTACAAATGAGTGAGAGGCAATGCTGTGCATGTCTGCACTTGTCCCAAGCTCTGGTACATCACGTATGCCACATTTTTCATGAAGACCTGATGCCATGTGGAGTTGGATGGTATCCCCTGCCAGTGGCTTTGAAGGTGACCGCAGCGCTCAATTTCTTTGCCTCTGGGTCTTCCCAGGGATCAACAGGGGACCCATGCAGTATCTATCAGTCCACAACACATCGATACATAAAGGAGGTCACAGATGCCCTTTACAGGAAGGCCCTTCATTATTTCAGGTTTGCTGTGGACGAAGATAGCCAGGCTGCTAGATTCACTGGCTTAGCTGCCATCTTATGCTTCCCATGAGTGCAGGATGCAATAGACTACACCTATGTAATTATACGGGCTCCATGACAGCAGGCCCTAATGTTTATAAACTGCAAAGGCTATCATTCCATCAACATACAACTGTTGTGTGATTATCGGAAGCACGTACTGCACAATTGTGCATGGTACCTAGGAGTTGCCATGATTCCTACATCCTGAGTCACTCCCAGGTGCCTGAGATTTTTGAGGGGCCATTACATCTGCAGGGATGGCTACTTGGGGATAAGGGGTACCCACTGAAATGCTGGCTGTTAACATCAGTGCGTCGCCCTCAGAGTCGTTTCTAGGAGAGGTATAACGCTGCTCACATCTCCGCACGCTCCCTTATAGAGCAGACCATAGGGCTTCTGAGGATGCGCTTGATGCTTGGACCGCTCAGGTGGCTCACTCCAATACACTCCCGACAGGCTTTCCCACATCATCACAGTATGTTGCACTCTTCACAATCTGGCAATACAAAGAGGTGAACCCCTGCCAGAGGATGACCTGGAGGAGGACGAGAGCTCATCGGAGAATGAAGATCTGAAGAACTTCAGGAGGTTGCTGTGGGTCAGTATGAGCGCGATCACGCCATGGAGGAAGGAAGACATGGGAGATGTGCCCATGATAAATGTTCATTGCTGACAGGTTCTAGGAAGAGTAAGGTTTAAGTGAGGGAATATGGCCACATCTCACCTAACCCTCAATGCCATTTTCTTTCATCTCAGGGGAGGTCCGCCAACTTGCAGTGAGAACGAGTCCTGCATTCACACTTGCACGTTCTGGCCTCGTGAATCACCAGACCATGATCTTTGCTTTGTGGGGCCCTGTGAATGAGGTCACTCTGGGAACTGAAAGTCCACTTAGGAACAAGAGCGATGCGAGAGAAGACTTGGAGCCTTTGCCACCATCTAATGATGCAAACACTGCTGCGACTGAGATGTGGACATGCCCAGGGCTCTCCTCCTCCTGTGCATGTCTTTTCTTCTGCCACTACCACTGAGGGGAGGCAAATGCTGCTAAAATATCGATGCTGATGAATTGTCTTCGTTCAATGGTGTTCCTTGAGGAAAAAGGGTTAGAAACGCTTATATCACACACTTCAAATAAAGATTTAAACACATCTCCCTGACATCACATAAGGAGTGCTGAGACTAGTTCAACTGAGGTTGACATCATGAGAATGTGAATCTTACAGTGGAACGCTATCACTAAGTGGGAGGAAGGCTAAACCTCGAAATAAGAGGATTCCAAAGTACTAAATCACAACGCCTTCAATTGCCAAGAACATTCACATAACCATCAAATGTATTCACAAAAGTGCAATTTCTTTACATGTATAGCAAACCCATGACCCAAAAGTGATATCAGTTTTTCTTAACTTTCCTAACTGGTGCAGCCCCGACATCCACAGCAGGGGTGGAGGTAGCCTGCTGACTGCTACGTCCTGATGTCTGTGATGACCTTGGCGAATGTCCTCTGGTGGCCCAAGGGCTGGAGGGCCCGGGCCTGATAAGGATCACCTACTCAGGTGCAGAAGGATTCTCGGTGGCCTGAGCAGCTGGAGTGGATGGGGCACAGGCAGAAGGGGCTGTGAGCGGCTGCACACTCTTGGAGTATCCTGAGGGTAGGCCCCCGGGTTGTCCGTCTGACACTCATCCTCCCTGTGGGTGCCGAGGGCCCCGCCCTGACTCCAGGACGTCGGGGGAGGTCAAGGTGCCTCATCTCCATTTAACCACATCCTGATGGTACCTACCAGGGTGTGTGGCCATGGAGTGCAGGGCTGAGCACAAACAGGGCAAGACCTGCTGGGCCAAGGTCTCCATGGTGGTCGCCAGCCTTCCCGTGGTGACATCGACGTGCTCGCATGACTGAGCCACGACATCAGACAGAACGCGGATGGACACCTCCATCGTTCGCTCTAGTCTGCTGAGTGACTGTCGATTCTCTGCCTGATGTTCCACCACTTGTTGTTGCATCTCCAGCATTGAGTTGGTTTCGTTTCCAGAAGCTCATCATCTGACTCAGGCTGAGCGGGTGGCAGGTCTCCAGTAGCCCTCCGAGTGCCGGAGACCTGGGCTGTCTGTGCCTCCGACTGCTGCGGGGATGTGTCAATCAGGTGTTCCCCAGAAAGTAAGCCTGTGTCTAACCTACATCTGTGCCCCACCGATGTGTATGTCTCTGAGCTGGTGGAGGGTACGTGTGTGTGCCATGACGGTTCTTCTGGAGCTTCCTCTTCGGATGTTATCTGGGGGCTCGCACTGGTGCTGGACTGGCTTGGGGGCCTCGATCTGCTGGTGCCTGGAAAATAGAAAGCAGAATTTCAGTTAATGAGCATGAGCTAGATAAGACTGCATGTGACTCACTGTAAATGTCGGGATTTCATGAAGTGATAGAGCTGTGATCCATACTGGGTTGGTGGGAGAGGCCTGTCTCCCCGTCCCCACAGGAGCAATCCCCATCTTCCCCAGCCAGCTCAGTTACAGCCTCCTCAAACTCAGTGAGGGCAATGATGTCAGCCGCGCCTCCCCCAGTCTGCACTCTCTCGTGCTGTTCTGCACCAGTTTGACTTGTATGAAGAAGAAAGAAAGACATGTGATGAGAAGGAATGGAGCAGAGGTTGGGTGAGACGCATGTCCCCCTGTGTGTGGTGAGCCCTCATGGAGTGTGAGCAACATGATAGATTGAATGGTGGTGATGTGAAAGTCTCGGTGAGAGAACGAGTGTTGATATGTATCCCCCGCTAATGGTAGCATGAAACCCCTGAAAAGAGTAGCCGTTTGAGTGCATGATGCCATGATGAGAGTTTGACATTGGAGAGAGCTGAAGGATGACTTACCCTGGTGGAGCGGATGAGATCATTCATCCTCTTTCTGCACTGGATGGCATTTTGGATGTGGTTGCCAGCCGCGTTGACCTGTTCCACGACAGCCTCCCGGGCCGGAGAGGAGAGGCTGCTGCACTTCCCGCAGCCATCCCTGGGATAGAGCGTGTGCGTTTGTGCCTGCACCTCTGGAGGGCCTGGTGGGTGAAGCGGGGTGTTGCTTCTCCTTGAGGCCCTCGGCCTCCTTCTTATGGCTGCAAGACATCTCTGGTGGTCTGGAGAGAGTGAGATTATATGTTGGACTGGCCTTTTAAACATGGCGCCCAGACCTTCGAATCCACCAGCTGACGATGGGTGGATGAATCAGCTCCCGACCCGCCAGGTGATTCGGACCGATACACATCTTTACTTAGTCTCATTAATGGAAAATTCCATCCTGAGTCTTCATAAGACAGCTTGTGTCCTTCGCAAATGCAACATAGTAGCTGCTGTAGGTCAAGTGTCCTTTGCTTAGCAAAAAGTGCTTTTTAAAAATGCAATATATATGTGTTCGGCTGACAACATTGTAAATTAATATGTTATATAGAATGTTAATTAATAACTATATTTGCTTATATATTATATTCACTTCTATTTTTTTTGTGTTCTTCATTTCATTCTAGGTGTTGTGTTTCCATACTTTCCACGACTGGGTCGCTACAATCTGAATTTTATTGAGGCTCAGAAGGCTTGTGAAGATCAGGATGCAGTTGTTGCTTCATTTGAGCAGCTTTATGATGAGTGGAGAGCGGGAATGGACTGGTGTAATGCAGGCTGGCTGAGTGATGGATCTGTGCAGTATCCTATCACCAAACCTAGGGAACCATGTGGAGGGAGAAATACGGTTCCTGGTATCAGGAGCTATGGATACAGAGATAAGGCAAAGGACAAATATGATGTGTTCTGCTTTACATCCAACTACAAAGGTATGAAATTCAAATGTTCTGCTCTGTCTTAATGATACAGAATTTTGATATGCTCACAAACTGGATCAGTAATAGGGTTCAGTCTTAATCAAACCATTAGATGGAAGTACTGAACAGGTTCATTGTAATTTTCCACTGAAAAGGCAATGAAAGTCAGTTAAACTGCAGTTGTCTTGTACTCCTTCCAACGGCTGGTTATAGTGTAGCAATGGCATCGGCCTAAGAAATAATTGCTTACTTTGCCTGGAGGTGGCCTCTCCCTTCCCAGAGATGTATATATCAGAGGTTCAGAACTGTGGCCGCAGGTAATCCTGCAAAGGGTTTGCCCCCTCCACAGTGATGGCCTGGCATGTGGCCACACTTATTTTTCTACAATTTTATAGCTATTCACAGGGCGCCTCTATCTTGAGGTTCCTTCATGTTATCAGCAGCACCCACTTCTCCCAGTGGGGCTACCAGCCTGACATCACTGTGAGGCCTCCTATTGGGCCTGTTGGTTCTCTGGTCCATAATGAATTGGATGGAGTTCCCAGAGATGTCTTTTTAATTGGCTACCTCCAGGAAGATCAGGACCAAAATTCTGTCATGGCCACTTCTGCGTTTCCATCCCAGATGTCGAAATCACAAAATAACTGGGAAAAGTCAGCCCATTATCCTAGAAATAAAGACAAATTTAATTTAAAGAGTGAACTGTGAAATGTTGTTTCTAGCCCTATCACCAAGCAGAGATCATGGAGTTAATTTTGTAAGTCTCTTCTGCCAGCATCAAGCATTGAAAGTCTAAGTTGTAGATAACTTAATAACCCCAATTCTTTGATACCCTTACCATTACAAGGCTCCACTATCCATTATACTTCCCAAAATTATCCTCTATAATTTTAATCCCTTTGTTGACAACTGATGGTTGGCTCTTCATGTTGTATGGAAGAGTTAGTCAACTGAGTTGGTCCTCATATCATGGATTCTGGCTCAAAACATGTATCTCTAGAAAGTGTTCCTGGATAGTTTGTTCTTATCTCCTATGTACCACTGTCATTGTTTTCTGAGAGGGAAGGCCATTGTCTTGGCACATGCTGCTGTCCTGGGAGAGGGAACTATCAGGCAGGTGGACTCCAGCTGCTGCCATTCCACGAGGCCCTGGATCTCTGGCCCCACTGGTAAGTGGGATGTCTGATCCATAGAATCCTATGGCACAGAAGGAGGCCATTTGATCTATCATGTCTGTGCTGACTGAAAAATAACTACCTAACCTAATTCCACTTTCCAACTCATGGTATGTAGACTTGTAAATTACTTCCAAGTGTCTATCTAAGTGCTTTTTCAATGCGATAAGTGTTTTTGCTTCTACCATCCTTTGGCATACCGGACACTTTCCTCTATTAGCCAAGGCATTGAATAGAACACCATGGAGGTTATGTTAGAACTATGTTAAAACACTAGTTAGGCAACAGTTAGAGTACTGCATACAGTTCTGGCCAGCGCATTACAGGAAAGGATCACACTAGAGAGGGTACAGAGTAGATATATGAGGATGTTGCCAGGAATGGAGAATTTTAGCTATGAGAAAAGCCCAGGCTGTTTTCTTTCAAATAGAGAAGGCTGGAGGGAGATTTCATTGAGATGTATAAAATTATGAAGGACCTAAATAGAATAGATAACAAGGGCCTTTTTCCCATATCAAAAGGGGGCAATAACCAGGGGACACGGATTTAAAATATTTGACAGAAGAATTAAAGGGATAGAGAAGCATTTTTTTTTCACCCAGTGGGTGTGGGGGGCCTAGAACTCACTGCCTGAAAGGGTGGTAGAGGCAGAAACTCTCATCATAATTTTAAAGTAGTTGGATATGCACTTGAGGTGCCATAACCTACGGGGCTATGGACCAAAAGCTGGAAAGTGAGATTTCTTTTTTGGGAAGAACAATGGTTAGATAACTTCCTTCTGTGCCAGGAATTTTCTATATTTCTATGTCAGGGCACTCCAGCAACATGCCAGTAGCCAGAGAGGATTGAAAAATGATGATCAGGGTCTCCACTGTTTCCTTCATTGCTCCTCTTAACAGCTTGAAATATATTTCATCCGGACCTGTTGATTTATCTACTTCCTAAGATGCTAAACTCCTTAATATTTTCACTCTTACTATGTTTATCTCATCCAATATTTCACACTAAGCCTGAGGCACATCAATGGCCCTGGAAATTGATTGCATTTGTATAGGCAGAGAGTAGTGGCCAGATGTTGGGTTCAGTCACTAGTCGAGTCCCACAGTGATCCATGTTAGAATCGTTGCTGTTCAGTGTTTATCAGTGATTTGGATGAAGGTTTCAGAATATACTTGAGATTTTGTTGATGTGAAGTAGCTAGGACTTTAGATGAAATAGACTGCAGGCATCAGACACACTGATGGAATAGGTCCTAGTGTGGCAAATGCCCTCCAATGTGAACAAAACCTGTGGAATAAGTTTCCAGAATTTGTGGTGAATATATATTTAGTTGAGGCTTTATGGATAAGTTCCTAAGAATGAGAGACATTTCAAGTTATAGAGGATAGGTGGTGCCAACAGTAACTAGTGTTATCAGTTATTGCAATCTCCTGGAGTTTGATTAATTGCTTTCACAGGTCTGTGTAGAAATCCTCAAGGGATTTTATTTGTAAATTGGCCTACAGCCTATTCTCTGTTTATTTGCCTCTCCAGGAGATTGCATAACTGGAACTTAGTGTCATTCTGGTAGCCCACTACCAGTCCCTTTCCAGGGCCTCAATATCCTCCCCACCATGTGAGGACTTGATGGTGCACGTAGGTTGCATATTGTCTGAATGTAACAGAACCAGCTGGCTTTTTCTTCTCTGTTTGTTGTTAAGCATATTCAGCATAATTAGTTGCCAAATTGATGGGGATTACTTTAGAATCAATCATGTGATGCTATACGACCCTATTACTTTAATTATTCTTTCAAATACATCATGCCCCCTCAACCATATTCTGTAAGCCTTGTGTAAAATGCAAAGAAAATTGAACCAGAATAGATTCATCTGTTTTTTTCAGAAAAGCAGTTTAATGTAAAGAACAGCAAATAACTGGTTGCAAGTTGAAGGCAACAATTGTAGCCGTGAGGTAAGCTAATGTCCCCTTCTCTAAAATTGTAATGTCATCAGAAACACTCAATTGAATTGCCACCTTGTAATTCCCTAGAATTTTAGTCTTAAATTTGCTTTTACTGCATTAAAAATAGCACAGTGATATGAATAAAAATTGTTTAGGTTAAGGATGAGTATTTAGTTAAACTCAGATCCTAAAGCCATTATTAGTTGGGATTGTAATTTTTTTTTAATTCATTCATGGGATGTGGGCATCATTGGCTAGGCCAGCATTTATTACCCATTCCTAATTGCCCTTGTTCAGAAGGCATTTAAGAGTCAACCACATTGCTGTGGGTCTAGAGTCACATGTAGGCCAGACTTCCTTCCCTAGAGGACATTAGTGAACCAGATGGGTTTTTACAACAATCAGCAATGGTTTCATGCTCATCATCAGACTTTTAATTCCAGATTTTTATTGAATTCAAATTTCACTATCTGCTGTGGTGGGGTTCAAACCCAGGTACCCTGGAATACTAGTCCAGTGACAATACCACTATGCCACCATCTCCCCATGATCTTAACGCTAATATAAGAGCAGGGGAATCCTCTGCCAACCTGAGAGGAGCCTACAAATAACTCCCCTCAGTATGGTGTCTGTCAGGGACTGAAGGTGACTGCAGATTACGAGGCTGCCAAAAAAAAACCCCAGTGAGCCACTCTGATAAAAGAATGTCTATCGTTAAACTACAACAAATAAAAAAAAAAGACTGAATGAGCCTTTCAATCCATTTTACAAACAAACTTCACCCATTATGCAAGGTTTTCCTGCAAATACCACCACAGTATTCAAATATTATTTTAGAAGACGTGGGCTGAAAATGGGCCAGGGACCCATTATGCCGGCCGTTGTCCAATTGTGCAGTTATCAGATCTTTCAGTATCATGTCCACTAGATGAATTTCGGTGAGTAATTCATTCAAATAGGCAACTGTAAACTAAATAAGCTTATAATGATGGCGGAACATCAGATGGTGTATTTGCCATTTTCACTATGTCAGTAACATTGCATACTCCTGACTTGAGCATTGTAGATGGGAGTAGGGCTTTGAGAAGTGAGGAGGTGAACCACTCATCAGAGAGTACCCAGTCTCTGACTTGCTTTTGTAGCCACAGAATTGGTAAAGCTGGTCAAGTTTAGCTTCTGGTCACTGGTGACGCTCAAGATGTTGGTGATGAGGGTACCTGTGAAGGTCAAGGATTTTCTCTTGTTTGACATAATCACTACCCAGCACTTACATGGTGTGAATATTGCCTGTTACTTGTCAGCCCAACTCTAGAGTTTATCCAGGTATTGCTGTAGCTTGGCATAGTGTGCTTCTTTCAGAGAGATGTTAGAAATAGAGCTGAAAACTGTAGAATCATTAGCAAATAACCCCTATCCTGAACAACCCCTCCCCTGACCTTATGATAAACAGAACGTCATTGATGAAGCAGTTGAAGATGGCTGTGTTGAAGATTCTTCCAGGAGGAAGTCCTGCAAATGTGTCTTCAGGCTGTACTGTCTGGCTTCCAACAGTGACAGCCATTTTCCTTTGCTTCAGGTATGATTCGGCCATTGGAGGGTTTACTTTTTGACTAAAATCTATTTGTTTTACCAGAGCTTCTGGATGCCACAAACAGTCAGATTCAGCCTGATGTCAAGGGCAGTTAGCCTCACTTCGCCTCATGCATTCTTTTGTCTATGTCTGGATCAAGGCTGTGATAAGTCCTGGAGCTAAATGGCTCTGACTGAACCTGAGCTGAGCAGAACAGGATAGGTTCTTAGGCTTTTGATGTGTAGGTGTTACTTGATGATACTATCAATGACTCTATCCATCACCTCACTGGCGACTGGGGGGAAACTGATAAGCCTGTATTTGTACTTCTCTCATGAATGGGAAATCTTCCATATTGTTGGGTAGATACCAGTGTCCTAGCTGAACTGGAACAGCTTGGAAGTGGCTATCTCTGGTGGACAAGTCTTCAGCAGTACTGCTGGAATGCTGTCAGGGTTCACAGCGTTTTTTGTGTCCTGGCTGAAGATACTTCCAAACAGTCGGTTGGACTTGAGTATTACTGAAAAAAGACATGTTGCCAAATTTTTTTGTCTTGCCAAGAAGCCAATCCACTTGCTAACCAATCAGCACTCTCTTCTCATACAGTATAAAGTTGTTGCTTCCCCTAAAATTGGTATTCTTGTGATTGTTCTGATGAGTCCAAGAAGAAAAGCTTCGCCAAAAATGTCTTTTCTCAGCAATACTCACATTTCCAAACAGTTCATCCTTATCTTTGAAGTCATATGCTTGGCTCTAACATGAGGATGGGATGTTCATGAAGCCTCATTGTTCTGTTACTCGCCTTTTTGTCCACCACCAATCAGATGGACTCTGCCCTAATCCACTGATTTTGGAACTATTCAGCTCTGTCTGTAGTCTGTGGCTTTTGATGTTGAGCATGCTGCTAACCCTCTGTATTCTAATCACTTGTACCTCATTGTAAGGTCTGTCTGCAGCAGGTGACAGGTTAATGAAGATGGCATCAGGTAGCTTCCTTCCTTTTGCTGATTCGCTCACCACCTGATGCAAGTTGAGTTATGTCCTTTTTTGTGTTGGGCATTGAGGGAACAGTATAATTGTGGTAATGTCACTAGACTACCACTACCACCATGCTAAATGTGATACATTTCAAACAAACCAAACAATTGATTTCCATGGGTCACCGTGGGCCATCAACAGCAGCAGAATTGTATTCAACCACAATCTGTTACCTCATGGCCCAGCATATCCCCCACTCTACCATTACCATTCAAGCTGCAGATCAAACCTGGTACAATCAAGCGTGCAAGAGGGCATGTGAGGAGCAGCACCAGGCATACCTAAAAATGAGGTGTCAGACTGGTGAAGTTATAACACAGGACTACTTGCATGCCAAACAGCGGAAGCAGCAAGCAATAGGCAGAGATAAGCGATTCCACAACCAGAGGTTCAGATCTAAGCTCTGCAGTCCTGCCACATCCAGCCATGAATTGTGGTGGACAATGAAACAACCCACTGGAGGAGGAGGAGGCTCCACAAATATCCCCCATCCTTGATGTTGGGGAAGCCCAGCACATAAGTGCAAAAGATAAGGCTGAAACATTTGCAACAATCTTCAGCCAGAAATGCCAAGTAGATGATACATCTTGGCCTCCTCCAGAAGACCCCAACATCACAGCGGACAGTCTTCAGCCAATTCAATTCACTCCACATGATATCAAGAAAGGGCTGAAGGCATTGGTTTGGGCCCTGACAACATTCCAGCAATAATACTGAAGGCTTGTGCTCCAGAACTAGTCACACCCCTAGCGAAGCTATTCCAGTATAGCTCCAAAACTGGCTATGTGGAAAATTGCCCAGTACATCCCCACAAAAAGCAGGACAATTACTGCCCCATCCACAGCAGGGGTGGAGACAGCGGGTGCAATGGTTGGCCCTGTTGCCTCTGATGACTAGAGCATTGGTTCTCTGGAGAGCTGAAGCTTTGGGGGCTCTGACTTGTTTTGGCTGTCCTCCTGTGGACCAGCTGCTCTCTCTGTGGTGACAGAGAATGAGGCTGAGGGGGTCACAGGCAAAGTGAACTTGGAGGGAGAGAAAAGCCTCTGAGATTCCTGTGTGGATGACCCAGGGGTGCCCAGCGTGCTGCTGCTCCTCCCTTCAGGTACCCAAGGGCCACGGCCTGATTTCTTGAGGGAAAGGAGCACCTGGAGGGATGCCAAGGTGCCAGTTCCCCTCTCGTGTTGCCGCTCCAGGAACTCACCCATGACTACTGCAATGAAGTGCAGGTCTGCGAACATCTCAGATTTCTGCTGCACCAGGGACTCCATGGCATCTGCCATCCTTCCCATGGAGACTTCTATACACACACATGTGAGCACCACTTCATCAGACAGCAGACAAACACACTCCTCTGACTCGTGTGCCACTCTGTTGAGGGCTTCCAACAGTTCTGCGTGATGTTCACCCGCCTTCTGCTGGCTCCAAGATAAGCTGGAAGGCTGAATCCAGAGGCTCGTCATCTGACTCGGACCTCACAGATGCCTCTTCCCCAGCAGTCTCCAAATGCTGGGCAACTTGGCTGAACCTGCCTCCTCCTGCTGCAGACACGTGTCCATGAGGTGACCACCAGATTGTGAACCCCAGCCCTCTCTAGATCTAGGTCCCACTGAGGTGTATGTCTCTGCGCTGGTGCAGGTTGTGAGTAAGCACAGTGACAGGTCATCCAGGCTGCTTATTTCCAGCTCTTCAGTGGAGGAGGTGTCTTCTTGGCTGGAGATGTGGACCTGGATGGAGCTGAGGGACTGGTTGACTGAGGGATTGGTTGGCTGAGGGCGTCGGTCATTTGGCAGAGCTCCCTGTGAACCAAAATAGAGATGATTAGCGCATGGCAGCAGAGTCAAAAGCAGGAGAGAGAGCACTCACAATTGCATTGAGAGAAGGATGATGTGGTGTAGGATCCTCACAAGGGTGTTCGCCGCCGACCTCACTGATGCTGCAGGCACAGTCCACACCCTCACCAGTCAATGCGATGGCACGCTCCTCAAAGTGAGTTAGAGGCATAATGTCAGCCACTCTACCCTCCCCCTCCCACCCCCCCTCAAGGTCTGGGGCTTCTTGCTGCTGCTTTGAGCCAACCTCTCCTGCATGAAAACAGATGGAGAGAGTGTTTAAGTGGTGAGCAAAGGCACGGGTGGGATGAGGACACGAGCTCCAGAGGATATGAACCTGATGGAGATGTGAAGGTGCAGTGAGAGTGAGAGTGGAGTTAGTGGTGTTGTCCCTTGAGGTATGAGATCCCTGTGGATGTGTGATGGGTTTGTGAGTGTGTGAGTTGAGAGTGATGAGAAGAATCACTTACCCTAGCAGAACAGATGAGACCATTCATGCTCTTTTTGCACTAGGTGGCTGTCCTCTTTTGCAGGCCATTGGAGCTGACCACTGCTGCCACCGCCTCCCATGCTGGATTGGTGACCTTGCTTGCTGGTCTTCACCCAGAGCTGAGGTAGGGGGCTTCACAGCGAGCCTCCACGGCATCCAAAAGGCACTCGAGGGACACATCATTAAGGCAGAATGCAGCCAGAAGACTGCAGTCGTCTTGCCTTTCAGGGCCATGTCTTCATTGCAGCAGTCGCGAGTGGAAGCACTGAGAGCTGTGTGCACAGATGCACTTTAAATATTGCGCCCAATGTGAGGAAGCAGTGAGGCAATGGAATGGCAGGAGAATGACAGCCTGCCCACCATCAAACCAGCATATTTCCCAGGGATGCATGATTAATGAGGCGGGATTCAGACAATATGGCGCGAAAAGCCGGCATTGCAGCTGGCTGGAAAAAACGTTCTATTTCCCGTCCGCTGCTGCACTCAGTGCAAGTCTGAGACAATTCTGCCCTTAGTGAAGACTTTTCTCTGGTAATGGAAGTCATTTGAATTTGGCAAAAGTTATTTCTTTTGGGATCTTGGCAAAGGAATTCAATGTAATTGTGTTCGCTTTGTTTGGCGACAGATTAAGTTGGGCAACCACTGACAAATTGCCATAATCAACATGAAGCAGAATTAGCGCATTGTAACTTGTAATCACTGTCAAGTGTGGAAGGCAGGAACAAATCTGTTTAATTATTGCTGTTTTCACTGTAATTTTTTCTTATCAGTTTGGTTGCTCAAATTTTTATTTTATTGGCCCAGGAAATCTGTGGCCATTCAAGTTAGTAGGATAGCTACAAACCCATCTGGGTCCAGGGTATGCTGGATCCCAGCTTTAAGGTAAAGTTTTGCAAGGAGGGACAAGCCTCCGTCTTCCCCACAAGGCCACCAATGTAAGGGAGGATGGGGCAGGACCAAGAGCAGTGTTTCTTAAGCAACTCCTAGTGCTCATTCAGGTCATGACACCTAATCACTGCAGGTACACTTGGTGTATTTGACTGAAAGGGGTATCATTAAGTGGAATCTACGTTGGGGGCCAATGTTGAGAGGGATGGAAACTTCTGGGCTGGGATTTGGAGCAGCTGTCTTTCTAAGGGGGATGCTGGGGACATGCAAATTGTTCTTCTGGTGTTGAGTCCAGCTCCCCTGCCTGGTCAGACCAGATTACCACTTCTAAGATCATTGCTGGGGGCAGGGGGCCGCATGGATGAATCCCAATTCCCAAAAGCCCACGACTGTAGGATCCTTCCCCCGACCCCATAAACATGAGCAAGGTCAACAGCAGAGTTTCATGGCAGGCATGACTCTGACATAATTGTCAGGATTACATCCCCACAGATTTTCTAGACCATTGTATTTTCACAAAGAAAGACATGAGCCTGACAGAAATGTTTTGTACCATAAAGCAATTCATTTACAGCACAAAAGGAGTCTATTTAATCTGTTGCGCTGTGCCAGCTCGCTGCTAGAGCAATCCAAAACTAATCTCTCCTTCTCTCCCTGGCTCTCTATCATCCTTTGCTTCAAATATCTATTCATTCTTCCCTTAAAAGGTGTAATAGTCTCTGCCTCAACCAATTCCTGTTGCAAAGAATTACACATACCCATGCAAATTTCTGCATAAAGAAATTTCTCCGAACTTGCCTTTTCACTCTATCGAAACTCTCCATAATTTCTCATCCCTGGTATCATCCTGTAGTAAACAAAAGCAAAAGGTTTTTGGAAGACACTATTTAACTCTTTAAAAATCATATAGAGAAATGTGCTTCATGATTAATATAAAGCACCAAGTAGCTGAAGTTAGCCATCTGTTTAAAATTGCTTGTTTGCTGTATTTTATAAATGGCATTAATATTTTCTTCCAATTGTAAGGGAATATGTATTCAGGAATTCAGCTGCATTATAAGCAAAAGCTAATCTACACAATTAACCTTTCAGATACAATATTGCAGACATAATGTAAGGAACTTAATTATACTGAACATTTTGAAATATGCTTTCAAGTGAGTAATGGCTAATAGTAATCATCAGCAATTCCTCAAAAGTCATAATGTAACAGATCCTGACTATCAATGTACACCTCACCATAATTTGTGATGATAGCCCATTTTGCCCTGTAACAAATGTAATCAATCAGTGATGGAAACGCAAGATCAAACTTGAATCCAATTTGGAACATGCCACCAACCTTAGAAAATGTGCATAATATAAACAATTACTATCCCTAAAGTCCTTGTTAAAGTCCAATCATGGGCAGGGAAAGAACAAAAAGAAGGAACAAGATCTGGAAATGATTGCTGTTTCAAAATTATCAGTGACAGGTTCAAGTGGAATGAGGCCACTAAAGTATCCTTGCCTAAGAGTTTTTGGTCACTCATGGATATATAGTCATTCCTATGTGTATCCTTAGGAAATACAAAATAATCATTAATTAACAATAAATACATCTCCATATAGCTGAATCATCTACATACAAAGGCAGGATGGTGATTTATTACATTGAAGTATATTAGTTCAGCTCTGTGTGTGAACAAATATCTTCGTGATGTTTTCTACCAGACCCTCCAAAACCAACTATTTGAAATGCTTAAATGTGCATTCCAGATGGCTAAATTAATCACATTTTCATCACCAGCTAGCTGCTTGAGAAGTATGAAAGAAACATAATTATAGGATGTGTTGTGATTGGTGTTCTGCCATTCTCACTAATGAACTTGGGTTTCTCAAAATTGCACAAAGGAAAATCTGTCTCATTAATTGGTGGATGCAAAATTTGATTCAAATTAGTGCAGCTGAAATCCATGGGATTTCTGACACATTTTTGCAATTAGCCAGGGATCCAATTGCACTGTGTCTCCTTCTTACGTCAGGGATTCTGCAGCATTTTTTAAGGTATGGAACATCCACCTCAAAAAGAAAAGGCCTTGGAAGTGATAGACAAAGGAGAGCCTCCCAATGCTGGGAGTTACCCACATCCCCAGTGTCAGAACAATAGCAGTTCACATTCATAGATTCAGGCGAACCACCATCACCATCCACGCCCCCCTCCCCACACCCCTCCGCCCCCACCTCCGTCCCAATTAAGTTTTAAAATATTGCCTATAAGTGTCAACTCCTTAGCAAAAGGGACTGTAAGGATGTATCAATTTTTTTTCCCCAGAGGGGAAGAACCCCCAGGTATGCCCCTGGAATAAATAAATTATGTCTCAATATATGGAATATTGAGGGCCCTAGATGTGCCCCTGGTGGAACATATGTCCCCTGTTCTCATGCAAACAAATGGACTTCCCCCAACCCCTGTTCTGCAGCAACACCCTGAGGAAGATCCATCCTTGAATGATCATTGATCATACTGGAATTTATTCACCTAACATTGGGCATTCTGGAGCTGTGCTTCTCCAATTAGAATGTCCCTACTGAATGACTTCAAGGAACCTGAAAAGAATATCTGCTCGAGGGGCCAATCTCATTCTGAAGGCTCCATTGATGCACTAGTGCCTGGTCAATTATTAACCATATTATTAATACTGCAGGCTGGCCTGGTTTATGCATTTAATTTCTGAGTTTGCTACAGAGAATTGACTGGGTTTTGAATTTCCATTGGCATCTTGAAACCACCTTGATCTCTTGGGGATTGTCCTTACCTCCCTTCCAGATAGAATAGTCACTAGTTGTTCATTAGACAACTGACAAGTGTGGACCTGAGCCCTTGGTAAATGAACATCACACACCTGGAGCCCCTTGTGAGTGGCAAGATGATCAGCACAATGGATCATAAGATGTGTAAATGTATTGTCACCAAAATGTATTGTCACCATGGCCCACCAAAAATTGATTATTTTGAAAATCATAACAGCCCAGAATTGGAATTCTGATATGCACTTTTAGTACTACAGTACTCTGTCAGTACTACAGACATGTGAAATTACCTGTAAATCATCCCAAACCTTGCATAGGTCTTTGCGGTGAGTCTACATTTGCAATATTGTGTGTAGTTTCAGGGCTCTACCTGGGAAATTGCACCAAGGCATTTTTGAAAATTCAGAGAAGAGTGACAGTATTTAATGAAGGCAACAAGGGCCTGGCCCGCCAACTGGAGAACTGGCGTGACACCCGCATTGCTTCTATTTAAGAAGGCCCACCACATTAAGTGCCAATCAGGTAATTAACTGGGTAGCGGCAGACCTTCCCCAGGATCATAGATGCCAGGGACGGAAGCCCCACTCACCTAGAGCTGCTGGCCAATCAGAGGCTCTTCATTGCTCACCAGTGCCACTGGGGAGGCGGTGGCTGTTGCTGGTACTGTGCCTACCTGAGGACTAGGATCACCATGGGCCCAGGCACATGTGAGTGATGGTAGGATTGGGGTCGCTGAGGAGGGGGAGGGGTGTCGGTAACAAGGTCAAGGGGGGTGGCACTGAGTTCTTACAATGAGGGACACCCCCTACAGGTGCCCACAAGCAAACTCGCCAGCTTTTGCATTTCAAGGTTCCTGCATGGCAAGTCCTCCGCCCACTGCTGGCTGAATACCAGTGGCAGTGGGACGAGGCCCTTCAGTAGACTTTAATTGCCTATGTAAGGGCCTCAATGAGTGACAGGACAGCCTTAGGGAAGGCCATCCACAGGCCTTCTTGCCACGGACTCAGTCAGGTCAGTGGCGGGAAAACAGGTGCCCACCTGCCACCCTCTCGACTCATTAAATGCCCCACCCACCATCAAACTCACCACAGGGGAAGGCTTTAAATTTTGCCTGAAGTATCTAAAAAAGAAAAGAAAGCCTTGCATTAATATACTACAATCTCTAGATGTCATAAAGTGCACAAAGCACTGAAGTAATTCTGAAAGTAGTCACTGTTGTAATGTAAGAAAGGCAGCAGCAAATTTGCACACCGCAAGGGTCAACAAGCAACAATATGATAATGACGAGATAATCTGTTTTATTTACTGATGTTGGTTGAGTGATCAGTGTTGGATAGAATATGGGGAGAACTCTGTGAAAGTGCTATGGGGTTGTTTATGTCCATTTGAAAGGAAAGACTAGCCCTCAATTTGACATCTTCATCTGAAAGATGGAGCCTCCAACAGTTCAGCCCCCACTCTGGAGGTGTAAAGAAAGATTCTACCCTAATCTTCCTTTATTCCAGCTGGTAGGATTGAGCCAGTTATGGTTCAGATCTTTAAATGTGAAAGATAAAGAAAGTAAAGATGTCAGGAGGTCACTTTTGTTACACAATGGCGAGTGGAAATCTGGAACTTTCTTCTCCCAGAAAGCTGTGGATACAGGGTTAATAAAAATTCTCTAGACTTAGGCTAATAGTCCTGATCTCATGTTTCTGGTGTGTTCCCAAAGTCGTTTGTCCCACTTTTCTTCAAACACCCATCCAACCTATTAAATGTTGGCAGTCTCTTGTTTCATTCATTATAGTTGTGCTTTCTACAGCCTCACAAACCTCTGTGTAAAAAATGTTTCTCCTGCTCTCTGTCCTAAATTTCTTACATTTAATCATTATCTGAGCCCCCTCATTCTTACCCATTCAAAGGGATAGATTTTAAACTTTGGGTTGTGATCGGTGGAGTGCAACAGCCAACTGCTCAATTCTGGCAGCAAAGATTCTGGAGTCATTTTGAGGCCTGGGTCTCATTGGAATAGAGCATATTCAGGCAGGTGAATTATTATGTGGCCTGCAGCAGCAAGCAAAGCCTTGTGTATGGGATGGGGCAGGAAGAGGTTAAGATCATGGATGTGGGGTAGCCAAGGGTAACAGCAGCCCAGACTATTGTTGTGGGGCCTAGAGGAAGACTCATCCTCACTCCACAAAAGTAATTTAAAACTTAACAATTCAGGCCCCCAATAAGCCTGGAGAGTGCTTTGACCTGTGCTGCATTAAAATAGCACAGGGTCCTCCTTTATATATTAAAAGAGGCCTATGGTCTGAAACAGGTAGATACTTTGGTCACCCAGCAGTGTGCCCCTGTAATGATGACTGTTGCCGGAGCATCAATGTTAACAAGGCCATAAGTCTCCCAATTTTGTCCTAGCCAACATCAATTTTGGCCAGGATTTCTGTTCTTTGTCCTTTCCTATCATAATTTTGAAAACCTTGATCAAATCACCATATAATCTCCACTGTTCAAACAAAAATAACCCTGACTTTTCAAGTCTTCCTTCATATTTGTATTTCCTCACATCATCAGCACTGCAACTTTTCTGTTGCTTTATAGTTTCTCCTTCAAGGTCAGGCAGAAAGCTGATAAAAAGAAGTGACCATAATGACATGGATTGCTTGGAGGTTCAGCTGTCAGTGAATGACAAACAAGACTTGACAATACCAGGAGCCAGTTGTAAAGTGAACGGAGATGAGAAAGGTTATAACAATCTGATCCAACTGGAATTATCTATTTGTTTGAAATTATCATTTTGTTGGTCAACATCTATGGGATTTCAGGATATATTTCCTGCAAATAGATCAGCCCATCTAAGTAAGGATCAAGAGTAGTTTCCTTAATACTGTAAAGACTGAAGAATAGTATATACACACTACTGAAAAGAAACCCAAGAGTATTTCATTCTGAGAAAATTATGGAATTATTTTGTACATTTTTTTAAAATGCTATTTTATAATATTTGGATTAAATCACTGATTAAATTACTTTTAATGGGTAAAAATGTGCATTTTTTTGAGAACTACACAATAGGAGCCTCTTAACGTTGTGAACTCTTCTAACCAATTTATCATTTTTGAATTCTTAGGTCGCTTCTACTATCTGATTCACATTAGAAAGCTGACCTATGGCGAAGCTGTACAAGCCTGTATTAATGATGGATCAAGGATTGCTAAAGTTGGCCAGATGTATGCAGCTTGGAAGTTGCTGGGCTACGACCGCTGTGATGCGGGTTGGCTGGCTGATGGCAGTGTTCGTTATCCAGTCAGCAAACCCCGAAAGCGGTGCAGTGAAAGCGAGGCAGCCGTGCGCTTCTCTGGCTTCCCAGATAAGAAACATCGGTTATATGGTGTCTACTGCTTCAGAAGCAACTGATAATTCATATAAAAGCTTAGATGGAGATGAGTGTTATTTTAATTCTGCACATGTGAAGGATGTACTTTCAATGATATGAACTCAAAACATGTTACCAAAACTGTGATAAAACTATTTTTACTGACTGTAAAATGCCATTTTCATACAAGCCAAAACATTTTTTCTTTGTTGTAATGTATCATACAATCATTAAATATTAAAAATAATATAATTTTTATAGGAAGCTATACCAAGAGTTAGCACCATTTTGCTTCTTTTTAAAGTAGCAGTTAGCAAAAGTTACCCTAAACTGTCTGACTGTCTAATAGATAGAAATTTCAGGAATGGATGAGGCATGCCTTATTAAAAGTTGTATGGACATTCAATTACAAAATGGGCATTTCTCAGGCAATCTTTCAATCATTTTTTCAAACATACAAACATTCAAATGCATCTCCTAAACTTTCTGAATTGTAGTGTGCTTCTGACTGTGTTGGACAAAATTTTGGAGAAACTTGATGCTACACTTTAAATTCCTGCAGCATACAATCAATTTGTCCAATACTTTTTATATCTGATTTGGCTGCCATTAATGATGCATGCCTTTGCAAAACCATTAGGTGTTGAACAATTTAGAAAAATCCTGCACCATTCTAGTTTTGCCAGATTTAATGATATGTCATACTTGATGAATTTGCTAGTTTTATCCCTGAAATTTAATAGCAATTATCATTTTCAAGAAAATAGAAAAAAAAACTTGATATTGGACCACTTTTTCCAATGGTGCTATGTCGCTTTGCACCATATTTGGTAGCAACATTTTAAAGTCAGTAAGTAGTACTGTGTTGTACTAAGATGTTAATTTGATGAACGAGGAAAATTTGTTTATCAAAGATTTGTGGCTTTTTTTAAGTTACCAAGAACGCTTTACGAAATAGTATTCAGGACTTAAGCCGGTTGCTGAGTCCTTTAAGTAAATCCAAAGAAAAAACTAGAAGAAGATGAGGCAACAGAATGGCTGCATTACCATAATGATCCTCATTGTACCCACAGTAAAATCTTAAAATCAGCATTAAAACTGCAAAACTGAACATGTGTTACTAGGTATAGGGCCAAAAAACACAATTTTATGGTGCCATCACAGTTTAGTGTCAAGGAAAAAAAATGTAAATAAGGCCCAACATGTATTTCCTATTGGCTATAATAAGTTTTTTTCAAAAAATTATAGCAGCCTAATTTCCAGATTTTTGTTGTGAAGCACAACTGTTTGATGCACACATCGTAGTTTTCTCTCTCCTTGAACAAATACTTGCGGTTATTGCGCTGAATAATGAATTGTCTGAGAAATGCAACACCTTTTTCAACCTCTTCATGTCATCAAAATCAGCTGAAGGTCATCACTGTATTTAAGAAGGTTGTGTTTATTTGTGCCACAACGCTAGGGGAGCACTTCCTGCACATGCGCAGATGCAGTGTCAGTGCCATGGCCTGCGACTGTTTAAAGTGAGAGATGCTTTTTAGTGTAGCTCTGCTTTCTGCCGCTGAATTATGCATTATTTTTGTAAGCTAATGTCTTATAACTGTCTCTTTTACAACAAAGTCAGTTAATGGAAAAAATTGCAACTACCTAAGGAGCAACCATTTTAACAGTCAAGTTCTTGTAATGGCAAAAATAATGTTTTTTTATTGTTTCAACATTGCTTCGCTTTGAAATTTTGTCATTTTCAGATTTTTAGACAATTGAGTTCCCATGGCTAGCCAAAATTGAGGAAATCTATGCAGTGAATTGCTGGAAAGAAGAGTTTACTTTTAGTGAAAGAACTTGTGTGTTTCCTTAGTAAATATGCCTTCTATTAATATATTTTTCTTCACTGCCCAAAATTTGACTGAATATGATTAACCTTATTTTGGAGCTTTATTTATGGTGGACTGTTTTATTGAAGGCAAAGGCTTGCAAATTATTAAATAACACAATACTGTTTTTCAAATAGCTATTCAAGTGAATACAAGATGCCTGGGAATGACAAGTAGAATTTTTTTTCCCAAGAAACCAATTAGTTTGGGTAGGAGCCAGTCTTGGAAACCAAAACTATATGCTCTTAACTGTTTTTCACCCCTGGTAAAAAAACATTAATAACAAAGGTGCTCAAAACCATGACCTTGGGATTAAAACTCCCATTACCTACCGACAGACCTAGCCAGGCATTGTAGAAACTCTCTGCACAAAACCTTTCCACTTGTTCACTTGTTCAACTTATTCTAATAAATCACAAGTAAAATATATTTTAGTGTGAACAAAATGGCATGCACCTATTATTCTTTTGGAGAAGCTAAGTGCACATGCACCACAATTCCTGACACCTTTCCGGTCAGTGGCATGAGTTACAATGTAGAAGATTTTAAATTGGATAAAAGACCAGCATAGCTTTTTCATGAGATGCCTGTGAAGATTTTAAAGGTTGTTATCACTTACAAAGGAATTCCAGTTATAGACCCTTACAGATATGACATTTTACATTTTCTTAGTTATATGGTTGCAGAAATAACATAAATCTGTTATTTTATATGAGCTTTTGTTCACTTCCAATTTTACATCTTAAAAAGTCAGAATAAGCCTTCATTCTACTTTCTTACATTTAACAATTTAAAAGCTTGTGCAGATCACTTTTAAAATGTTGTTTTAATTTCCTTGCCTCTGTTAGATATACTTCCTGACTATACCATGGGTTCGCAGTGTGCTTTGTGCAGCATTCAATTTGTGCACAGTTCAGAGGTTACTAATGGAGCTGTTCCACCTAACTAAGAAATGATTTGTCAAACAAACTGTTTTCAAACATGTTTTTGGCCCCAATTTCATAGTAAGGAATAATAAAGGGTTCATTCAAAACTAACAAAAAGAGAATAAAAGCTTTATTTAATGATTGATCCATTGGCAAGATTGCAAATCCATTTATCACAACAGACAATCATTATGTGGAATTCACAACATATTCAGTTTGAAAGTTTGTTTTAAAATTGGACATTAGTCATGAGCATAATGTACTTCTAGTTCAACAATGCCTGTTGTGCCCTATTCTGCTGTTTTATGATTTCAGATTATTGTTTGTATTCTTTAGTTTTGACGTTGTGCACTGGTTGTTAACTTTAGTAATGAAGTATTGAAATATGTCACCATCACTGTTCATTTGTGACTCTGTTCCAATGTAAGTGAGATTTGCAGACTGGAAAAAAACTACCTAGTTCTGAGTCTTACATAGAGACCATATGGTCTCTTCACTAGAACAGCTACTAGTTGGAGTAGGAGTGACCATGAATGGGAATAAGAATCTGGTGTAGTTTTAATATAATCATATATCCCATTTATTTATTGTGTCAGAAAGACATTACTGATTTAGATGAGGAATAGATAAATGGTAGTTCAGCTAATAGAGAACCTTGTTCAATGTCCTAACTGGAGTCCAAACCTTGCCACAGATTCACATGCTTAGATTCTTTACATAAAATGACACGCAACAGCTTGGCAAACATAAGAATATCTAATCTAATTAATTCATAAGAAAATGGTATTTAACTGTTAGCTATTGTAAGATCAAAGTGCATTGCTTTATAAAGGACCAAGTGTTACATGGTGTATTCCCACCAGATGAACTTTGTATAACATGATTATGTGCGTTATGATAATAGATTTGTCACTTGTACATCAGTTGTATTTCAGTGGGGATGCACCATGTGTCAGTTTGAGAATGTTTTTGTGTTTTCCTGCTTTTTTTCTGATTTTCTACTTCTGTTTTTAAGCTGATACTTTTTTTGTGGTAGAAAAGTATTAGTATCAAATACTATGTGACATGATTACATACGAAGCTGTTCTGACATTCTGTCAGTTTATTAGTGGTTCAGATAGCATGATTATCCTGAAAGCTAAATTGAACTAATTGAGTGTGAGTTTCAACAATGATGCAAATCAGCTGGACAGTGGCATTTTCATGGTCGAGCTTCATCTGCATAACATCACCAGGGATTAATGAGCACTGAAAGGAGCTCGCCAATTGGGAGAGGGCAGAAAACCTGACAGTTTCTTCACAAACCTAAAAGCTCACACTTAAAATGAGGTAGGGAAGGCAATTCTGGTGGGGGACACACAAACAGCAGGCTGTAAACTTTACGTGGGGCCAGAAGGAATGCTGATTGATTCCTGAAAATTGCATTTGAGCTTTACAACTAGTGTAGGATCAATATTTAAATATTTTACTTAGGCACCTGCCTGTTTCAAGCAGAACTGATGGACATAAGTTTCAAGGCCTGCTCAAAAACAGTGAGTCAAAAAAAATACGCTTATCGCCCCATTTTTCAGCATGAACAGCACAGTGGTGCAGACAAAACCCACCCCCAATGGAGAGAATTTGTTGGGTGAAAAGTGAGGTTTCAACCCTCATGACACAACGCTGTCATGGTGGTTTTGGTTTAGAAGAGAGAGCATCCTGAGTTTTTGATAGCAAGATTGTGTGATTAGGAAGGTACTACAGGTCGCCTATTAAAAAGTGACATTTTTCTGGGAAGAGTGAGACTTGCGTTGGGAAGGAAAATGACGAATTTATCAGTTGGATGAAATGTATCTAGGGTAGAATGTGGTAGACTGAGGTTGAAAATGTTATTGGGCTACTTGGAGTTTTAACCGTTTATAATGGAATAATTAGTTTTTACCCATTCTTATTTTTTCCGGCTTTACGATAAGGCTATATGCAGTGGGCAGTATTGCATGGCATGCAGGTTCAGTCAGCTTCAATTGTGCTGTACAGTTCAAGTACTTTTCTGGCTGCAGTTCCCCTTTGTGCTTTTGTGTCCAATCAGTACATTTCTTAGAATGTGCATTATTTGGGCAGTACATTTTTTTGGGGAAAAATATTATATGCTGCAGACTAAGTTTCCAATGACACAATGTGAATGCTTTGTTTAGACTTTGGCAGTCATTGCTTTGGAGGTACATCTTATGACTTTACAGATATATTTCTATTAACTCTGACAAATTAGTTATATAAGAACTCAGGATAGTTATCTGGCAAAACTGCAGGGCAAAGGAACCATATGATTAGCTACATTCAAAATATTTGTGCCATTGTAACATTCCTGATGTGTGATACTTATTCATCTTCAGCAACATAGAAAGATTATTACTGAATGAGACATCAAAATGTTACTAACAATAAATTGCTACCGTCTGTTATATAATCAGAAAGCCAGTGTCTTAATCTCACCAATGCATTGGCTAACATAGCTAAAAGAAGAGATATAAAGGCCACAAGCACAAATCTGAAGAAAGTATTTTAAATTAGCAGTTGCTTGTGGTTTGTCACAGAGGAAGTTACAAATGATACTAAGGGGTATGATAGGGTGAACTCCACAATAAATTAGCCTGAATTTACTGAGACAATTGGCTTGGCTTGTGCAATGAATGCTCAAAGAAGCAGTTTGGAATATTTCAATAATTAAGTTATGTTTCCTTAACTAATCTCAAATCTGTTAGCTGGGTAGAAATTGATGTTTTAACCTGTTTGAGCTCGTATTGTATAAGAGCTAGGAATAAATGAGGCTATCAGTTTGTACACACTAACAATTTGAAATGAAGATTTAGCTGACTAGGTGTTTAAATTCAATTTAGACTTATGTGTTCATTGATAATTTCATTAAAGCTGTATGTCAATATTTTAAGTTGGAACAAGAGAGTAATCTAGTAACCTTTTCACAAAAACGTATGTATAGTACGTATGATTTAAATGGGCAAATCCTGAAAATGAAAAAAAAAATCTTCTCTCAAGACCTGGCTATGCATGGCAAATCCCTCTTGAGTGCATGTATAAAAATTATTGTATCATGCATACTATGAAATATAGATTTTGGAGGTGGATCAAGGAGCTAGTTCAAAATTATGACACTGATTTCTGCAGAGATCCTGATTTTTTTCACAGTAACAAGGCTCCCCATATATTTTTTAACAAACAGCTAAGCAAAGAGACATATAGGCCACAAGACTGGAAACCTCAAACATCTTGCTTATGACCAAATGATAGTTTTTAAATGTACATAAATATACAGTCCAGCGTATGGGTCATTCAAATGCAAATCCCCATTATCATGAAATCTCTGCTTCAGCTGATGGAACACTGACACTGTAAAAGTTTGTTGCTGACTGTGTTTTAAATAGCATCAAGGTTTGCTGCATAGGTCTTGCCCAAGGGAAAGATGCTGGTGTTTTTTTTTTGCTGATGATACTTTTTTTTCCTTCTGTCACATACTGCAGTATTTTGTCACTCTGTATTGACTGTATCTTAATTCCAACCTTTGGATGACTACTTTACTGCAACTTGCAGCATCCTGGTGGCACCATTACAGAAATCTAATGTTATGGAGGAATAAAATGCAAATATATTTTTTGGAACACAAGCACATAGAATAGTGTTTTAACGGCACTAAACATTTGGCATGCTGCTGGGTGCAGAGAGTGTCTTTCAGGACTCAGTGGGTCCTGTGCTATCTTGCTGTGTAAATAGAATTTATGATGTGCTTCTATGTTTGTATGCCATCCTTGCATCTATTTGCACTGTACCGCATTAGTACTATTAATGTGTCTTCTAGATAATTACTTGGAATACATTAACAAAGTGAAGCAACTGATTTAATATAATGTAAATTGTAGCATAACATATGGAAAGTTAGGTAAACTCAACCCCAAAGATCAATATTTGAAGGAATTGATTTCAAATATTAAAAACATTTTTTTTTTTGCATTTTGTGACAGGAGCACAGCAATGCGAATAAAAGTATAAAACTAATCCTCTCCTTGAGTTTTATTTTTTGATATATTGTCATGTTATTTTATCAAATGAGTTAATAATCTCTGGCCCAGATTTTCGTCCCCGGGTTGGGAGCACAGAATCGGCTGATTTCCCAGCTTGGTAAACCCGACCTTCAAAAATAGCCCCCAGCAGGTGGGATTTTCAGTCAGGGGTGGGGGTGGGCTGAAACAAGAGTCGAGGACAGCAACCCTGGAATGAATCCATAGGCTGCCAGGTGCAGAGGCGGGCTGGGAGTAAGGCCAGCCCCTGTGTCCTGGCACGTTGTTTAAATTTAAAAAAAAACATCCCTCACCCCTCACTGCCTCCACACACTGTCTATGCCCAATCTATGCAAACCCATGACCCCCACTCACCACCCCCCATGGCCCCCACATCCCTATGCCAACTTAATGCACCTCTTCCCATCTCCATTACCCCCATGCCAACTTAGAATCAATTCACGCTAGCCCATGCCCCAACACCCTTTGCCTTTACGCCCTCCATGCCAACTCACCTAGTATCCTTGGACAGTTCCTTGACAGCTCTGACATTTCCTGGATAGCTTTGATAGATCGGACATCTCCTTAATATTTCTTTGACAGCTGGACATCTCAACAGCTGGGCATCTCCTGGACAGCTGGACATTTCCTTTAAAATTTGACAATTCAAATGCATGTGTGTGTAAAAAGTGCATAATCATGTTCACTTTTAACAGTCCCAAAGGATGCCTTACCTTTCCCAAAAGTGTCCTGAAACCCTATCCAAAGATGTACCTTACCTCTCCGAAGGAGTATCCTGGCTACCCATAAGAATCCACCAAGTTCAGACCTCCTCTTACCTGTTCTAACCTGCACACTCTGGATTCCACACTCCTGTTCTCCCAAAATCCCACTTCAGTGGAGGCAGCTGATGATTTAAATGACCAGCTGCTTCCGTGAATTGCGCTCGCGCAGACCCAAACCTGACTCCACTCTCAGCCCCGCAAAGATGGAAAAAGCTGGGTTTGGGTGCAGGACTTCGAAATTTCAACCATTTCCGGGGTTCTCCGATGGAGAGGTGGAAAGCCGGGCCAGTTTTCAACTGTAGCTCCATCAAATGTTTCATAGCACTCTAATGCATGTCAGGCTATTTTTGAGGGTGTTTTCAAGTACTTGTATACAAATTTCAATTTGTTTATTTCATGTAAACACAAATAAAGGCCAATTATGAGTGCTCTCGACAGGCATTAATGGGACAGTGATGACCTCAAAATGTGTTATGTAGACTCATTTTCCCCTTCGCACACTGATGAGCTGCCTTCATTTTGAAAGGGGTACCACCCGGTGTCCGAAGTGCCTGCCTATTTCAGAAGATATACCCCTTTTAATATGGATATTAGGATCTTATGACATAAATACAAACCAAATTGTCATTTTAGATAGGAACTGTAGAGTTCACATGGCTCCAGGCTCTGGTCAGTTGGATGGATGATGAAAAAGAAGAGGCCCTCTAGAGGTAGAAAAGCTAAATATTGTGGATGCTGGAAATCTGAAATAAAACAAAGTGCTGTGGAAATACTCAGCAGGTCTGGCAGCATCTGTGGAGAGAGGAAAAGGTTAACATTTCAGGTTGATGACCTCACATCAGAACTGTGAAAAGTTAAGAGATGTAATATGTTTTAAGAAAGTGAAAAAGTGGGAGGGTGAGACAAAGAACAAAAGGGAAGGTCTGTTATGGGTGGAAGGTACCATGAACCATTTTATTGTTTAATTGTGGTGGGCTCAGTTTGGGTTTTGAAATGCAATCATTTTTACATGTCCTACCTGGATTGCCATTGTCACGTGACCTCTGCCATGAAGGAATGGCTGGGGGCAGTCATGATACGTTCTATCATTAAAGACACTGCACGGACAGACTGTAGTCTTTGAGCGTGTAACATAGTGTCAGAACTGGAGTTGATATTGAGCTTTGAAAAGCTGGAAGAGAAGCCATAACCACTGAAAGAGGAATACTGATATGTTCCAAGCTGCTAAAAAATAATAGACAAGGAAAAGCAAACACAAACCAAAGGCTGCAAGTAAAATACTGGGTGAGACAAAAATGGCTGTAAATTTTCCACTCCCAGCTCCTGTCGAAATGAAAGTCAATGTGCAGCAGAACTGGCAATTTTTCCACTTGCAATGGCAAAACTATGAGATTGAAACAGATTTAATTAACAAGCTGGAACTGATATGAATAGCAACACTTTTAACACTGCTAGGGAAAGACTGCTACAAATTGTATTCCACCCTAGCTCTCTGAAGAACAGAACAAAACAAACTGTGATTTTGAAAGCTTAGAAGGCATGCTTTGAACCCTAAGTGAACGTAACTTATGAATAGTATGTGTTCAGCATTAGGGGCAGAATCATCCCAAATTTGCACTAAGTGAGCATGAAAAATGTCATTTCACCCACCGGCCACAAGGGCAGGTTTTTGCGCCATATCACCCCATTCTCGGCGAGTCCTGCTTCATTAATAACGCATGCACGGGAAATGCTCCTGATTGCTGGCAGGGCAGCCCCTGATTTGCCCACCCCGCTGTCACCTCAGGCTTTCATTAATCCAAGCATCATATTTAAAAGGCACCCCTGCACACTCTCTAAAGGATCGAAAGCTGCTGGAAAGTCAGGCTGCCAGAGGGATGCTCCAAAATTTAACGACGCCTACCTCGAGCACCTCCTGGGCACTGTGGGGGCCCGCCATGAAGTCCTCTACCCACACTCTAGACAAAGACTAGCAAACAAATTCATCAATCCAGCATGGGAGGTGGTAGTCAGCACCAATATCCTGCAAAAGAGGACAGCCACTTAGTGCTGAAAGAGATTGAATGATCTCCTTGTTCCACCAAGGTAAGTCCCTCTTCTCATTACCCTCAACTCACATACTCACAAACTCATCGCACATCCACAGGGAGCTCACTCACTGCCTGTTCAAGAGACATCGCTATTCATTCTCATACATACCCTCATCTCCCAACGGATCATGTCTTCATCCCATCTGTGGTACCACTCACCACACACATATGCCAGGCATCCTTATCATCTAGACTGGTAGATGTCCTGCTTACACCCTCTCCATCTGTCTACATGCAGGACAAGCTGGCACACAACAAAAGGGAGAGGTTGCAGACTGGTGGAGGGATGCCTGACCTCAAGGTCTTCACAGACTTTGAAAGTAGAATCATCCAGATGGCCAGTGACAATCTGAACTGTTCATGTGCTGACTGTGAGGTTGGTGGTGCTCAACTAAGTGAAGATCCAGCAGTGCAACATCCATCAGACAATCATGCTGTGAGTGAGTTCCCCTATTTCGCAGTCTCCTGCCATACACCAATTATCTCTCCTTGCTTTCGCAGGCACATCAAGTCCTGAAAATACCTCAAGAGAAAACTCTGATGACACCCTACTTGAAGACCCATCACAGCGCTCACCCAACAGCGCAGGGTGGGACCTAGTTCTCGACTAGCTTCGGGGTCACAATCTGTTGAGCACGTTACACTGTCTGAACCACAGCAGGCGGTGGCAGGTGTCTCAGTCCAAGGCCTCTTCCCTGTGCATTGTGTAACCTTTATACCAAAGTGACAGACCTGCTTCACATTCACTGGACACATTAGTAATGCCTGTACCTCAATGGTGCTTGTCATTGCTGCCAGAATGTTATGGGCAGACGTCACAGAGTTCCTTCATTCTCTGTGTGCTCTCAGCACTTTTGAGGTGGGGCTGGCTCACCCATCTCTTCAACATCTATGATTGATGATGCTGTGCTCCTGAAGGGGTCAGGTGCTGAAGGCTGACAAAGGATCAGGTGCATTTATAGGTTCATGGCTGCCTCTCCATGATATGACCCTGATCACAGAGCACAAGCGAGCTGCCCTCAGCCAGACAGGAGTCAGACATTCACAGAGGCAATGTGAAGATCAATGGAGTGTCCTCACTGCTTGTTGTCATCATCCTTCTCGAATCCAGGGACAATTAGGGCCTCCGCTGCGTCTCCATTACATGAGCCTGAGCACTGAGAGTATGTACGCTGCCATCAGCCACACAGGGGTCAAACATTTATAGATGCAAGGGGAGGATGTCTGGATTATCCTCACTGCATCTTGTCCTAGTTCTCCACTAATCTTACAGCTATGGGGGCCTCCCAAGCGCACCTATCTCTTCTGGCTAGTGCGATGGCCTCATCACCGGCATCCTTGCCTTCAGGAATCTCATGTCATCATCACTTTCGACATCCTCCTCATCGGAGTATACGTACAGCTCTTCCACCTCCTCCTCAGCCAGGTTCTTCCCCCGTTGCAGTGCCAGGTTATGGAGCGAGCAGCAAGCGACGACGATGTGCGACAACCTTGGTGAAACGTATTGTTTCACTGGACCTGTCGCAGCACCAGAACCTCATGTTCAAAATGCCTATCGTTTGCTCTACCAAAGTCCAGGTCGTGGCATGAGCCTCATTATACCATTGCTCTGTTGTAGTCTGAGGCCACCACACGGGCATCATCAGCCATGTCCTCTGTGGGTAGCTCTTGTCCCCGAGGAGCCAATCCTGCAGCCTCTCTGGACCCTGGAAAATGTCAAGGATCTGAGACTTGCTAAGGATGTAGGAGTCATGGACACTCCCTGGGAATCATACGCAGACCTGTAGGATGTGTTTATAGTGGCCGCACACCAGTTGAACATTCAGCGAGCGGAAACCCTTGCAGTTGATGTTGTTTCCTGCGTGTTGCCACAGAGATTTAAGCGCCACGTGAGTGCAGTCGATGGCACCCTGCACCTGTGGAAAACCAGAAATCTGCGCAAATCCCAGCACCCTTGCTTCCTGATTTCCCTGATCTCGGGCGGAATGCACAAAGTAATTCACGAAGATGGCATCCATGACATCCAGTATACGCTTGTGTCTGGAGGCTTGCAATATCCCACACAGGTCACCTGTGGAGCCCTGGATGGAGCCACTGCATAAAAATTGTGCATTGTGGTAACTTTCACAGCCATTTGCAGCAAATGCCCTCCAAGTCCCTGTGGCGTCAAGTCCTGCAGCCGGTGGCATATGTGAAAGACCAGTTCCCTAGACATGCGGAGTCTTCAGTGACACTGGCTCTTAGTCATCTGCAGGAATAACAAATGCTGTCTATAACTCCTGGGGTAGCGAGGTGCCTACGAGCAATGGCTCGCTGTGGATTTTCAGCTGCATGTGCAGCAGGCCCTGTCGCCCCTTCCCAATTTGAGGGAGGTGCCCCTCCCTTTGCCGAGCCAGGCACCTCCACCACTCTCATCTTCTTCTCTGCTCTTTGTAAGGCATAAAGCATACCGCTAAATCACCAGGCTCCATGTTCCTGATGTTCTCCTCCTACAGATCAAAGAAAGAGACACGTGGGTTAGCATAGGTGACCTAAGAACCTCTCTTGGTTAAGCCTGAAGGCTCCTTCATGCATGCAGGAGAGTGCTGGCTACCGCTTGGATGGCCAGTGTGTAGTGCACTCATTGGCTGTCCGAAACCCCACCCATCTCAGCCCTACTCCACTTGACCGATTGGCGGCGGCTTCAGCCACTGGATTGCATGCTGTGCTCTCAGCTCAGGTGCAGACACTCTCCTAACCCGCGCTGCAAGGCTACACTGTTAGTTTGAGCCATAAAGGGATACTGGTCCAAACCTTAATAAAGACATTGCAAGAAGCTGTGAGTGCCTCCACCAGTGGCTACGCCATGGCCACCTGTCGCAAGACAATTGTACAACATGTCCTGGCAGAAAATTGTTCTGCTGCCCCCTAAAACGCACATTAATTTGCAGTCTGCGCCCGAGGGGTGAAAAGTTCTGGAGCATTTGGTAGCACTTTCATGTTTTTGTGTCACTTGAGTGTTCACAAAAGCTTCAAAGGCCCGACTCCAAGCATGTCAATGGAGCTACAACTGAACTGTCTCAGCTGCAGAAAAATGTTCACTTTTGACAAGCTTTTCCAAGTGCGTGGCCACTTCCCTCACCCCAACCCCCCATCCACCGGCATGGGCTTGAGTATTTCTTCAGTCTGTGCTACCTTGCCCCTGCACTGAAAGCCAGCCAGGAAAAAGCAACTTGCCTGTGCCTCCCGCAAATGCACACCATCTCTTCTGCACAATGTTGTGTGCGCTCACCTCCAAGTTCCCTTCGAAGTTCAGCTCACCAGGTGCATGCCTTTTAAAGGCAGTCGTGAAGCACGCCGTTCTGAAGTCACGCCCAAGTGGATAGTAAATTTGACATGGGTGAGAATGATTCCAGCGAGTAGGGCTTATAATGAGATGCCAAAGTATTGAAATTAGGTTCCTGATGTGCAGCAGCATAAAACGCGGCCCGCCATTAACAGGTGAAGTGGATGATTGCAAACTGGTTTCACGATGGCGTGAAACCGATTATTGGCCTTCTTGCCATATTGTCCCCATCCACCCCGCCAGCTATGACGTCCGACACCAACGAGGCCAGAAAATTCTGTCCTAGGGCTCAAAGTGAAAAAGAGTCCATTGATCAGTATGTGACTGCAGTAACACAGATTGTAAAATCATGTGAATTCAGGCAACTGAAAGATGACTTCATAAAGATAGAATTGTCTTAGGCATAAGAGTCCCGACAGTGAGCACAAGTCTACTGAGAGGAGAAACTTACTCTCAAGTAAGTGATAGACATGTGCAGAAGTGCAGAGGTTGTAAACATCAACTCGAGCACATGTGGCAAAACAGACCAGGAGTTACATTGTGCTGATAGACATTCCAGGATGAAAGAGCAGAACGGAACAATCGCGGGCAAAGGGCAGGATGCAAATACTGCAGAGGACATCACACAAAGGAAAAGAAGGATTGACTTGCGTGGGGAAAGCAGTGTTTAAACTGCAAGAAGCAGAATCATTTCGCACACAAGTGTTTGGCTAGAAAGAAGCAAAACAAGCCAATACAGATGGCCACTGGAGAGTTATCAGCCGAAGAGTCTGACAAAGCACTATACACCATATAACAGGTTGGTTACATCAAGTCTATAAGTGATAAATAGTTTGTGACTATTAGAAAGATGACTGCAGAAGGAGAGCATCAAGTGAACAAGAAGTGTCAGATAGACACTGGTGCATCATGCAACATCATGACCTTCACAGACCTGTGTGAAGTAGCTCAACATGGCAATCCAAAAATGAAACCCTCAAAAGTAAGGTTGAGGCTATATGATAGCATGAAACTCATAGCGAGAGGACAAATTAGTCTGAGAGCCCAATGCAATGGCAATAATGAAGATCTGGAGTTCCAGATCATAGATAGTACATAGCAGCCATTCATCTCAGCTGGATGGTAACCCTGAACGTACCAACAGCAATTTACAATGTGTCACAGCACACTAAACCATTGACTGCTAAACAGATCCTAGAGGAGGACAAAGACGTGTTTACAGGGTTTGAATGTCTACCTGGAGAATATCATCTCGAAGTAGATGAGAGTGTAAGACCAATTCAGCATCTGCCAAGAAGAGTTCCAATTGCTCTAAAGTCAAGTCAAAAAGACAAGATAGAAGAGCTGGAAAAGAAGATAGAAATCAAGAAAGTGACAATTCCTATGGACTGCATTAGCAGCATTGGAGCAGTGAAACAACTTGGGAAGCTGAGAGTATGCTTAGATCCAGAGGATCTAAATAAAGCACTGAAGAGATCCCTCTACCCCATGCCAACCATTGAAGGGATTTTGCCACAGGGATTTAATGGGACTCACACAGTCTCCCATGGCTCCCAAAGGCCACTCAGAAAACTCTGTCAGGTTTGCCTGCGGCCTACCAGGGAGGTCACTCAATACTCAATCAAAGGACCCAGAATCGGTAAGGACAGGGGGGTTTCTGAAAGCCACCCCCATTCCCTTGCACCTGACAACCTCCCCTCTGCCTCAACGGCAACCCCCTCCCAATGACTCCATCCCACCCCACTGAGCTGTTTCCAGAGATCCAGCAATGATCCCTAGTGAAGGCCTCAGAGCAGAAGCAGCAGCTGCCACTTCTCCCGGTGGTGCTGCTGGCAATGGAAGGCTGCTAGCCTCTGATTAGTCAGAAGCCCTCAGGGCGGGGTTTCCACCCTACTGCTGAAGTGAGGCCCAGCGCTGTGCAGGTAAGTGCCTGCTTACGATATAATTGCGTCGGGCCTCCCAGAGAAAAGTTTCCCGACCCTGCATACCCAACTCGCGAGTGAAAATTCGGCCCCAAGAGTGCCTTTCCAATGGTACTTGTGACCCCGTTGTGAAGCCACCCAATTTTCCTGGGTCCAATCACATGTGCAATTGTGGTTGGCTTCAAAATGCTATTTTAGCTTTCTATTGGCCTCAGCCTCTAGTTAAGAGGGCTACTGTATCCATTTTTAGAGAAGTAGAAAAAAAGAAGCAAGATGACACAAGGCGCTCCAACACAGCAAAGGACTCCCAACAGTTTACCAAGTGTTCAATGGAATGTAGGTGCTATTGTCAGAGATAAGAAAAAAGCCCACAGGACAGGAATTCAGCAAAAGTTCACAGTATAAATCCATTAGAAGGGAGGTAGCTAAGGTCACCTAAAGAACTCCTCACGTGGCCCGTTAATGTCAAAAATGTTTAATGTCCTCTCCATGTCAGCCAAGGTAAGAGGACAAACATTTATCATTTTCAGAGCGAATCTGGATACACAAGGATCAGTATATCCACAAGGAATACATTGTGGCCCAGAATTCACATTGTGTTCACTCTCTGTATACAATTCAGGGCAAGGAGTGCTACTGGTGCGATTGGTGGACATAACTTTTCTAGTTTTCATTATTACTGCATGGACTGCCTGCATTTTAATTACATTAAAGAGAATTATTATTGTGTAAATGGGTCAAAGCCTGGGGGTGGGATCGTCCCAGATTTGCACTAAGTGCGGTAGTGGGCGGGTAAAACATCATTTTACCCGCCAGCTGCGATGGCAGGTTTTCACGCCATATCGTCCCAAACCCACCATATTACTTATGCAATCCCAGGAAAAATGCTGTTTCCATGGTAGGCGGGCTCTCATTCACCCACCACGCCATCAACTCACTGCTTCATCAGGCTGGGCACCATATGTCCAGCCACATGCACACATCTCAGTTCTTCCAGCCCAGCACCACTGTAGGGAAGATTAACAATGTGTCACTGGAATGCCATTTGGACGTCGTGGAGGCCCGCCATGATGTCCTCTAGTCCTGCTCTGACCGCAGGACGGGCAGCGGCATCACCACTCCAGCATGGCAGGTTGTGGCAGCAGTTGTCAGTGCCAATGCTGCACAGAAGAGGTTGGCCATCCAATGCAGATAGAGGATGAATGATCTCGTCCATGCAGCCAGGGTATGGCAACCATCTCATCACTCTAAACCCAAACACTCAAGCCCATCACACAATCACTGGCATCACAATCACTCATTGTCAGCCCAAGGGACAATGCCACCCATTCTCACACACATACCCTCACATGTCCATCTGGCCTCATCTCCTCTGGAGGCTGCCTTCTCAGCCCTCACCATCATGAGGCCACTTGCATAGATCAACATGTGCCTCACACACACACACTGGGCTACCCTCCTTCCCCAATACAGCTCTCATCCTGCAGCCTCTTCCCTTGTCTGAGGCCACTTCTCCCCCTTCCCCAAACAAGACTTTGCCCTGCAGCCATTGGTGATCTGGTAGATAGAGACCTACCCATGAGGCCCCCTAAAAGTGATGTTGTGCTGTCTGTGAAGCCTGGCACTGCTGACTGCAAGTGCTGACCGAAGCAAGCTAGGCAAATGACCTTGAAGTCCCGAGCGAAGTGCAGCCCGCCAGGTGCTGTGAAACACATTGGCGTGTTTTTCTGCCAGCAGGGGGGGGATAAGTCCGGTGGGCTGGCCTTATAACGATATGCTGATGTTTTACAATGAGGTTCCCAACGTCCGAAGGCGGGAAACGTGGCCCACCATCAGGAGGCTGAGTGGACGATCACTAACTGGTTTCACGCCGTTGTGAAACCAATCGCGTCATATTGCCCGCTCACGCCAGTGAACACGCCCGAAGCTAGCAGGCACAGAAAATCCCAGCCTGAGTCTTGAGGCAAGCTTGCATGGGTCAGGGCCAAAGGGCTGGAAAGATTACAGGGCTAGAGGCTGGGAGGCAGTAGATGCACTAGATCTCTGTCCTAGTCGAGGCTTCGGGTCCTCAACGCAGCCACACACCAAGCTTGCACAGGCTTGTCTGCTCCCCAGATCCTGGCTGCAGTCCGGCTCCCCTCTCTCTCCGTGAGGCTTCTCAGGCTCAGGACTGCTGCCAGTCGGTCTGACTGGGTTTCAATTTCCATTCCTGGTTTCTTAGCCACCCTCAGGGGCTGCAATCTGCCCTAGGCTCCTGTCACACTGCCCTGGAAAATTCCTTGCTATTTTGTCCCTCATCTCATGGCACCTAGATCCACCCTTCAGCTTGCTAAAGACCCTTCTCCCTGCAGAGAGGGGCCCATGGGGCCAAATAGTTGCTCTCCCCAACATTGCTATCCGTTACACTTTTATTTATTTCTATAGCAAAAATTTAACAAATAAAGGGCGGAATTTTCTGTGCCGATTGGCATCGGGCGTGTTTGGCGCGTGAGTGGACAAAAAGGCAAGAAGGCCAAAAATCAGTTCCACTCTGCCCATCAATGGCGGGCCGCGTTTCCCACAGTCGGACATCAGTAACCCTGCTGTAGTACGTCTGCATATCATTATAAGCCCAGCCCACCGGAATCAGCCCCACTTGCTGGATCATCTGAGCACATCGGCGTGATTGCATGCCAATGTGTTTCCCAATAGCATATATAAGGCATGCACTTGGGGACTGCACTTCAAGGGGAACATGGAGGAGAGAGCACAGTAACTTTGTGCAACACTCGTAAGGCTTACCCGTTGGGCTTCGAGGTTGAGGCGCTGTGCATTCAGATGAGGGCACAGGCAAGTTGCTTTTTCCTGGCTGGCTGACAGTGAGGTGGCTTGGCAAGGTCCCTGCAGTTGGAGCAAGTTGAAGTGGGGTGGAGTGCAAGGGCTGCGCTGCAGTTGAGGTGACCTGGGTGGAGGTGGGGGGCAAGGGTTGCACTGCGGTTGATGGCAATGCACAAGCACGTGTGGGGTGTTGGGGAGGGAAGCGGTCGCGCATTAGGGAAACCTTGTATAAAGTGACCATTCCTCTGCAGCTGAGACAATGCAGATGCAGCCACATTGACATGCTTGAAGTCAGGCCTCTAGCTTATCTGCCCACTCATGCAGTGCAGAGGCATGAAAGTGCCGCCAAATGCTCCAAAGCTTTTCACCCCTTGTGCACAGACTGCACACTAGAGAGCATTTTAGTGGACTGCAGAACAATTGGACAACTGCACATGTTGTACAATCTCCTTGCTGAAGTTGGCCATGGAGCAGTCACTGGTGGAGGCACTCACAGCCCCTTGCAATGTCAACATCCCGGTTTGGATCATCCCTCATGCTTCAAGCTAACAGTGCAGCTTTGCAGTGTGGGTTAGGAGAATGCCTGTGCCTGAGCTGAGAGCACAGCGTGCAGTCCAATAGGCAAAGCTGCCGCCAACTGGTCAAGTGGAGTGGGATGGAGGTGTGTGGGGTTTCGGGCAGCCATGCAGTGCACTAAATTCTGGCCATTCAAGTGGTGGCAGCACTCTCTGGGATGCGTTAAGGGGCCTTCAGACTTAACCAAGAGAGGTTCTTAGAACACCCAAGCTAAACCACGCATCTCTCTCTTTCATCCTGCAGAAGGATTACATCAGGAGCATGGAGCCTGGTGACCTAGTTGTATGCCTCATGGCATAGAGAGGGGAGACAAAGGAGAAGAGGGTGATGGGGGCACCTGGCTGTGCAGAGGGAGGAGCAGCGCCCTCATGAAGAAGGGGCGGCTGGGGCTCCCACACACACCGCTTAAGAGTCACAGAGAGCCATCGCTGGTCAGTGCTTAGCTAGACCCAGGGTCTATAAACGCTGCCGTTCATTCCTGCAGATGACCAAGAACCAGTATCGCCGAAGACTGCGAATGTCTAGGGACCTGGTCGGTCACATCTGCCACCTATGCAGGATTTGGTGCCACGGGGACATAGAGGGCATCCACTGCCCATGGCCATGAAAGTGACCACAGAGCTCAATTTTTACTCTAGTGGCTCCTTTCAGGGCTCCACAGGTGACCTCTGTGGGATATAGCAAGCCTCCACTCAAAAATGCATCTATAAGGTCACAGACGCCATCTTTGCAAAGGCACACAACTTTGTGCATTTCGCCCAGGACCAGGAAAGCCAGGATGTAAGAGCGATTGGATTTGCCCAAATCTCCGGTTTCCCATAGGTGCAGGATGCCATTAACTGCACTTACTTGGTGCTTAGATCTCCATCGCAACAAGCAGACAACTATGTCAACCACAAGGGTTTCCATTCACTGAATGTTCAGCGGGGGTGCGACCACCATAAATGCAACGTGCAGGTCTGCGCATGGTTTCCAGGGAGTGTCCATGACTCCTATATTCTCAGTCGGTCACAGATCCCTGACATCTCCCAGGGTCCACAGAGGCTGCAGGGATGGCTCCTCGGGAACAAGCAGAGGCTGTGGCTGATGACACCCGTGCAGCAGCCTCAGACTGCAGCAGAAAGTATAACATGGTTCATGCTGCAACTTGCAACTTGGTGGAGCAAACCATCGGGATGCTGAAAATGAGGTTCCAGTGCCTGGTCTGATCTGGTGGAGCTGAGACCTGGAGGGCCCCAGCCTGCTTTCAGGGTCCTGCTGTGTGGCAGTGGCCTGTGGAGTTGGAGATGCTGGGGTCACAGGAAGAGAGGATTCGGATGGGCCGGACACTCATGGAGTCACCTAGATGGAAGGCCCCGGGGTGTGCACCTGCTGATCCTCCTCCCTATTGGTGCCCGAGTGTCCCTGGCTGACTCCTTGAAGAGAAGGGGTAGCTGGAGTGAGATTAAGCTGCCCTGCACCCCTCTGTTGGAGGCCTACTATGGCATCAGTGATGGAGTTGAGCCCATGCAGCATTGCAGGACCGATGTTCTGGACCAAGGTCTCCATGGCAGCCACCATTCTACCAGTATTGACCTCGGTGTGTTGGCATGCCGGCGCTATCACCTCAGCCTGAAGGCGGACAGACTCCTCCATTGTGCCTTGCAATCTGAGAAGTGCAGCGAACACCCCTTCCTGGTGTTCCCGAGCTTGCCTTTGCAGCTCCAGGAACTGAGACATGACCGAGTCCAGAGGCTCATCATCTGACTTGGACTCAGCAGATTTCTGGTCTCCAGCTGTCATCCAAGTCGACCTGGGAAGTCCCTGCTGCCGCCTGCTGTGGATCAGACAGTGCGATGTGCTCCCCAGATCATGATTCCAGGGCTACTCTAAAGCTAGGTCCCTGAGGTGTGTGTCTCTGCACTGGTGGAGGGTCTGGGTGAGCACTGTGATCGGTCTTCAATGAGGGTGTCTTCAGATTCCTCTTCAGAGGTTTCTTCCGGGCTATGTTGTGGACTCCGTCGACTGTTTCCCAGACGTGCCTGTGAAAACAAGGAGAGATAATTAGTGCATGGCAGTGGCCTGTGAAACAGGACACATCACTCACAGCTTGGTTGTCTGATGGATCTTGCACTGCTGGACCCTCACTTGGTAGAGCACCGCCGACCTCACCATCAGCACAGCAACAGTCCAGATCGTGGCCAGCCAGCTGTATGACTTTCAAAGTCCGTGAGGACCTTAATTTTAGGCATTCATCCACCAGTCCACGACATCTCCTTCATGTTTTCTGCCAGCTTGTCCTGCATGAATAGAAATGGAGAGGGTACAAGCAGGATGCCTGCCAGGCCAGATAAGTATGCCTGGCATGTGTGGGTGGTGTGTGGTGCCATGATTGAAATGAGGACAATCAAGGTCTATGTGGGAGAGAGAATGGTGGTGCCCCTTGAACTGGCAGTGAGTGAGGGCCCTGTGGATGTGTGATGGGTTTGTGAGTGTGTGGGTTGAGAGTGATGGGAAGAGAGACTTATCCTGGCAGAAGGGAGGAGATAATTCATCCTTTTTCTGTATTGGGTGGCTGTCCTCATTTTCGGGGCTTTGGCACTGACTACCACTGCCACCGCTTCCCATGCTGGATTAGTGATGCTGCTGCCCCTCCTGCAGGCAGAGTGTGGTTAGAGGACATCACGGCAGGCCTCCACTGCATCCAAAAGCTGCTCGAGGTATGCCTCAATAAACTGGGGGGCTGCAGTCTCCTTGTCTTTCGGGGCCATGTCTTCCATGCAGCAGCCCTGGGCTGGAAGCACTGAGAGGTGTGCGGGCGGCTGTATTTTAACTATGGCACCTGGCGTGAGGAAGTGGCGAGGTGATGGCACGGCGGGTGAATGTGAGCCCACCTGCCATCGAAACAGTGTCTCTCCCAGGAATGCATTATTAATGAGACGGGTTTGGGATGATATGGTGTGAATAAAATGTTCTTTTTCCCACCTGGTACCACACTTAGTGCAAATCTGGGACGATTCTGCCCAGGTCTCTTCATATTGCACCAGTGTTTCTAAAAAGCGCCAGTTCAAAAACTCCAGGATTTGTTCATTTTTTGCATCTTTATCCCTGTTCTCTATTTTTCTGCACCACATCCTTGCTTTTATCATTGAAATTCTGTCTCCGAAGACACTGGCCAGAATTTTATGGTTCCCCACCAGTGGGTTTGCAGCCAGAAGGCCTATAAAATTCTGTGTTTGACCATCCTGCCACGTACCCACCTGCACCGGACCTGGCAGCAATTTTACCATTTAACCTGCCACCTTTGCCCCAGTTGAGGCCCTCAAGTGGCCAGCTGATGACTATTTAAGAGCAGTTTCAAGCCCGGCCACAAGTTTTAGACTGGTGGGAGGAGGTCAGAGACAGGGGCACTATGATTATATGCTCAAGGGTAACCTCGAGTATCCTGGGTAGATGGTCATGGCTGATAATCGGGTGGGTGATACGTCTATGATGGCAAGGCAAGGGTCTCTCGAATGTGTCTTGAGGGTGATGGAGGGAAGCCCAATAGCATTTGAGAGAGAGGGTGCACGGACACGGCTTTCATTACCTCAGTCAATGCTGCAGTCTCCATGCACATGTTGTATGAACGAGATTAGAACTCATCTGTGGTCCTACCCAATGGGCTTCACTATGGTGGGGTGAGGGGAGGCCAGGGTCAGGCTGACGCTAGGTACAGGGCTTCCCATTGGCTGAAATACTCTGAGCCAGAGTATATACTGGCTTCAAAGAGTATACTGACTAGATAATCACTGCAATTTGATCAATAATTATCTCAGGCGTACCTGTGCTGCCTCCAGGCAACCCTGTACTTCTATTAGCTATGGTCCAGCTGAGGAGGAAGTGCTGGAGGGTGCAACTTCCTGCCCTGCCCCACTTCAAGATTCGCCATGCTCCTCGCGCATGCATATCTGATGTGCTGACTAGCACAAGATCGTGCATGACCAGCCATCCTGCCCCCAAGTGGAAATCACTCTCACTTCCACTCTCACTCCTAACTCATACTCCATATTGGAAGGTTCCACCCAGTGTTTTTAGGGGACCATTGTATTTGACTTTGTGTAATTACCCAGACAATAGGAGTTGTAAATTCCACAACCGGTCTTGCATTTTGAATGTCTTTTAAAGGCAGGGTCACCCACCCGTGGACATTTATAGTTTCATGGCTTTCCAGAGGAATGAGTTATTGGCAGTTCTGCCGAAGGGCCATGAAGGCTCGAAACGTTGACTGATTTCTTCTCCGCCGATGCTGCCAGACTTGCTGAGTTTTTCCAGGTAATTCTGTTTTTGTTTTGTTTTGAGTTATTCCTTGTCTGAACAGAGATCACAAAAAGTCACCTGACCTCCTGGACTCCATCTTGGGTCAAGATAAATTATCCAAATGCCATGCTGTTTTTTTTTTAAGTAAAAATGTCCATTGTCTCCATATATTCACAGGCATATGACGAAAGCATCACCGGTGCCTGCTATAGGTTGTCCAAGCCTCTGAAGAATATAGCAGCACAGGGATCACTGCTGCCCAGTAAACAATGACCTCAGTCTCGGGTTTGAGATGCTGGTCCTCAAATACTCAGTTGGCCGAAGGCTGAGCTGGTACATTGGAACCCATGCAGAATTTTGTCATCTATGTCTTATCAAGAGCAGGCTCCCAAGATATAGGAAATGGTCCACATTTTCCAGGGTCTCAACATTGAACTTAATCATTGGGAGGAGGTGTTATGCTATGGGACCTGGTTGGAAGAGGACCTTAGTTTTCCGGGTGTTTAATCTGATTGCTTCAGAGAAGGAGTTGGCAATGACTTGGAGATCAGTTTCTGAGTGAGCACATATACAACCATCATTCTACAGCAGCAATAGTACTTCAACGGAATTATCAAGACATTGCAGTAGATATGGAAAAACTCTCCATCCATTTTTGCTGGCTTTAGCACTGCACAAATTTGGGGTGCTTCTTGTAGACATTAGATGAACATTGAGACCACTTTTACAAGTTTATAATTGTCAATAATATTTGGATTTGGTGTCCAAATAATTTTACTCTCCTGCAATTTGTGAAAAAACTAGATTCACCCCATTTTATTTTCATTCTGCAGATTTCATACCATAGTAGAAAGGATTGATGCAGATAGAATAAATCTCATGCAATACTGGGTTTGCAAAGCTTTGTTAATTGAAGAGAACATATATGTTCCATTATCCATGATTACTATAGAAAGAAAACACAAACCACTTTGGAATATTTACTAAATCCTTCACAAATCAAGCAATTTGAGACAATAATTCCAAACAGTTTGTAATTTTTCATTGTCAGTTTAATGTTTTCTTTCATTCCAGTGGGAATGACTACAGCTGGTGTTTGTAAAACTAAATGCTGGTTTGGAACTAACCAGTTCAGATTACACAACCTCAGTGCACATTAACTCTAGCCCTTTTGCAATGACTGAATCATGACATTCTTGATCTCTTCATGCCCTTAAACAAGGCAAAAAGATCTTGCTGCTGATATTCCGTGGAGTTTTTAACCAGTTTCCTGCTGTAGCTCTGACAGGAGACTGACTGAAACCCCCGGAAAAGCACCTAAAAATCTGGAATTTCCTCAGATCTGCTCCCACTCCACCGGCATAACATTGAGAGATATACAGCAAAATCTCCACTGCACTGGCTCTGTCAGGACCCAGCATACCTCTGGAGGCTGGAAGGCTGAGGTGAGTTGAGGAGCACTGGCCTTCAAATCATAAGAATCATATAAGAGTAGGGAAAATTGACAATAGTACAAACTTAAAGGCTTTGTATCTGAGTGTGCGTAGCATTCGGAATAAAACTAATGAGTTAACAGCACAAATAGAGATAAATAGCTATGATTTGGTGTCGATTACTTAGGCGTGGTTACAGGGAGAACAGGTATGGGAGTTGAATATCCAACGGTAGTCAATGTTTCGGAAGGATAGGAGGAAGGAAAAAGAGGTGATGTAGCTTTGTTAGTAAAGGAAGAGATCAGTTCTATAGTCAGGAATGATATAGGCACTGGAGAGCAAGGCATAGAGTGAGTCTAGGTGGAAATAAGAAATAGCAAGGGAAAGAAGTCCCTGGTGGGAGTAATCTATAGGTCTCCAACCGGTAGTTTAGCAGTAGGGCACAGTATAAACCAGGAAATTCTGGGGGCATGTAAGAAAGGCAGGGCAATAATCATGGGTGATTTTAATACGCATATAGACTGGACTAATCAAATTGGCAAGGGTAGCCTCGAGGGAGAGTTCATACAGTGTATTAGAGATTGTTTCTTGGAGCAATATGTTGTGGAACCAACCAGGGAGCAGGCTATCCTGGATTTGGTTTTGTTTAATGAGATGGGATTAATTAATGATCTCAGAGTAAAGGGTCATCTAGGGAAAAGTGATCATTGTATTTCAAGTTCAGTTTGAAAGCGAGAAACTTGAGTCTCACACTAGTGCTCTGGAGTTAAACAAAAGTAACTACATAGGCATGAGGGCAGATTTGGCCTCGTGGACTGGACAGGAAGACCACAAGGTAGGACAGTTGATGAACAGTGGCAGATGTTTAAGGAGATATTCAATTCCTCCCAAGTAAAATATATTCCAAAGAGGAAGAAAGATGGTAAGAGGGGGAAAAAAGCATCCATGGCTAAGCAAGGAAGTTAAAGATAACTTAAAGGCAAAAACTAAAGCATACCAAATTGCAAAGATCAGTGGCAGGCTGGAAGATTAGGAAACTTTTAAAGATCAACAAAGTGCTCCTAAAAAAATAATAAAAAGAGCAAAGGTAAATTATGAAAGAAAACTAGCTCAAAATGTAAAAACTGATAGTAAAAGCTTCTATAAGTATATAAAAGGAAAGATAGTAGCTAAAGTGAATGTTGGTCCCTTGGAGGATGAGACTGGGGAGTTAATAGTGGGGAACACAGAAATGGCAGAGACGCTCAATCAATATTTTGCCTCAGTTTTCATGGTGGAGGACACTAGTACCACCCCAATAGTAACAGGTAGTGCAGAGGGTATAGAGAAGGAGGAACTTAAAACAATCACCATCACTAGAGAAAAGTCCTGAGCAAACTATTGGGATTAAAAGGTGACAAGTCGCCAGGACCTGATGGCCTACATCCCAGGGTCTTAAAGGAAGTGGCAGCGGAGATAGTGGATGCATTGGTGATAATATTCCAAAATTCCCTGGATTCTGGAAAGGTTCCAGTGGATTGGAAAAATGCTAATATAACACCCTTATTCAAAAAGGTGGGAGGCAGAAAGTAGGAAACTATAAACCAGTTAGTTTAACGTCTGTCGTTGGGAAATTGCTGGAATCCATTATTAAGGAAGGAGTAATGGGGCATTTGGAAAGTCAAAATGCAATCCATCAGAGTCAGCATGGTTTTATGAAGAGTACATCATGTTTGACTAATTTGCTAGAGTTCTTTGAAGGTGTGACAAGCAAAGTGGATAATGGTAGTCCTGTCGATGTAGTATATCTGGACTTCCAGATGGCCTTTAGTAAGGTGCCACACAAAAGATTAATACACAAGATAAGATCACACGGAGTTAGGGATAATATATTAGCTTGGATAGAGGATTGGCTAACCAACAGAAACCAGAGAGTCGGGATAAATGGGTCTTTTTCTGGATGGCAAGCTGTAACTAGTGGAGTGCCACAGGGTTCGGTCCTTGGGCCCCAACTATTTACGAGCTGTATTAATGACTTGGATGCAGGGATAGAAGGTAATGTAGCTAAATTTGCAGATGACAATAAAATAGGTGGGAAAGTAAGTTGTAATGAAGAAATAAGAAATTTACAAATGGATATGGACAGGTTAGGTGAATGGGCCAAAATTTGGCAGATGGAGTTCAACATGGATAAGTGTGAGGTTATCCATTTTGGTCGGAAGAATAAAAAGGCGACTTATTATTTAAATGGAGAGAAACTTCAGAATGCTTCAGTGCAGAGGTATCTGGGTGTTCTCGTGCATGAATTGCTGAAAGCTAGTATAGAGGTACAGCAGGTAATAAGGAAGGCAAATAGAAATTTGGCATTTATTGCTAAAGGAACAGAGTATAAAAATAGGGAAGTGTTGTTGCAACTGTACAAGGCATTGGGTGAGACTGCACCTGGAGCACTGTGCATGGTTTTGATCCCCTTACATGAGGAAGGATGTAGTTGCATTGGAGGCGGTTCAGAGGAAGTTCATTAGATTGATTCCAGAGATACGGAGCTTGTCTTATGAGGAGAGATTGAGCAGTTTAGGCCTATACTCGCTAGAGTTTAGAAGGATGAGAGGAGATCTAATTGAGGTACTTAAGATGCTAAAGGCAATGTACAAAGTAGACGTGGAGCGGATGTTTCCCCTTGTGGGGCATTCTAGAACAAGAGGCCGTAGTTTTAGGCTAAGGGGTGGTAGATTTAAATCAGAGATGAGGAGGAATTACTTTTCTCAAAGAGTCGTGAATCTGTGGAATTCACTACCTCAGAGTGCAGTGGATGCCGGGTTGCTGAATAAATTTAAGGAGGAGATAGACAGATTTTTTCTTAGTAATGGGTTGAAAGGTTATGGGGAGAGGGCGGGAAACTGGAGTTGAGGCTGAAATGAGATCAGCCATGATCATATTGAATGGCGAGGCAGGCTCGAGGCTCCTAGTTCTTATGTTCTTATGTTCCACATGGCAACAGTGGGCCTCACCAGCGGGATCCAAGGAAGAGAAGCTGCCTGGTTTTCAAAGTAAAGAGATTTTTTGGGGGATATTTTCTTGCTCTTTTCTTGCCCTTTGTTCAGGGACCAGGGGAACCAAGATTGGGAAACCCTGGGAAACCACCCACAATGACAAGCAATGGCATTTCTTGCAGTATGGGAGGCACATTGACAGTGGCACTTGTGCCTACCTGTTCCACTCAAGTGCCCTCCCTGAAAAACTATGGGCCCTTCAGCTCATCAAAGCTGCATGAGTCCTATTTTCTTCCCCAACCCCTGTCTGGGTATACCTAAATGTGTTCTGCCTGTCATGATCCTAATCCACATTTACTTCCATGTTCAAGTTACTTGCATAGGTTTGACATTACCCATGCACAAATGTCCTTCGACAGAGACTCGAGCCCACAAGTGAAGGATCAGAGCATAGAAATTGGGCGCTATCCAGAAACAGAGGTACAGCAGCTTCCAAACATCATCCTGCTGGCTCTTTAACAAAAGGAACCTTTTTATTGCCTCCAAGACTTTACTGCCTATCATCTATCTGAACGTTCAAATTGAGGGAATCTGAATGCTGGCATTAAGGCACACTAACTGGGAATCTCTATATTTGGGTCTCCACCATGTGGAGGCCTTGGAAAATGGGCTAGAAGTTGCTCCTTGGAGAAACTCTTGTGCAGTACAAAGGGTGATGTAGACCCATTACAAGTCTCCACCTCTTTCAATTTTTTGATTTGCGGTCTGGATTAGAAACACATCTTAGTTGCTAATCAACAATAGGCAATTTGTTCATGGGAGTTTGCTCTTACTAATGTGTCTTGTGTGGACAGAGGTTTGCAAATTTGACAGAGCACGATCCTGCTCAGTCACATTGAACTGCACAAGAACTGCAGCGCTTCAAGAAGGCAGCTCACCACCACCTTCTCAAGGGCAATTGCAGATGGGCAAAAAATGCTGGCCTAGCCAGCGATGCCCATATCTCATAAAAGAATTTAAAAAAAAGATTTGTCATCTTGGGTTTAACATATGCAGAGATTTCTCTTGCAAACACTTTATGCAAAGGACTTCATTTTAATATTTATAACAGTCATGGTATATATGTAAATGTAAATGCACACCATTTTCCATTATTTACAACGGTATCGTGCTGTGCAACTAACAGTCCTTCACAGTTTGAGCGAAGAGAAGCTCTTGTGTGGAAGAGCTCTTCAAGGGTCGTGGGTATTTTTGATGAACATTTTTATTTTCTGCTTCCAATGCAGTGCTTTAAAAGATATGTTTAATGTGTTTTCTCCACTTTATTCATTTCTTGGATTGCTTTTGCTTAGGTTTTTACTTTGGTGTTAGCATATAGACAGGATGTTTTTATGAAAACAAAAACATCCTATTACTTCTGCAGAATTCTAAGAAACTACCGTAATAGAAATGTTTATAGGAGATCACCAGTACAGGAAAATGGCAAAAAAACAGCCATGTAAAGGTGTTCTTATAATATGAATATACAATTCAACCCATGGAGCAACGAGCCATTTAGATTCAAGCTAGAGTCCCTGCTGTTTGACAGAACAATTTAAAATTAAAATAATAAGGGCTTCTTTGAAAGTGAGCCAATTGCACGGTTTGAAGTAGTGCAGGATGAAGGAAGGCAATGTGTGATTGGCAGGCACCAGACCCTACAGCCAGATTTCCCAAATCAAAACATCCCTGGATGTCATCATACCTACAATGTAGTAACTGAGAGCAGGCGCTGAGTATGATCAAGCCAGTTACACAGATATACCATCTGTTATAGAACCCCTCTAGTGAATTTCTAGCACAATGATGGTACTGTTAATGTCACCAGCACCCACAACATTTCTGCCCAGCCCCCTTCCAAGCTAGTTTAAGGATCAGCTGAAGTATCAACCAAAATGCTGCCATATATGAATCAAACAAATGACTTATACAATGATCAGCAGAGTCAACACTTTCATCTCCTTAACACAGCTACTTAATGTTACTATACTGTTGTATTCCCCAAAGTACAGGGGTCATTCTTATCAACTATGTGGCCATTCAGGCAACAGTTTCCTACACATTCTACATTCTCAAGCTCATTGGGTCCTTAGAGAAGTGTAGTGCTGTGATTGTGTGGTGTTACGACCACAGCCAATGTTATTTACTGAGCAAGGCAAGTCCCAGAGGGAAACTTGTCTTACTGATCATAACTTTCTTGTTTTGTAGCTTGAAAACAAGGGGAAATCTATTGATCCCAGAAGCATAAAATCCCAGTAACACTTTTAGGATTTTAAAATTAAAAGATTCATTAACAAGAAGAAAAAAAAACTTAAGCACACAAGATTAAAATTACACAGTTGAAACAGTCTTACAAAACATTCTCCCAAAAAACCCACTTGGTCAGAACACGTAAGTAAACTACATGGCAAATGCTCCCTTATGGTGTTATAACCATAAAAATCCAGTAATATTACCCAAGGCAAAAACTGCTGCAACTTTAATAAAGTATACCACACAACTTCTTGTTCTTTTCCACACCACTGTGGAAATCTGAGGGAAGTTCAGAAACAGACTGCTTTCTGAAAACAAAGACTTTTCTGGCTTGAAACTGGATGGCTGCTTTGACTTCACAACTTTTCTCAGCACAGAGCTAGTATCAGGACACCTCCCACAAACAGCCACCTCAACTCAACTAAACGTCCTTCCTTAAATATCTTTTTTTCTCTTTCACCCTGGACTCCATTGTCCTAAGCTACTCTTTGAACTTTTCCAAAATATAAAAATCTTTTATGTCTTCCTATTGCCTCCACTTTCGGGTCAAATAAAATTTAATAACATTCCCTTATTTACTTATGAAACCTTCGTAAGTTGTAAAAGTCCCTTAAACCCCCTTTGAAATTTAACAGCCGAAAAGTCAAGTCCTTACCTATCTCCTAATGCAATTTTTAAAATCCAAACTTATTTACTTGTAATTTCAACTTCATCATAGCCTCTCATTACAAATGCATGCATCTAGAACCTTTACCTTTCATCTCTCAGTTCCCATAGACAAGCTGTCTCTATGAATTCTCCCCCAGTTTAATTGATTAATAATTACAGAATACTACCATGTTCTGAAAAATATTAAAATAATAACACCCATCTTCACTATGGGTGCTTACAAACAGTGGGAAAAAGAATGCAAAGTGATATGTTGTCCTGGCTATTAGTAGTTTATTGATACTAAAATTTTATTTCTTGTTCCTTCGAATTTCCAATTACATCATCCAACATCTCCTCCCTTCCTCCCTTCTTCCCTTCCTCCCCTTCTCCTCCCTCCCCTTCCTTCCTTCCTTCTCCCCTCCCTTCCCTTCCTTCCTCCCCTTCTTTCCTCCCATTCCTTCCCTCCCTTACTTCTTTCCCTTCTTTCCTTCCTTCCATCCCTCCCTGCATAACACTATCTCGTAAGCCCGCTCTTCTGTTTTGCACTTTCCTATCTTAATGGTGTCCTGCACTAAAGGCCCTTCACTTTGCTTTTTCAATTTTACAATAAATTTAAACTTTTAAAATTTGCAGAACCTCAGCTCATTTAAAGGTGTTTTATTGCCACCGGAAAGAATTTGGTGAACCTATTGTATCATGTTTGGCTGAGGTCATCAATGACACAGTGACACCATATGCATTACTGACTGTCCTATCTTGAAAAACAGGGAACAGTTTACAAAATCCATACTTAAACCTATTTCTCTCCACCAGAACACATACCTTCTACAGGTTAACTTTCCCAAAAATCAACATGGCAACTTCAAAACAATATTCAGAGTTAGTGTCCTTCTCTGTAAAGAGAACCAAATAGAGCTACATTATTCCATCACTGCATTGGTAGACTTGGTCACCACAATTAGGGTTGATAAGACTTTAACCATAGTCACTCATTCGGCCCTATAAATCAGATGGGATTACCATGCTAAGCAGCTGAATGTTAATAACTAAAGCAAGTTCACAATTCTTTTACAAACTAGAGATGGGTGGAGCAACGTCTCACTTGGCAATTACTAAGTAGGTCTCCTCTGCAAGACTTTTCCTTTCCCATGATGGTCCTGATGTCATGAGACATTGTGGGGGCTGACACTAATTTTGAGGGCTGTGCCACTCCCTTTCAATCATACAGCACTGGACTGCCTGTGGAGCAGGATATACCCAGGGATGATGATGGACGAATGTGGGACATTGGCTGAAAGGTATAATACTCTGAGTATGACTATGTCAGGTTATTGCTTGACTAGTCTGTGGGAAGCTTTCCCATTTTGGCATAAGTCCCCAGATGTTAGTGAGGAGGATTTTCCAGGATTAACTGAGCTGGGCATGCCTTTGCAATGTCCAAACCCAATGCCTAGGTCAATGCAGGTTAGCTTTATTTTTATTGTCGTTTTTTGTAGCATTTTGATAGAACTGAGTGACTTGCTAGGCCATTTAAGAGGGCAGTTAAGAGACAACCACATTACCGTGGTGCTGGAGTCACATATAACCCAAACTGCATAAAGACAGCAGACTTCCTTCACTAAAGGACAATAGTGAGCCAGAAGGGCTTTTATAAATTTATTGATCACCATTACTGATGGAGTTAGGATACAGGTCCGCCTTGATCTATTTCAGGGGTACCAAATCGCGGGATGGGGCCCCTATTGAGATTGTGGGCCAATCATTTGGGGTTGTGAACTCGGAGACAGCAACGGCGAACAGAATCTCTGGTCGGGGCATGAATTTTTCCCCAAATAGTTCAGTAATGGAACAGCTTTTTGCTGCCCTGATTGATTGTTCTTTCAGTGCCCTGATTGGCTGTTCAGTCCAGCGCTCCAACTGGCTAATTGGGAACTTTTTTGGACGTACTCATAATGGGGGAGGTACTTTGAATGCCCTCAATGGCGAATGGTGGGACAGTCCTGAGACCAGCGCTGAGGCTCCTTTACATGTGCGTGTATGATTCTTAGCTGCGAGGCCCTATCAGAGTCTTCAAAACTATCATGGACAAAAACATTCACCCCTGCTAAAAAACTCGGCACCCCAGCTCAACAATATCTCCTCGCTGCTCAACAACTTTTCCCTTCCTCGCTTTCATTCTGGGGTCACACCATTTTTCAAGCATTAAAATAGGGTCACAGTGAGAAAAAGTTTGGGAAGCAGTAATCTAATTGAAAGGCACAGCAGGCAGGAGAGGTTGAATGGTCTACTCCTAATATCCTTAACATCTTTATACCCTCAAAATGCAAGAAGACAATAATTTTTCCGTGTAATTGAATACCAGTATTAGGTCATATGTCTTATTTTTCTTTATATATCATCAATATGGTACAGAAAGTCAGTTTCATGTTCTTCAGGTTATTTTAAATAGGTTAATTGTCTTGTTAAGAAGCAGTTTTAAAGAAAAGGGACAAATTGTGTAAATTTCATGTATGCCAAAGATTTGTTTTTCACTGCAGGACTTATCATAGATATGTCCATTTCAGCGGTTTCAACAGATGTTATGGGATTTGGAATATTAAACTTGAAGCAGTCCAGAATACAAGTGGGCCTCCAATGCTGTATGTCATACCGGAACTGGGCATGGTTTACAATTCTTTCTGGCATTAGCTGTGTGCCAAAATGCCTGATTACAGGTCCATTGAGTCCAATTCAAGAGCAAAGTCACAAAGATAATCTTGTACCCGAACAAAAAGATTGTTGTATATGCTAACCTGAGGCTGTAAATGTGTTGCAGTCAAAATATTTTGAACTATATTAAGCACATCTAGTATTAGCATTAAACCAGTTCCATTATGTGCATGGTACATGTTGAAACCATTATTCGCTGGCATGAATTATGCACTTTCTTTGTCTGCAGGAAGACAGGGAGGTGATGTAGGAGCACCAACACTGACTTCATATGCCTGCATCTGTTGCAGCCAGAATTATATGAATCTGTGAATTTGAGAACATGTTTTACAGCTAAATGCTGGACATTTTCCAAAGTGGCATGTCATGCTGCCCTGGTGAAAGTGTAGTCGTTACCACGTTACAAAACAAGATGTATTGTGCATTGTGCTGAAAAAAAACAATTTCTTGGTACTTAGAAACCATGCATTTTCATAAGAAGAATAAGGATTCTTGGAAAAGGTTTCTATAAGTAACAAATTTGATCTAATCTAATAATTATAACCAATTCAGAATTGTTTGAAAGAAAGTAGTTCACATTACAATTTAATAAATACTTTTTTTGCCATTTTTTCTGGAATTTCTGTAACTCTCCTGCCTGAATGGATGATCAAGGAGACACAAATAAAAAATCACCCCCAATGCCTTTTGTCATTGCTAAGGGTAGAAAAGGAAATTTCAGATGTTGGGGTTAGAAGTCTGTAAATTTGGGCAAGACGCGAAAATGGGAATGGATTAATCCTTGTTTTTGGTGCAGGCAGCATGAAAATCACAGAATCACAGAATTGTTATAGAACAGAAGCAGGCCATTCGGCCCATCGTGTCTGCCCCAGCTCTCCAATTTATCAAGTGCCACTCCACTGCCATAACCCTGCACATTCTACCTTTTCAGATACCAGTCTAATTCCCTTTTGAATGCCTCTTACCACACTCTGAGGCAGTGCATTCCAGGTCTTAACCACTTGCTGCATGAATAAATTTTTCCTCATGTCAGTGTCGCCTACTAGATAAAATGATGGTAGCGTGTAGCCAGCACTAGACATGAGTTCAAGCTGGCCTGCTGCAGTTAAAGCCGGACTGCACCTCTTAACATGCATCTCACAGCTTGCATATACTGTCAGTTATTCAACCATGACAGTCACATCAACCAAACACATTGCACATCGCTCACCAACACACTTTTTTCTCTCATGCCAGATTAGGTAGTATAAAACTGGAGTAAGCAGCACCTAACTTGCAGGGGACCGGCACATCCTCACCCCAATGGAGGAGACAGTGGTTGCAATCAGAAGAGCAGCCATTATTGAGGCTGTGGCCAGCGGACGAATGATGATCTAAAGATACCTAATCCTTCTTCTTATATTCCACTTGCCCCTCAACCCACAATATTTTCTGATTTACTAGCTGAAGATGGCGTAAGCATTGGACATCTTGAGTCTCCCACCATGACCTCACCAGAAACCTACCCTTTTGCCTTTACCCCATTCAAGTATCCAAGAACTGCCACCTGGTCAGGGAGTGGTAGAGGAACAAGTAGTGGAAAAGCAGGAAGGCAGTGATGAAGAAGGAACACCGGCATTCAATCTCAGCCACTAGCTCAGATATTGGCACTGAATGTATTTCGGAGAGTACCATAAAGGTTGAATCTGCGCATGGTGAGAAACTGGGCACAAGTGGGCTGCACCGAGAGCAGGGCATAAGGGTAGCACAGGTACCAGCATGCTGGGGGACAAAGCCGCACACGAGCTCTACTGCATAGGACTCCAATGGGAACTTCAGTGAGGCAGCTAACAGAAGATGGCTGGCGGGTACACACGCTGAAATGCTTGGTGCATGGACAGGCGTACCAGAAAGCTTGTGCTCAATCTCAAGGAACATGGAGGAATCCAGCACCAACTTGGCACAAGTCTTTGTGTGGAGTTTGGTGTCCATTCTTGCCCACGTGGAAGTGGTGGCTAACTCCATGAAAGAAACGATGGACCCAACCACAATGAAACTCCTGATGGCCAATGTCTCAATTTCCATTACAGCATGAGCAGAAGCCACCCAATGCAGCGGAAGCTAAGACTCAAGTCATGTAAGTTCAACTTGCAGCCATAGATATCCACACTGTTCTCACCCATGTTGAACTTCCATGCAAGACCAGCCTGCTGTGGACAGTGTTCAAAGGAGCTTGCAGCATGGCATTCTGCCCTTGAACACATTGCTAGGTTTGCAGAGATACTGCCCAGTGGAGTGGCAGTGGCTCCTTGGAGTACAAACTGTAGTCCTCCCTCAGGTTAACTGCACTTGTCCTTTCACTCCAGTAACTCCAGCAGCTCCCTTGTTGTTGACTGTCAGTAAGCCAGTCCAGACTGCTGCCACCCATGTCAAGATAGCACAGTCCGAACTTGGAACATTTAGGATCAGAGCTGCCAAAGATCATCCTCCAAGGTGATCCGCAGTCTCCCCTACTGAATGTAGACAGCCTTCCACCAGCCATGCTGCAGCCAATGGGATAGCACTGTGTAGGAGCACTAGGACAGGCGAAGGAAAACATTCACTAGGCAAATATCCCCGGGTGATTAGGTGATGTTTGTATGCAGCATGGAATGATTTGATTCATAAATATTATTTGAAATGCTTATTTTGTGGTGAGTTTTATTTTTGCATTGTGAACAAGCAGACACTGAGAAGGTCAGTAACAGGAAAGGTAGGGTGTGGGACTGTTGGGAATGAAGAATTGTGGTTGTGTTCATTGGTATCACAGTTTGGATGAGTCGATAATGGTCAGCCCAACCAGAAAAGGAAAATATTGTAAAGTCCTCCTCCTCAACTGCTCACCGTAAAGCTGGTAGTAAGGGCTGTGCTGTTATGATGGCGAGTTTGTGCAACATGCAGCAGATGACCACGAATCTTGACATATGCTCTGCCAACTACTGTAGGGCTCCTCTAGAGTGCTCCAGGCTGTTTAATCAACTCAATAGTTTTTCACATTTCATGCCGCAACATTATGTGCATGCTGCCAACATATACATTGGTTGTGCAAGTCATGGGCCTTATCATCAAAGGATATCTCTTCTTGCCGAGTAGCAACTCTCTGGTTTCTTGTGGTGACTCGAATTCAGATGGCACACCAGCAGACTGCCACAGAATGAAAGCATCATAATTGTTGCCAGATTGTTGGTCATTGACCTGCATGATACACTGAGCATGATCACACACCAGCTGGATGCTGAGGGAGCGGAATGCCTTTCGGTTGTGGTACATCTCAGTGTTGACATGAAGTATCTGCAGTCAATGGTACCCTGTACCATAGTGAAGCTTCTAATCTCAGCAAAGCCATGCGCTGATGCTGCCTACTTGTTTCCAAAGGAAGAGAGGATGTATTCAGTATTCTTGGGATATGGAGCCTTAGTGACCTCCCTTATGCAACAGTGATCAATGAACTGGGAGATGTTGCAAATATTGTCAGCTCCAGCCTGGAAGGGACACAAATCATAAAAATTCATGGCCATGGTCACCTTTGCAGCAACTATTAACTGTGTCCTCTCCCTGCTCTGAAGCTGCAATTGTTGCTACAGCAGGTGGCAGATTTCAATGAGGACCTTCTTAGTGAAGCAGAGACCTCTGACACACTGTGGCTCACTGAGTTTGAACTAAGAGACTTGGTCTCTGAACACCCTGGGAAGACTGGTCCTCCTGTTGAGAGCTCTTCTCCCCCTCCTCATCCTGCCTTTTCAAGCAGCTCAGCCTGCTCTGTGTCACCTCAGTTCTTTCTCCTTGGCATGCTGCAGACCACAGGGGGTGCAAACTACTGCAGACTTGTCTAGGAACAAATGGTTTGTGCAGAATCTTTGAATCCTGGGAAAGCACCGTAGCAGCAGTGTGTACCATTTACAAGATGCACTGCAGCAACTCACCAAGGCTCCTTAGACAGCACCTTCCAAACCCGTGACAACTACCACCTAGAAGGACAGGGGCAATAGACACATGGGAACACTGCCTCATGAAAGTTCCTCTCCAAGTCACACAACACCCTGACTTGGAACTATGGGTGGACTTTTCCGAGCCCGCTGGCGGCAAGCGTGATATGTGGTGTGCGCAGAAAATGTGGCGGGACCCACTTCACGACAGCATGAAAGCAGGTTGCGATCTTCCGCTCAGCCCACCAACAGCAGGCCACCTTTCCCGCCATCGAGCTAAATATAATACATTAGCATATAATTAAAAGGCCGTCCCACCAGGCTCTTGGAACCCCACCGTATCGTCCGTCCATGTCGGTGGGAAAGCACGCTGACATGTTTCACAGCAGCACACAGGGAACGTGCACTTGGCGGTCTTCACTTTCGGGGAACTGAGGTGAGTGAACAGCAGCGTTCTCCACAGCTCACCCATTGTTTACAGGCCTCAGGGGTGCCAGGAGGTGGGGGAAATTGATGCCTGGCCCAGCAGGTGACTGCTGAGGGATGTGGGGTGTCTAGGGGCAAGTGCAGGCAGCCTCGGAAGCGACTGCTGAGGAATGGGTGGGGGGATGAAGTGCTGCCCTGGCGCTGCATCCCACGGACAGTCAATCGAGGTGGGGGGCAGGGTAAGCGAGGGAAACGGCCACGCATTAGGGACCCTGTATAAACTGATCATGCCTCTGCAACTGAGACAGATCAGACGCAGCCACAGTGATATGATTGTGGTCAGGCTCCTAGCCAGACCACCCATGCAAGCAATGCAGAGGCACCAAAGGGCCACCAAGCGCTCCAATCCTTACCCCCACCCCCGCCTCCCCAACACCCTGGCACCGACTTCGAGTCCGCCACCACTTTATTGGACCGTGGAGCAGTGGGACTGCACACGTTGTCCAATCTCCTCGCCAACACTGGCCATGTAGCAGTCACTGCTGGAGGCGCTCACATGCCCCTTGCAATCTCAGCATCCTATTTGGACCAGTGTCCCCCATGTCCCAGGTTGACAGGGCAGCCATGCAATGCACTCATCTCTGGCCATCCGAGGGATGACCAGCACTCTCCGGGAAGCATTAAGGGGCGGTCACATAGCCACGATAAGTACAGCCATGATGACCACGTCTTTCTTTCTTGCTGCAGGAGGACCACGTCAGGAGCATGGATCCTGGTGACCTAGCTGTATGCCTGATGGCCTACAGAGACCGTAGAAGACAGAGGAGAGAGTGATTGAGGCTCCTGGCTGCGCAAAGGCAGGAGCAGCAACCTCATGAAGAAGGGGCAGCAGGGGCTCCTGCATACGCTGCCCGGGAGTGACAGCGAGCCGTGGCTGATCGGCGCCTAGCGAATCACAGGGTCTATAGACGCCACTTGCCATTCCTGCAGATGACTGAGAACCAGTGTCACCAATGACTGCACATGTCTAGGGACATCCGCCACTTACTGCAAGACTTGGCGCCAAGGGGACATGGAGGACATCCATTGCCAGTGGCTGTGAAAGTGACTGCGGCGCTCAATTTCTACGCCAGTGGCTCCTTTTAGGGCTCCTCGGGTGACCTCGTGGGATTTCACAATCCACCACCCACAGATGCATCCATGATGTCACGGATGCCATCTTCTCCATGGCACACAACTTTGTGCATTTTGCCCAGGGCCGGGACAGCCAGGTTGCAAGAGCCATTGGATTAGCCCTGATCTTGGGATTCCCACAGATGCAGGGTGGGATTGACTACACTCATGTGGCGCTCATCTCCATCGCTACACTCGGTGGACTTCATCAACCACAAGGGATTCCACTCACTGAATGTGCAGCTGGTATACGACCACCAGAAACACATCCTGCAGCTTTGCACACGGTTTCCAGGGAGTGTGCACAACGCCAACATCCTGAGTTGCTTGAAAATCCCTGCAGTCTCCCACGGTCCACAGAGGCTGCAGGATTGGCTCCTAGGGGACAAGGGCTACCCGCAGAGGCCGTGGCTGATGACACCAGTGCAGTGGCCTCAGACTGCAGCAGAGCGATGCTATAATGAGGCTCATGCAGCAGCTCACAACTTGGTGGAGCAGACCATCGGGATGCTGAAGGTGCAGTTCCAGTGCCTGGACTGGTCTGTTGGAGCCCTGCAATACAGTCTGCAGAAGGTGTCACACATCATCGTCGTCTGCTGCGCCCTTTACAACCTGGCGCTGCAACAGGGTGAGGAGCTGACTGAGTAAGAGATGGAGGGGCTGCATGTCTCCTCTGATGAGAAAGATGCTGATGGGAATGAGGGTGAGGGCATCCTCAGTGGTGACGCCAGGGATGAGGCTCTCACACTGGCTAGACGAGGCAGGCACACTCAGGAGGCCCTCATAGCTGCCAGATTTGTGGAGGATGATGACGACATGGAGTGAGGTGTCCCTGTAGATCCTCACATCATTTGACTCCAGTCTGGCTTATCTCAGCACCAATACCCTCTGAAAGAATGCTCTTGTCATGGAGATGCAGTGGAGACCCTAATAATCGCTCAATCACAGGAGGATGTTGACAACATGCAGTGAGGACACTCCATAGGTCTTCACATAGCCTCTGAGAATGTCTAACTCCTGTCTGGCCGAAGGCAGCTTGCTTGCGTTCCATGATCAGGGCCATGAAACTTTAGATGCATCTGATGCTGTGTCCGCCTTCAGCACCTCAGCCCTTCAGGAGCTGGTGCACAGCATCACTGGTCGCAGATGCTGGGCCAGCCCCACATTAAAGGGGCTGAAAGCACACAGAGAGTATGAGAGAACTCTGTGGCGCCTGCATGCTATATTCTGACAGCAATGACCAGCACCACCGAGATGCAGGCATTAGTAATGTTTCCAGGGAGTGTGAGGCTGGACCATTACTGTGGTCTGAAGGCTGCACAGAGCACAGGGAAAAGGCCCTGGACTGAGATACCTGCCTTTATCTTGTGCAGGAAGGTTTCACATCTGAGTGACAAGAACACTGCTCATCAGAACAAGGAGCCATAGGCAGGGAGACATTCTTGGGAGTTTATTGACAATAGTGAACATTATGTACAAGTGAGCAACACCTGTGGCCAGGCTGTGCAACTAATTCTCCTTAACTGTCCTAACCCTGCCGCTACGTCTTGGTGCTCCCTGGACATATACAGTAGAGGTGGAGGCAGCCTGATAACTGTGACACCCTGTCTGTGATGACTTTGGCAGGCATCCTCTGGAGGGCCGAGCCTTGGAGGGCCCGGCCTGCTTTTGGAGTCCTGCTGCGTGGCAGTGGCACCCTCCTTGGCCTGTGGAGCTAGATCTGCGGATGTCACAGGAAGAAGGGAATCAGATGAGCCGGTCACTCCCAGAGTCACCTGGGTGGATGGTCCCGGAGTGTGCACCTGCTGATCCTCCTCCCTATGGGTGCCCAAGAGCCCCTGGCTGACTCCGTGTGCGGAAGGTGTAGCTGGAGTGAGATCGAGCTGCACACCACCCCTCTTGCGTGCAAATAGTTGGAGGCCAACTATGGCATCAGCGATGGAGTTAAGCCCATGAAGCAGTGAAGGAGTGACATCCTGGACTGAGGTCCCCATGGTGGCAGCCATCCTACCAGTGTTGACCTCGGTGCGTTGCAATGCCGATGCTATCACCTCAGCCTGAAGATGGACAGACTCCTCCATTGTGCCTTGCAATCTGAGGAGTGCAGCGGCCATCCCTTCCTGATGTTCCCCCATAATACAAGACAGATTGTAAACACATACATACGTCTACAAAATTACTACTATAATAACTACAAAAATCCCCTAACTAATCTGACTCTCAGTTACACCCCCCATTAACGCAACAGTAAATCTCATAGATTTAAACAGACATATGGACAGTCGCATTCAAAATGAGTTTCTTTCAGCTCTGGGTCCTTGCAGACAGCAACTTGAGGCTTACAGGCTGGAGGCTTCTCACACTTGTTGGATCTTAAAATGCCTCTACCTTACACACAATCTCCTTTGTCCTTTATACATATCTTTCTCTTTGAATGTAAATTTTCCATTGTATTACTTTACCTCTTCGAACAATAACATCCTTTCATTCCACCAATTTTATTAGTAAGCTGAAAAAAATAAGCACATTGCTTAGCGTCTTCCAGCTAGGTGGAAAATTTCACCCGCAGTCTTGAATGGTTTCTTTTAACAAATGAAAATTTATACTTTTTCCTTTTACCCCCCTTACATTTACCTAATTAACATCTCAAAACTATAATACATCAAAGTACCCAGACTAGCTGGCTTTAATCCAATTAAGACACACAGACATGCACATTGACATAGACCCTACTAGAACTCTATTTTTAAAAAATAATTTCCAATAACATTATAGACATTAATATCTCTCCATGACTCACAGGTGCCACAGATCTTTAAGGTCCCTCAGTGCATCCAGATTTGGCTCCTCGGTGACAAAGGCTACTCTCAAAAGACATAGTTGATGACGTCCATTCAGTGGCCATAAAGTGCCCCAGGGGAGAAGTATAACACTGCTCATTCTGCAGCAAGCTCATTGGTTGAGCAGACCATTGGCATTTTGAAGATGTACTTTAAATGTCTGGACAGGTCAGGCAGTGCACTCCAGTACTCACTCTAGAGGGTCTCTCACATCATCGTGACTTGCTTTGCTGTACACAGCCCAGCGCTCCAAAGGGGGGATGACTTGGCAGAATGAAAGATGGAGGAGCTCCAATCAGAAGGACATCAAGAGGGCTAAGCTCGATGAGGGCGAGGAAGCTGAGGCTCCAGAGGAAGAGGTCATAGCACAGACCAGATGAGGCAGGCATGCACTTGATATGCTTATAGCCACCAGGTTCCAGGATGATGATGACAAATAGCTTATGCGATCCTCTTTCATCATTGTCCTCCATGCTGGATCCAACTTAACACTGTTATTGTGATCCTCATCACCTCAAAGAAGCACATCAATCTCTGAATTAATAGTCACACTCTTGTGTAATGATGTCCTCATCCTTGGAATGTAAGGCAGTTTCTGGAGCATGTGGCCTTTCTGCTATAGGATGATTACTGCAACAGCGAGCCTTGTGAGCAAAGTTGAGATGGTAGAGCCCCTTCAAGCATCTCGCCAACATCCCATTGCCAATGGAAGCCTTCAAGAGGCAGGAGCAACACAGCAATCCTCAGTACACTCTTGGCAATATGTCTGCAGTGTAGCAAGGCACCTCAAGGAAGACAATCCTTACTCAGTGGTTCTCATCTTGATCTCAGAGGTCTAATCTGAATCAGCAGTGCAGTATTTCACACAGGCAATCATTCATGCAACACAAACCTTCAGGCCTCATCATCATACTTGAGCTCCCAGCATGAGATCTATCTTCAGGATGTGGTCATCTGAAACTCTACTAATGAATGCGAATCTGCATTTCAGCTCACCTTTCAGTGGTCTGTGAAAGCTTCACCCACAGCAGCATGGTATGCTCTCTGTCAAGCACTCATGGCCATGGCTCCATTTGGAGTCTCCCAAGTTACCGTATAGCCCAGCCTTGGAATTTGTGGCCCCAAATCTACTGTCACTACAGCTAGACATTGAATACTCTAATCTTTGATAATAAAGAGCACACATCAGATGTTCTGGAGCGTTGTTCTGATCCCATGTGAGGCCTTCACATTTTCATTCCACCAGTCTGATGGGTCCACAAGGAAACCAGCCACATTGTTGCCATTCTAACTAGCACATAGCCAGTACCACTCTCAAGAACACTCCTTTGTCCTTTTGTCCATGACATCTCTGGCAATCTCTCTTTTGCCTCCACCCATCACTGGCCTTCTATCCAGCTTCACCTGCTCCATCCCCCCTTAAATTTCATCACATTTTACTTCCCTTTAGCTCTGAAGAAGAGTCATATGGATTTGAAATGTTAACTTTTTTTTCCTCTCTCCACAGATGCTGTTAGACCTGCTGAGTTTTTCCAGCATTTTCTGTTTTTGTTGTAGCACATAACCATGTTGACTGACCATCTGAGAGCTGGCACAGTGTTAATGTAACGAGACTCTAGCCAAACCCTCTGGCCTAGCTCAGGATGTTCCCATGTCAAAGTCGGGCATCTGGGGCCTTTACACACACTTCCTATCTCAGATTGTTTTAACCATCTAGCACAATTGGCAAGACTCAACATGCATCAGCGAGGCCCATAGCTCCGCATCATGGAGCTGAGAAGGTGGGGCTAAGATTGGGATGACTTTTAGATATACTGGTGGACATGAGATAACACTGTAGGCCACCAGGAGTGCATAAGAGCCCCGACTCTTGGATCATAAGTAAAGCATGCTCAAGGCTGACGGGAATTACATGGAGGCCAATGAAAGATTGAACGAATACTTCACATCCATCTTCACCCAAGGGAGGAGATCGCAGGGGCTCTGACCCAAATCTTTAATTCCTCCCTGGCCACGGGGGAGTGTGGGGGGGGTGGTGCCAGAGGACTGGAGAACAGCTAATGTGGTTCCCCTATTTAAGAAGGGTTGTAGAGATAAGCCAGAGAACTACAGGCCAGTGAGTCTTACGTCATTGTTAGGGAAACTATTGGAGAAAGTTCTGAAGGAGAGAATCTATCTCCACTTGGAGAGGTAAGGTTTGATCAGAGATAGTCAGCATAGCTTTGTCAGAGAGAGGTCATGCCTAACAAATTTGATTGAATTTTTTGAGGAGTTGACCAGGCGTGTAAATGAGGATAGTGCAGTTAATGTAGTTTATATGGATTTCAGCAAAGCCTTTGACAAGGTCCCACATGGGAGCCTTATAAAGAAGGCAAATGCACATGGGATACAGGGGAATTTGATAAGGTGGATTCAAAATTGGCTTAGTTGTAGGAGACAGAGGATGATGACAGAAGGCTGCTTTAGTGACTGGAAGCCAGTGGCGTCCCACAGGGATCTGTGCTGGGTCCCCTATTATTCGTCATTTATATAAACAACATAGATGACTATGTGGGGATTGCATTTGTAAGTTTGCGGATGACACAAAGGTCGTTGCCTGGGATGAAACATTTAAGTTATGAAGAGAGGTTGGATAGACTTGGGTTGTTTTCGTTGGAGCAGAGAAGACTGAGGGACGATCTGATCGAGGTGTACAAGATTATGAAGGGCATGGACAGGGTGGATAGGGAGCAGCTGTTCCCCTTCGTTGAATGGTCAGTCACGAGGGGACACAAGTTCAAGGTGAGGGGCAGGATGTTTAGGGGGGATTTGAGGAAAAAATATTTTACCCAGAGGGTGGTGACGGTCTGGAATGCACTGCCTGGGGGGGTGGTGGAGGCGGGTTGCCTCACATCCTTTAAAAAGTGCCTGGATGAACACTTGGCACGTCATAACATTCAAAGCTATGGGCCAAGTGCTGATAAATGGGATTAGGTAGGTAGGTCAGGTGTTTCTCACATGTCGGTGCAGACTCGATGGGCCGAAGGGCCTCTTCTGCACTGTGTGATTCTGTGTAAGATACCCCTACTGAGATTGACTGCAATTCGCATTGACGTTCAATCCTCCAAGATCCGCATTGAGCATTCTTCAATGCAGAAGTATCAGGAGACTAAAGCAGTCTCCAGCTTCTAAACTCATGAAGCAACATTATATGAACCTCTGAAGCAGACCTCAGAGATGCCCTGCCCAACCATCAAGTTCTTACAGCGAGAGGCTTCACTCATGTCAATACTGCACAGAGAACGGTCAGACACTGTAATGAAATGGTACGAGACACCATAGACCTTATGCACATGATGGGACTCCTGGAAGGAGGGGGGGCATCTGCAACACTTGGTGGGCCACAAGCATATCATCTGATTGAAGAAGTATACACTTAAAGAGTAGACTGAAACAAATTGCATTGACATTTGTGCCATTTACATACAGATTGTGAACACCTATGCTACCTTTATGCTCTAGTATTTCTTAATTTTTCTTACACTACTGCCATGTATTTGTGCATCCCCGACACACACAGCAGATGTGGACACAGCCTGCTGACTGCTGCATCCTGTTGTCTGTGATGCCTTTGGCGGATGTCCTCTGGAGGGCCGGTGCCTGGAGGTCCCCAAACTGCTTTGCGTCTCCTGCTATGGGGCAGGTGCACCCTCCTCGGCCTGTGGAGCTGGAACTAATGGGGTCACAGGCAAAGGGGATTGGGAGCAGCTGGACACACTCTGAGTCACCTGGGTGGATGGCCTGGGATATCTAGCTGATGTTCCTCCTCCCTGTGGGTGCCCGAGGGCCCCTGCCTGACTCCTTGAGGTGAAGGAGCACCTGGGGTAAGATCAAGGTGCCCTGTACCCTTCTTACCTAGCAAATAATGGATCCCATCTACGCCTACAGTGATGGAGTGCAGGTCCTGGTGCAGACCAGACACAAGGTTCTGGACCAAGGTCTGCATGGCAGTCGCCATCCTACCAGCGTTGACCTCAGTGCCCTGGCACGTTGGTGCAACGACATCAGACTGAACGCAGATGGACTCTCCATCGTCCATTGCAATCTGAAGACCGCGTCGGACAACTCTGTCTAATGTTCCCATGTCTGTCTTTGCAGCTCCAACATCTGTGTTAGGGCCGAGTCCAGAGGCTTGTCACCTGACTCAAACTCTGCAGGAGCCTCGCCTCCAGCAGTCCTTTGAGTGCCAGTGACCTTGGATGTCGCTGCCTCTACCTGCTTTGGACCTGAACCTGTGCTGTGCTCAGCAGATTGTGATCCCTGCTCTAGAATTAGGTCCCACCGAGGTGTGTGTCTCTGCACTGGTGAAGGGTGTGGGTGAATGCTGTGACAGCTCTACATCTCATGGGTCCTCAGGATCCTCATCTGAGGTGCTGTGGGGAATGGGGCTAAAGGACTGTCTGCCGATGGGCCTCTTCCATTTCCCTCTGGTGCCTTTCGAAAAGAGAAGAGATAATTAGTGATTGGCTGCATAGTCACCAACATAACAAAGCACTCACAGTTTGGCTGATGTTCGAAGAGCTGGTAATGGGTTCTCATTGGCTTGGGAGATGCCGGTCTCATCCTTGGCACAGGCACAGTCCCAGTCCCCTCCGGCCAGCTCTGCAACCCGCTCTTCATATTGAGTGAGGGGCCTGAGCTCAGGCATCCCTCTCTCCCTGTTGTTGTGGGTAAACTTCTCCTGCATGAAGACAGCTGGACAGTCTGTGAGCAGGATAGATGGTAAAGCTGATGATCAGGGTGCCTGTCTGCTGTGTGTGCTGACCTCTGAAAGGGCTGAGGGTGCAACTTGTACAGGATGTGAGAAGAGTTGAAGGTGTCAAAGAGTATGTGAGCAAATCTGTGGTGACGTCCCTTTGCTGGTAGTGTGCGAGACCCCTGTGAAGTGTAAGCCTGCGAACGGCTGATGGGCTTGTGAGAGTGTGAGTTGAGAGTGAAGAGAAGGTGGACTTACCCTGGAGGAGTGGATGAGATCATTCATCCTCTTCCTGCACTGGATAGGACTCCTTTTCTGGGGCACATTGGCGCTGACTGCCCAGCGACCTGTTGGTTGGTGGCCCCCAGCTCCCATCATGGAGGTAAAGTTTCTCCAGCCAGTCCTCTACTGCACTGGGGAGAGCCGCCAGTTGCTAAACTTTGGAGCAGTGTGCTTAATTCTCTTAGGGACCGTTCTGATGTCTGCCATGACAAGCCCTGGGCTGCAGCGAGTTATGTACGTGGGTGCAGTTTAAATATAGTTCTTGGAACGATGATCTGACAACAGCCAATGGGAAATGCCACGTTTTTCCCACCCACCACCACACTTAGTCTCTGGAGCAGAAAATTCCACCCACAGAATCAGTTACAGCACATAGGAGGTCATTCAGCCTATCAAGTCCATGCCAGCTCTCTGTAGAGCAATCCAGTCAGTCCCATTTCCCCATCCTATCCCCATAGTGCTGTAAGTTTATTCCTATCAAGTGCCCATTCAATTTTTCTTGAAATCATTTATCCTCTCCATTTCCATTTCCCACATAGGCAATGAATTCCAGGTCATTACCACTCACTATATCAAATAATTCTTCCTCAAATCCCCTCTGCATCTCTTACCCAAATTGTTAAATATACACCCCTACTCCTTGTACCATTAGCTAATGGAAACGTATTTTCCTTGTCTACATTATCCAAACCTGTCATAATCTTGTACACCTCTATCAAATCTCCCCTCAATCTCCTTTGCTCCAAAAAGAAAACCACTGCTTCTCCAACCTAACTCTTTAGATAAAATCCCTCATCCCTGGGACCATTCTGGTAAATCTCCTCTGGACCCCGCCCCCACCCCCAGGACCTTCACATCCTTCCTGAAGTGTGGTGACCAGAACTGGATGCAATTCTCTAGTTGTGGCCCAACCAGGGGTTCTGCATAATTTCCCTGCTTTTGCATACAATGCCTCTATTTATGAAGCCCGATATGCTTTGCTAACCACTCTCTCAATATGTCCTGCCACATTCAAAGATCTATGCACATGAACTCCAGGTCCCCCTGTCCCTCCACACCCTTTTGAACTGTGCCATTAAGTCTATTTTGCCTGTTTCTGTCCCTTCTGCTGCATTGCATCACCTTACACTTCTCTGTATTAAATTCCAACTGCCACTTATCCGCTAGCCACTTATTTGGCTAGCCCGTCTATGCCTTGTTTCAGCCAATTTGTAACACCCTCACTGTTTGCCGCTGCTCCAAGTTTGGTATCATTAGCAACTTTTGAAATTTTACTCATGTGTATATATACATATATATATTTATGTCTTTTGAAATTTTACATATATATATATATTTATATCTATAATATGTATATATATGAAATAGGAGGGTCAGTCTCAAGCTGGCCCTCCTATTCCATGAACCACAATGTTGTTGACCAGCATTTTATGTGGGGAAACATGATGTGTCAAATGCTTTCTTAAAATCCATATAGACAACATCTACTGCATTCCTTTCAACAACTCTTTCCATTACTTCATCAAAAAAATCAATTAGATAGTCAAGCATGATCATAGGAACACAGGAATTATGAGCAGGGGAAGGCTATTCAGCTCGTTGAGCCTGTTCAAACTGTCATGACTCACTGGGGATAGGGTGCTGCAATATCAAGCCCCACTGTTCCCCGAGCCGTGACAAATGTGAAGAAGTTTGATCAAACCACCAGATTGCCCCAATTCCACCTGACTGTTTAATTTAAGAGCATGTAAGAGAATTTAAGAGGTTTGTAAACCTAATAAGTAAATAACTTTATTAAGCAAATATAGGGGGAGGTAGTGGCATTGTTGTATTGTCACTAGGCTACTATTCCGGAGACCAGAGACAATGTTCTGGGGACCTGGGTTCAAATCCAACTATGGCAGATGGTGAAATTTGAATCAATAGAAATCTTAGATTAAAAGCCTAATGGTGACCATGAAACTATTGCTGACTGTCAGAAAAACCCATCTAATTCACTAATGTCCTTTAGGGAAGGAAATATGCTGTCCTTACCTAGTCTGGCCTGCATGTGACCCCAGACCCACAGCAATGTGGTTGACTTTTAAAAACCCTCTGAATAAGGGGCAATTTGAGATGGGCAATAAATGCTAGCCTGGCCAGGTATGAATGAATAAAAAAAACCCACCAATTCCGGGGTACAGGATTCGATTTTGATCGATGTCTTCCAGGCTCCTTTTGAATCTTATTGATGAGGTGAGGTGGTCTTCCAGCACTTTCAGTATTTAGTTCATTGGTTGAGCACTTGCCTTTCAATGTCTCTAACAATGATTTTTCCCTTTGTCTCTTGACAGGGGTTTTCAGAGAGAGAGCAGGTTATAGAGATATGAGGAGGCAAAAGCCAGCTAGTTATCATTGTGGAATTACTGGAATCTTCCACACACAGGAGAGATAGATTTTAGTTCTTGTTCCTTTCAGGCTGGGAGTTATTCAGCTGCACTGCTGGCACACAAAACCTGGTTACCTGGTCAGGAGCCAATTAAAATGTTGTTGCCAGGCAACTCCCTTGGTCCAGGACACCTTTCTGGCACCATCCTGTCTTTCATGGCACATTCTGTTCCAGGACTGCAACATTGTATATATCTCTCATCCTGTGGACATGTCTTTTAACCTGCAGCCACTATAATTCTAATCCACAGTCAAACTGAAAGTAAAAAGATGCATTCCTTACATACCATTCAACTAGATTGTGGCTGATCTTCTACCTCAACGTTCTTTTCCTGCACTATCCCCATATCCCTTGATGTTTTTGACATTGTGAATTCTATTAATCCCTGTCTTGAATATTCTCAATGACAAAACCTCCACAGCCCTCTGGGTTAGAGAATTCCAAAGATTCAGCACCCTCTGGGTGAAGAAATTGCTCCACATCTCAGTTCTAAATGGCCTACCTCTTATTTTGAAACTGTGTGCCCTGGTTCTAGACCCCCCACAGCCAGGGGAAATATCCTTCCTGCATCTACCGAGTCAAGCCTTGTAAGAATTTTGTATGTTTCCATGAGATCACCTCTCATCCTTCTAAACGCTAGAGAATATATGCGCAGTCTCTTTTGATGACTGCCATATTGTGTCTTTCCAGTCTTCTTTTCCTCTTCCCCTCTAAACCTATTATATATTTGGTAATTGAAGCCTGTGAATATCACCACTCTATTGTTAGAGTCATAGAGTCATAGAGTCATAGAGTCATAGAGGTCTACAGCACAGAAAAAGGCCGTTCGGCCAATTGAGTCTGCGCCGGTCAAACAAGTACCTAACAATTCTAATCCCATTTTCCAGCACTAGGCCCATAGCCTTGTATGCCGTGGCATCGCAAATGCACATCCAAATACTTCTTAAATGTTATGAAGGTATCTGCCTCTACTACCCTTTCAGGCACTGAGTTCCAGATTCCCAACACCCACTGGATGAAAAAATTCTTCCTCACATCCCCATTGAACCTCCTGCCCCTTATCTTAAATCTATGCTCCCTGGTTATTGATCGCTTCACCAAGGGAAAATGTTCCTTACTGTCCACCCTATCTATGCCCCTCATAATTTTATACACCTCAATCATGTACCCCCTCAATCTCCTCTGCTTCAGAGAAAATAACCCCAGTCTATCCAATCTCTCCTCATAATTAAAACTCTCCAGCCCAGGCAACATCCTGGTAAGTCTCCTCTGCACTCTCCCTAGTGCAATCACGTCCTTCCTATAATGCGAATTCCAGAACTGCACGCAATACTCTAGCTGTGGCTTAACCAGCATTTTATACAGTTCCAGCATAACCTCCCTGCTCTTATATTCTATGCCTCGGCTAATAAAGGCAAGTATCCCATAGGACTCGAAACGTCAACTCTTTTCTTCTCCGCCGATGCTGCCAGACCTGCTGAGTTTTTCCAGGTAATTCTGTTTTTGTTTTGGATTTCCAGCATCCGCAGTAGTTTTTTGTTTTTATCCCATATGCCTTCTTAACCACCTTATCTACCTGTCCCGCTACCTGAAGGGACCGGTGGACATGCACACCAAGGTCCCTCTGATCCTCGGTCCTAGGGTCATACCATTCATCGTGTATTCCCGTGCCTTGTTTGTCCTGCCCAAGTGCACCACCTCACACTTATCCAGATTAAATTCCATTTGCCACTGATCAGCCCATCTGACCAGCCCATCTATATCCTCCTGTAATCTAAGGCTATCCTCCTCACTATTTACCACCCTACCAATTTTCATGTCATCCGCGAACTTACTGATCAACCCTCCTACATTCAAGTCTAAATCGTTTATATATACCACAAACAGCAAGGGACCCAACACCGATCCCTGTGGAGCCCCACTGGACACAGGCATCGAGCCACAAAAACACCCCTCGACCATCATCCTCTGCTTCCTGCCACTCAGCCAATTCTAGATCCAATTTGTCAAATTGCCTTCGATCCCATGGGCTCTTACCTTCGTTATCAATCCCCCATGTGGGACCTTATCAAAAGCCTTGCTGAAGTCCAAGTAAACTACATCAAATGCAGTGCCCTCATCAACACATCTGGTCACCTCTTTGAAAAATTCAATCAAATTGGTTAGACATGACCTCCCCTGAACAAAACCATGCTGAATGTCCTTGATTAATCCCTGCCTCTCCAAGTGTAGATTAATTCTGTCCCTCAGAATTGCTTCCAATAATTTCCCCACCGCTGAGGTTAGACTGACTGGCCTGTAGTACCCTAGTTTATCTCTTCCTCCCTTCTTGAATAACAGTACCACATTGGCTGTCCTCCAGTTCTCTGGCACCTCTCCTGTGGCCAGGGAGGTATTGAAAATTATTGCCAGTGCTCCTGCTATCTCCTCCCTTGCCTCACTCAATAGCCTGGGATGCATTTCATCCAGGCCTGGAGATTTATCTACTTTTAACCCTGCCAGACCACTTCGAACCGTCTCCCTTTCTATGCTAATGTCTTTAATTATATCACAGTCCTTCTGCCTGATTTCCATAGCCACGTCGCCCTCTCACTTGTGAACACCGACACAAAGTATTCATTTAGAACCCTACCAACGTCTTCCAGCTCCACATACAAATTACCACTATGGGCCTTAATGGGCCCTAGTCTTTCCCTAGTTATCCTCTTACTCGTAATGTACTTGTAAAATAATTTTGGATTTTCCTTTATTTTACCTGCCAATGTCATGCCCCTTTTTGCACTCCTAATTTCCTTTTTAAGTTCCCCCCTACACAGTCTATACTCGCAAAGGGCTTCCGCTGTCTTGAACCCTCGGTACCTGACATAAGCCTCTCTTTTTCACTTTATCCAAACCTGTATATCCCTCGACATCCAGGGTTCCCTGGATTTGTTGGTCCCACCCTTTGTCTTTACTGGAACATGTTGGCCCTGTACTCTCCCTATTTCCTTCTTGAATGAGTCCCACTGCTCTGATGCAGATTTACCTAAAAGTAGCTGCTCCCAGTCAACTCTGGCCAAATCATATCTGATCTTATTATAATCAGCCTTCCCCCAATTTAGAACCCTGATTTCTGGCCCATCCTTGTCCTTTTCCATAACAACCTTGAATTTAACAGAACGATGATCACTATCTGCAAAATGCTCCCCCACTGATACCCCTACCACTTGCCTGGCTTCATTCCGTAAAATTAAGTCCAGGACCTCCCCCTCTCTTGTAGGACCTTCTACATACTGGCTTAAAAAGCTCTCCTGGATGCATTTTAAGAATTCTGCTCCCTCTAAACCTATCACACAATGTCTAACCCAGTTAATGGGGAAATTGAAATCCCCCACTATTACTACCCAATTATTATTTACACTTCTCTGAAATTTGCCTACATATCTGCTCTTCTATTTCTCTCTGACTGTTTGGGGGCCTATAGTACACTCCCAGCAATGTGATTCTCCTTTTGTGTTTTTCAGTTCTACCCATATGGCTTCATTTGAGAAGCCTTCTAAGATGTCATCCCTGCTTACTGCTGTAATTGATTCCTTGATCAATATTGCGAATCCCCCTCCACTTTTACCTCCTTCCCTGTGACGTGTGAAGACCCTATATCCTGGAATATTGAGCTGCCAATCCTGCCCCTCTCTCAACCATGTCTCTGTGACAGCAATGACATCATACTTCCGTGTGTTAATTTGTGCCCTCAACTCACCTGTCTTATTCATCAGACTCCTTGCATTAAAATAAATACCATCCAACCTTGCCAAGCTCCTTTGTGCCTTAACTGGCCTATAATTTCTATGCCTTCCAGACTCACTTGCTCTCTCTTCTAATTTTGGCTGTGCATCTCCCCCTCCTGAACCATCTCTCAGAATCCCATCCCCCTGCCAAATTAGTTTAAACCCTCCCCAACAGCACGAGCAAACCTCCCCGCAAGGATGTTGGTCCCATCCCGGTTCAGGTGCAACCCGTCCGCCTTGTACAGGTCCGACCGCCCCCAGAAATGGTTCCAATGTCCCAGAAATCTAAAGCCCTCCCTCCTGCACCATCTCTGCAGCCATGCATTCATCTGGACTAACCTACTATTTCTATACTGACTAGCGTGTGGTGCCGGAAGTAATCCAGAGATTACTACCTTTGAGGTCCTGTTTTTTAACCTGTTTCAGTTCCCTAATCTGTTTCTTACATTCTTGCATTTCTCTGTGATTTTGATGCAGATTTGATTCTTTCTCTCTCTCTCTCTCTCTCACACACACACACACACACAATATTTGGAGGTCAATAGCATACTCCCAGTAGCTTGATTTTTCCTTCTCAATTCTAACCAAATGGATGCTGTCCTTGCTTCCCCATAGACATCCTCCCTTTCCAACACTACAATGTTTTCCCTAATCAGTGCTACAATCCATCTCCCTTTTTTCCTTCCCTATCTTTTCTGGATACTTTATATGCTTGAATATTAAGCACCCAGTTCTCACCGTTTTTAAGCCCCTTTCAGTTATTACCTCTACATCATATTGCTACACTACTATTTGTGTTTGTAGCTCACTAACCTTATTCATCACACTTTGTGTGTTTAGATACATGCATTGTCTTTATATTCTTTGTAGGCTTTCTTAGTCTGCTCCTATCTAAAGTAGTACTAATCCCTTCTCTAATACATTCCAACACCATCACTTTATAGACTTTATTTCCCTTCTCTACTTAAAAATGTTGGTGCCCATCCCCTATCAATATTAAGAATTTAAACTCTCCCCAACCAAGCTAGTGAACCTCCCCAAGAGAACACTGGCCCCATTCCTATTGAGGTGCAACCTGTCCCTTTTGAATAGGTGCCTCCTGTCCCAGAACTGGTCCCAATGTCTCAAGAAGCTCTCTCTCCTGCACCATGCCTCAAGCCACACTTTCTGACTTGGTACTAACCTTGCTGAAGTCTTCACTCTATGCCTGGAGTTACACCTGTTCTTCTGTTTTTTTTCAGTTGACCATTCTATATATACCTTACTCTTTTATGGTTGCCTGATGCAACATTCGGTTGTAAGTTCTGCTTCAACAAAGGAATTTGTGTTTTCAACCATCGGTCCATGAGCAACTTTGCCAGTGAAAAGCTGTTACTTAAGGGTGTAGCTCCATAATTCAGCAAGGCTAAATTCCAATCGCTATTCTTAGTCATTAGCATTTAAATGAGTTTCACTACTCTTTCGGCCTCACCATTGGCTTTTGGGTAAAGAGGAGAACTAGTAATATGAATGATTCCACAGCTTTCTGTAAATTTCTTGAAGTATTGAAGCCTTCACTGAGAGCTGGTGAGTCTTGTGAGGGAGGGAGTTTTAAGGGTTAATTTCCACCTAAGGTCTAGTTTTTCTTTTTTCCTCTTTAATTTAGCAATTGACTAAAAATTTCTTCTTAAGTTCAGAGAACTTAAGTTTTATTCCAGCCTTAAAACAGGGGTATACAAGCTCTCTGAAAGCAGTTGCAACTAGTTAATTTGGTAGCTAGTTTAAATTAGTTTTTTAGAAGCTTGAATCAGTTAATTTTAGGAAGTATAAAAATAGGCCATCCTCAGTGCTGTTTTGTTTGCAATGAAGTGCTGCTTTGGGTGCAAAGAGTGCAAAGTAGGAGTTTGGGGAGTGAGCTAGCCTGTCCTTTTTCTATCTTTTCTCAGCCTCCACAGTTGGATTTTACTTTGGTACAGGGAAAGAAACTGATTGGTAAATAACTGGTAAGTTATTCAACTTATCCTAATCGTAATCAATAGCTTTTAAGTTACGTTTTGGCAGCTCAGCTCGGCCCAATGGAATGTTCATCCTGCAGTATGTGGGACGTAACAGACGCACCATGTGTCCTAGGGGAAAACATCTGCAAGGAGGTCCACCAGCTGCAGCTTGAGCTCCAAGTTTTGGAATTTGAGCGATGGCTGGAGTCACTTGTGCATCCGCGAGGCTGAGAACTATGTGGATAGTAGTACATTTAGGAAGGTGGTCACACCAGAGGTTAGGAGCATGCAGGCAGAGAGGAAATGGGTAACCACCAGACAGTCTAAGGGAACCAGGTAGGTAGTGCAGGAGTCCGCTCAGTCTATCGAGCTTGCAAATCAATTTTCCATTCCGGATACAGGTGAAGGTGATGGTTCCTCAGGGAGTGCAGCCAGACCCAAGTCTGTGGCACTATGGGTGACTCCGCTACACAAGAAGGGATGACAAAGAGTAGAAGCGCAATAGTTATGGGGGATTTGATACTCAAGGGATCAGACAGGCATTCCTGCGGCAATAAATGTGACTCCAGGATGCTGTGTTGCCTCCCTGGTGCCAGGGACAAGGATGCCATGGAATGGTTGCAGGACATCCTTCTGGGGGAGGGTGAGCAGCCAGAGGTCATGGTCCACATTGATATCAACAACTTAGGAAAGAAGAGGGATAAGGTCCTGAAAGTAAATTTAGGGAGTTAGGAAGGGAATTAAAAAGCAGGACCTCAAGAGCAGTAATCTCAGGATTACTCCCAGTGCCATGTGCTGGTGAGCTTAAGAATAGGAGGAATGATCGTTTTTTTTTAAATTCATTCACTGGATGCGGGCTTCACTGGCTGAGCCAGCATTTCTTGCCCATCTCTAGTTGCCACTGAGAAGGTGGTGATGAGCTGCATTCTTGAACCCCTGCAGTCCATGTGGTGTAGGTACATCCACAGTGCTGTCAGGAAGGGAGTGCCAAGACTTTGACCCAGTGACATTGAAGGAACAGCAATATATTTCCAAGTCAGGGTGGTGAGTGACTTGGAAGGGAATTTCCAGGTGCTGGTGCTCCCATCTATCTGCTGCCCTTGTCCTTCTAGGTGGTAGTGGTCGTGGGTTTGGAAGGTGCTGTCGAAGGAGCCTTGGTGAATTCCTACAATGCATCTTGTAGATGGTACACACTGCTGCTACTGTGCGTCAGTGGTGGAGGGAGTAAATGTTTGTGGATGTGGTGCCAATCAAGTAGGCTGCTTTGCCCTGGATGGTGTCAAGCTTCTTGAGTGTTGTGGGAGCTGCACTCATCCAGGCAAGTGGGGAGTATTCCATCACACTCCTCACTTGTGCCTTGTAGATGGTGGACAGGCTTTGGGGAGTCAGGAGGTGAGTTACTCGTCACGCAATTCCAAGCTTCTGACCTGCTCTTGTAGCCACAGTATTTATATGGCTAGTCCAGTTCAGTTTCTGGTCAATGGTAACCCCAAGGATGTTGATAGTGGGGGATTCAGTGATGGTAATGGCATTGAACATCATGGGGCGATGGTTAGATTATCTCTTGTTGGAGGTGGTCATTGCCTGGCAGTTGTGTGGTGCAAATGTTACTTGCCACTTGTCAGCTGGTAATTGTCCAGCTCTTGCTGCATTTGGACATGGACTGCTTCAGTACCTGAAAGATGCTAAACATTGTGCAATCATCAGCAAACATCCCCACTTCTGACCCAATGGTGGAAGGAAGGTCATTAGTGAAGCAGCTGAAGATGGTTTGGCTGAGGACACTACCTTGAGGAACTCCTGCAGTGATGTCCTGGAGCTGAGAAGACTGACCTCCGACAACCAGAACCATCTTCCTTTGTACTAGGTATGACTCCAACCAATGGATATTTTACCTCCTTATTCCCCTTGATTCCAGTTTTGCTTGGGCTCCTTGATGCTACGCTTTGTCAAATGCAGCCATGATGCCAAGGGCAGTCACTCTCACCTCACCTCGGGAATTCAGCTTTTTTGTTCATGTTTTAGCCAAGGCTGTCATGGGGTCAGGAGCTGAGTGGCCCTGGCAGAACCCAAACTGAGCATCAGTGAGCAGGTTATTGCTAAGCAAGAGCTGCTTGATAGCATTGTTGATGACGCCTTCCATTACTTTGCTGATGATCAAGAGTAGACTGATAGGGTGATAATTGGCCAGGTTGGATTTATCCTGCTTTTGGTGTACATGACATACCTGGGCAATTTTCCACAATGCTGGGTAGATGGCAGTGTTGTAGCAGTACTGGAACAGCTTGGCCAGGGGCACGGCAAGTTCTGAAGCACAAATCTTCAGTCCTGTTGCCGGAACATTGTCAGGGCCCATAACCTTTGCAGTATACAGTGCCTTCAGAAGTTTCTTGATATCACATGGAGTGAATCGAATTGGCTGAAGACTGGCATCTGTAATATTGGGGACTTACGGAGGAGGCCGAGATGGGTCATCCACTCGGCATTTCTGGCGAAAGTTTGTTGCAAATGCTTCAGCCTTGTCTTTTGCACTGATGTGCTGGGCTCCTCCATTATTGAGGATGGGGATATTTGTGGAGCCTCCTCCTCCAGTGAGTTGTTTAATTGTCCACCACCATTCACAACTGGATGTGGCAGGACTGCAGAGCTTAGATCTGATTCATTGGTTGTAGGATCTCTGAGCCCTGTCTATCATCTGCTGCTTATGCTGTTTGGCACGCAAGTATTCCTGTATTATAGTTTCACCAGATTGACACCTCATTTTTAGGTATGCCTGGTGCTTCTCCTGGCATGCCCTCCTGCACTGTTCATTGAACCAGGATTGATCCCTTGGCTTGATGATAATGGTAAAGTGAGAATATGCCGGGGTTTGCAGATTGTGTTCGAGTACAATTCTGCTGCTGCTGATGGCCCACAGCACCTCATGGATGCCCAGTCTTGAGTTGTTAGATCTGTTTGAAATCTACCCGATTTAGCAAGGTGGTAGTGTCACACAACACGATGGAGGGTATCCTCAATGTGAAGGTGGGACTACATCTCCACAACGACTGTGCGGTGGTCACTCCTACCAGCATTGTCATGGACAGATGCATCTGCAGCAGGCAGGTCAGTGAGCATGAGGTCAAATATGTTTTCCCTCTTGTTGGTTCCCTCACCACCTGCCACTAACCCAGTCTAGCAGCTCGGTCATTAGTGGTGCTACCGAGCCACCCTTGGTGATGGACATTGAAGTCCCCCACCCAGAGTACATTCTGCATTCTTGCCACCCTCAGTGCTTCCTCCAAGTGGTGTTCAACATGGAGGAGCACTAATTCATCTGCTTAGGGAGGGCGGTACGTGGTAATCAGCAGGAGGTTTCCTTGCCCATGTTTGACCTGATGCCATGGGATTTCATGGGATGTTGAGGACTCTCAAGGCAACTCCCTCCCGACTGTATATCACTGTGCGGCCACCTCTGCTGGGTCTGTCCTGCTGGTGGAACAAGACACACCCATGGATGGTGATGGTGATGTCTGGGACATTATCTGTAAGATATGATTCCGTGAGGATGACTATGTCAGGCTGTTTCTTGACTGGTCCATGAGACAGCTCTCCCAATTTTGGCATTAGCCCCCAGATTTTAGTAAGGAGGAATTTGCAGGGTCGACAGGGCTGAGTTTGCCGTAGTCATTTCCGGTGCCTAGGTCGATGCCGGGTGGTGTGTCCAGTTTCATTCCTTTTTTTGAGACATTGTAGCAGTTTGATACAACTGAATGGCTTGCTAGGCCATTTCAGAATGTAGGCCAGGCCAGGTAAGGACTGCAGATTTCTTTCCCTGAACATTTGGCTGGAGAATTGGTGTAGGAGGGGGGACATCAGATTTCTGAGGCATTGGGACCCATTCTGGGGCAGGTGGGACCTGTACAAGATGGACAGGTTACACCTCAACAGGACCAGGACTAATAGCCGTGCAGGGAAATTTGCTCGTGCTGTTGGGGAGAGTTTAAACTAGCTTGTCAGGGGAATGGGGACATAAGGAGTAGATCAAATTGGAAAGAAGTAAAGCTGTTAACAGGAAGTAGAAAGGTAGCACATGAAATTAGAAGGCAGACAAAACAAAGGTGAGCATCAGCTAGGCTTAGAATGTGGAATAATGTCAAAAAGACAAAGTTAAGGGCACTCTACCTGAATGCATGCAGCATTCACAACAAAGGTAGTTGATTTAAAAGCACAAATAGAGGTAAATGGATTTAATTGTCATTACCGGAACATGGGTACAGGGTGATCAAGACTGGGAACTGAATATTCAAGGATATTCAACATTTAGAAAGGACAGGCAAAAAGGAAAGGGAGATGACATTGCGCTGATAATAAGGGATGGGATCAGCACATTAATAAGGGAGGATCTTCAATCAGAAGAACAAAATATGGAATCTGTCTGGGTGGCGCTAAGAAAGGGAAGGGGCAGCAAACATTGGTAGGATTTATTTATAGGCCACCAACAGCAGTGGTAGTGCAGGGCATGGCATTAATCAGGAGATTAGAGAAGCATGTAGCATGGGTAATACAGTAATCATGGGTGACTTCAAGCTGCATATTGGTTGGGTAAGCCTAATAAGCACTAACGCTGTGGAGGATGAGCTTCTGGAGTGTGTTAGGGATGGATTTCTAGAGCAGTATGTTGAGGAACCAATCAGAGAGCAGGCTATTTCAGATCTAGTATTATGTCACGATAAAGGGCTAATTAATAATCTTGTTATAAAAGAAACTTTAGGGATGAGTAAGCATAATATGAAGAATTTTACAATATGTTTGAAAGTGAGGTAGTTCATTTTGAAGCCAAGGTGTTAAATTTGAACAAAGGAAATTATGAAGGGCAAATTGGGAAAGGTGGTTTGGGAAAAAATATGAAAAGGTATGACGGAACACAGGCAATGGATAATCTTTAAACAATCATTACATAGTTAACAGCAACTATGCATCCCTTTAAGGCACAAAAACCTAAAATGAAAAGTCAGTCAACTGTGGCTAACAAAGGAAGTTAAGGATTGTATAAGATTAAAAGAAAGGCCTATAAAATTGCCAAAAATAGCAGTAAACCTGAGGATTGGGAGAATTTTAGAATACAACAAAGAAGGACCAAGAAACTGATAAACGGAGAATTGAATATGATGGTACACTAGCAAAAAACATAGGGCAGAATTTTACATTCCGCGGGTGGGCGTGCGCCTGACCCGAACGGGCATAAAATCGCACGAGATGACATCAGACGAGCGCCCCGACGTCATCACACACTCGCGAGATATTTCGCTCGACAGGTGTGCGCAGTGGTTGGATGAGCGCCCGCCGACAATTAAGCGGTGAATTAAGCTAATTAATGCCGTAGCTGTAAACAATTTTTTATGGCCTGTCCAGCCTTACGGTGGCCCTTGGGCCAATTGGCCAGGCGAGCTTTACATTATTGCTGAAACATCTTCCAAGGGCGGGACAAAATCTCCGTTAGGATATAAAATAAAAAGAAATATCTGCGGACAGCATTTTTATGGGGTATGTTTTTAGGTGCTTGATTGTGCTGCATGGGCATTTGCAGCATTTTTGTGCTTTCTCTTATTATTTGGAGGCTTGTAGCTCCCTGAGGCAGCTGTCTGCCTTCAGGGAGCTCAATGGAAGCGCTCATTAGCACCCGTGGTGATGTCTGTGTCTGTCCTCTTCCCACCCCAACAGGCAATGCTGAGCCGTTCTCAGTGCATGTTTCATGCTGGCTGGCCATTAATTGGCTAACCAGTGTGAAATTGCGGTCAGGGTCTAAAGGGTGTGACAAGTGGACACTTGGATAATAATGATCTGATTGGACATAGTCAATGTGGATTTATGAATAGGGAATCATGTTTGACAAACCTGTTGGAGATTTTTGAGGATGTTACTAACAGAATTAATAAAAGTGAGTTGGTAGACATAGTATACTTGGATTTTCAGAAGGCTTTTGATAAAGTCCCCCGCAGGAAGTTTATTAGCAAAATTAAAGCACATGGGATAGGGGGTAATATACTGACATGGATAAGGATGGTTACAGACAGAAAACAGTAGGAATAAATGGGTCATTTCACATTGGCAGGCTTGATTAGCGGGGTACCGCAAGGATCAGTACTCGGGGCCTCAGCTGTTCACAATATATATCAATGATTTGGATGTGGGGACCAAATGTAATATTTCCAGGTTCATGGATGACACAAAGCTAGGTGGAAACGTGTTGTGAGGAAAATGCAAAGCGGCTTCAAAGAGATTCAGTCAGACTTAGTGAATGGCAAGAAAATGGCAGATGGAATATAATGTGAGGTTATCCACTTTGGTAGGAGGAACAGATGTATAGAATATTCGTTAAATGGTAAGAGATTAGAAAGTGTAGATGTACAAAGCAACCTGTGTCCTAGTCAATAAGTGACTGAAAGATAACATGCAGGTGCAGCAAGCAATTAGGAAGGCTAATGGTATGTTAGCCTTTATTGCAAGAGGGTTTGAGTACATGAATAGTGAAGTCTTGCTTCAGTTGTATAAAATCTTGGGCTAGACTGCACCTGGAGTACTGTGTACAGTTTTGGTCCCCTTGCCTTAAGAAGGATATTATTGTCATAGAGGGAGGGTAATGAAGGTTTAACAGACTTGCTCCTGGAATGGCAGGACTGTCCCATGAAGAGAGATTGGGGAAACTAGGCCTACATTCTCTAGAGTTTCGAACAATGAGAGGTGATCTCATTGAAACCTACAAAATACTTAAGGAGATAGACAGGGTAGATGCATTTGGGGAGTCTAGAACAAGGGGACACAATTTCAGAATAAGGGGGAAGCCACCTTAGGAACGAGATGAGGAGAAATCTTTTACACAGAGGATTGTGAATCTTTGGAATCATCTACCCCAGAGGGCTGTGGAAGCTCAGTCATTGAGTATGTTTAAAACAGAGATTGACAGATTTCTAAATACCAATGAGATAAAGGGTTATGGGAATAGTGTGGGGAAAAAGGCACTGAAGTGGATGATCATCTATGATCATATTGAATGGTGGAGCATGTTTGATGGGCTGAATGGCCTACTCCTGCTCCTATGTTCCTATTTGTTCATGAACTGTGGCCCATTGTCCAAGAACAATTGTGCCTGGAAACCCATGTGTTGAAAAGATATTCTGTAATGCTCTTTTCACAGCCTCAGCCACTGTACTGAAACAACCAGGGATACTTCCCACACATGTAAAGTTCCTCAAGACATGTGAAGTTCCCACATGGTGCAGGAATTGCAAATAATACGGCTCAGCTACTCATCCAAGATCTAAAAAAACCCTTCTATTTCCTTTTTTTACAATCTAGTTAGTACCTTGTTTAAACTATTAAAGTTTAATTAAAGCCTCTAGATCTGCTCTATACTAATACTCTTATTAACTCATTTATGTTATACTTATCCCATTTGAAGTTTTTAATTTCCCAGCACCTAGTTTGAATGAATGACTGAGTTTAGAGAGAGAAAAAGAGGCATATTCAGCAACCAACCTGCTTTTCAGTGCATCACACTTTAATTTTCTTTTGAATGTGGTCAACTCTGAACCCTGAGCTCTTTTATCCTTCCATTGGTCTTGCTGTGTTTTTCTTTCCATCTTTCTTTTTCATTATCACATACTTCTTCATAGCTGTAATAGTGCTGCAAAGGGACTAAGTGGGGACATATTGACTGGGATGCAAGTAATCCATTGGCTCCACAGTCAGTCCCTAGTAAGCAATAGGAAGACCTTTGCAGGGTAATGCTCACTCATCCTTCTGTTCAATGGTCTTACACACACGAGCACGAGTGCCTCATGGATGGATATTGCAACGTTGCCTTCATCCTGGCAATCAGGTAACTAAGAAGGAGAAGGGGCTGTTGCCACCAGACTGGGCAAAGGCAAGATCCTCACCCTGATGAACAAGTGCCTGCAGGCCCCCCTCAATGCCCAGAAGCTGAGGCTAAGAGCACCACTGAGCAGAGGCATCTGGCAAGACCAAGGGTATACAGAATCTGCCTCTCATGCCTCCAGATGAGCGAGAAACAGTGCTGTAGACACCTTCACATGTCTAGGGATGTGGTGGCTCACATCTGCCACATTGTCCAGGAAGACTTGACTCCGCAGGGACTGAGAGGCCATCCATTGCCAGTGGCCCTCAAAGTCATCGTTGCTCTGAACTTCTTCAAATGGCTTGTTCCAGGGCTCCACTGGGAACTTCTGCAAGATTTCTCAAGCATCTACTCACAAATATATATGGGAGTCACCAACACCCTCTTTAGCAAGGCTAACAATTGTGTGCAGTATTCTCTAGATGGCGCCAGCAGGCTGCAAGACCTTTGGGCTTTGCTGCTATCTTCAGATTCCCACAGATGCAGGGTGCCATTGACTGCAGACATGTGGCTTTAAGAGCTCCCTGGCAGCAGCCACTACAATTCATCAACAGGAAAGGATTCCACTCTTTCAATGTACAGCTGACCTGCAATCACTACAAACAGATTATGCAAGTATGTGCGAGATACCCTGGGAGCTGCCATGACTTGTACATCTTGAGTCATTTGCAGGCGCCACAGATCTTTGAGGGTCCTCAGTACATCCAGGATTGGCTCCTCGGTGAGAAGGGCTACCGGCAAAAGATGTGGCTAATGATGCCTGTTCGGCAGCTACAAAGCCCTTCAGAGGAGAGGTATATGGCTGCTCATGCTGCAACATGCTCATTGATCAAGCGGAGCATGGCTATCTTGAAGATGCATTTTCAATGTCTGGAAAAGTCAGGCAGCACTCCCCAGTACTCTCTCCAAAGGGTCTCATGCATCATTGTGGCTTGCTGTGCTCTAAACAACCTGGTGCCCCAGAGGAGGGATGTCTTGCCAGATGCCAATATAGAGGGACTGCTCATGTCCTCTGGAGAGGGCTGAGCCTGATGAGGGTGAGGAAGCTGAGAGTCCACAGGAAGAGGCCATAGCACGAGACAGGTGTGCACATGAGATGCTAATAGCCACCAGGTTCCAGGAGGATGATGACGACTAGCTATGATGGTGCTCTTTCACCAGTGCCGGCCATGTTGGGTCCATCTTACCAACTTCATTGCTATCCTCCTCATCTCAGTGCACCGCTTCAATCTCTGAGTAATTACACTCTAGTGTCACTATTAGGATTTGTACCTAGTTGTAATATTTGTACCTAGTTGTAATATTTGGAGACATTTATTACAATGGATAGTGCTTTATTGAATGTACGCACAGAATACAGGCATGAGCAAGCATGGACTCCTGCAATGAAGGATATGTCTCACACAATATTACCCCCTGACACAGCAGCACTCCCAGAGTACAAAGGTTCCTATGACTAAAGTTCTTACCTAGACATATTATTATATCACCCTTCCATTTGAGTAAACAACAGTGGATGTCACTAACAAGTCTACTATGTCATAAATAGTTAATCATTAGCTAGAAAGTAATGTTAACTTTTTCACATTTTTAATGTATCACATAAACTTTCTAATCAAACAGTTAACTGATACAAAGGCCTAGTTCTCTCTGTAAGGCAACCAGGTAGACTGCTGGTGAGGATTATTCTGCCTCGAGGAGCTAGCTACATGTTAGCTAGATCAGGTTTCATAGTCTCTGTAGCACATCGGTTTTCTAACAATCCAACTTCAGATGTGATTCTCTGTGGGCTCTGGGAATTGTCAATACCGGACATGTCTGCAACATCTCCAGCATCTGGTGAGTCTTGTGGCGTGTCACTAGCTGGTGAAACTTCAGAGCTGACATCTTCAAAGTCTTCCACATTTGAAGCTTGTCCCCTGATAAGCTTCAGATGGCGTCTTTCCCAGCGGAAGATGCCCTTCTCCAATTGGATTAGGGAGGATCTTGGAGTTTCAGCGGCTGCAGCACCTTAGCTTTGGTAGTCCAACCTCATTCTTCATCCAGCTTCACTGCAACCTCTTCACCAGGACACAGGGTGGGCAGCTCTTTAAGAGAATGTCGTCTGTTGTAAAAGTATCTGTACTGTTCTTTAGCTGAGTAGTCAGCTTTCCAGACTAACTTGAAGTCAGGCCATTTAGGCAGCAGGTTTCCTTCTTTTGTGGGAATGCTAGTTCTGAGCTGTCTGTCAAGCATGAGTTGTGCTGGGCTAAATCCAGTTGCTTGCAATGGGGTAGCTCTAGCTCAACAGTGCTAGAAATGGGTCGTCCTGATGCAGAATCTTCTTGGCAGTCTGCATAGTTTGTTCTGCTTCCCCATTAGCCTGTGGATAATACAGACTGGTCGTTAAACGTTGAAAGTCAAATACCCTGGCAAACTCAGCAAACCCCTTGCCTGTGAACTGGGGCCCATTGTCGGTGGCAAGTTTGTTTGGACACCCTCAGCAAGCGAAGATATTCTTCAGCCTGGATATCACAGTGTCACTGGCCAGGTTCAGTAAGTAAGTGATTTCCAGGTAAATGGAGAAGTAATCAATGACAATTAGGTAGTATTGCTTCTGCAGTTCCCACTCCCTTCCAAGGTCTTTCTGGCAGCAGTGTGGTCATCAGTGGCTCCCTCTGTTGGGTGGTCTTGGCCATTTGACCAACTGTATATGTTCCCACCCTAGTTTCTATGTCTTTCCGGATACCAGGCGACCGCACACTCATTTAGTTTCTTCTGCGACACTTGGTGGTGCCTTGGCGATCTTCATGCAACCATTCCAAAACCTTGTCACACTCGTCAAACTCCTTAGGATGGTTATTCAGTTGCCATGCTGCAGGATTCCTCTTGACTCTGAGAGACAGTCCTTCTGGGTAAAGTAAGCCTTCACATTCTCTGGCATTTTGGCTACATATCTTGGCCATTCAGACCTGATATAGCGGATCACAGTCTGCAGGCCAGAGTCTGTACTTGTCAGCTGATTCACTAATTCTAGTTTAGTTTTGGACATTGGTTTTCCAGAATGTGCCGTGTCCTCATACATGTCAATCTGCTTGTTCAAGTCAGCCACATCAAGTTGGACAGCAGGTAGAGGATGTCTTGACAGCATGTCTACCATGACAAGTGTCTTCTCAAGCATGCACTCTGCATGTGGGTTCCATCTCATCGTGAACATAGAAATCGTTGGCAGCGCAATAGTACACAGTCTAAGTCTCTGCTATTAATCAAAGGAATGAGAGGCTTATGATCCGTGTGGAGTTTGAATGTATCTAGGCCACACAGATACTTCTCACAATCCCAAACAGCTGCTAAGCACTCCCTCTTAATTTGTGCATACCGCATTTCTGCGTCTGTCAGGGTTCTGGAGCAATAAGCAATCGGTTTCAATGCTCCATTGTGGCTCTGCAGTAGGACTGCACCGAAGCCATAGCTGCTTGCATCAACACTGACAACAGTAGGCTTTGTGCTGTCATAGAAGGCTAACACAGGAGCTCTGAAATCAGTTATTTTACCTTCACAAAGGCTTGTTCTTGTGTTGGTGTCCAGTTCCAGCAGGCATCACTCCTCAACAGTGCAGTCAAGGGTCTTGTGACATCAGGAAGGTTGGATAGGAACCTGCCAAGGTAATATATCATGCCTAGGATCCTGTGCAATTCTGAGACACTCTCTGGAGGCTTCATCTCCACGATGGCCTGGACCTTCTGAGGGCCTAGGTAATCCCATGCTTGTCAATGCTGTGTCCAAGAAAATACAGTTGTGTTTATCAAATCAAAAGCATTTCTCTTTTTATTGAGCTTCAGGCCAGTGGCATCAAGAGTCTGCAGGGCTTGAGGCAGTTTTCTGCCAGGTTCCTCTTCAGTCATGCCATAGATCAGGATGTCATCCATGTATATGGCAATGCCCTCTTGATGTCAAAACAGGTCTGTCATCTCTCTTTGAAAGATTTCTGGTGCACTGGTAACACCAAATAGCAATCTGTGGAAGAAATACCTGCCAAATGGAGTTATAAATGTGGTCAGCTTAGCGCAATCTTCATCTAGTGGGATCTGCTAGAATCCACTCACAGCACCCAGCAATGAAAACACTCGGGCATTGGCTAGCTTTGGGAGGATGTCATCGAGCATTGGAAGGATGTATTTTGCGCCTAGTACTGCCTTGTTAAGTCTTTTGAGATCAACACAGATCCTAATTGATCCATTTTTCTTTGGCACAGGTAGCATCAGGGCACACTATACAGTTGGCTCTTTTACCTCTTCAATGATACCACAGTTGATCATACGTTCCAATTCTTTTCTGACTTTGGGGATTATCAGCAGTGAAATTCTCCTTGAATTTGGAATACTGTAGGGCACTGCACCTTCTGTAAGGCTGATCTTAACTGGTGTGATCTTAAGTAGGCCAATTTCTCCAAAGATATCACAGTGGACTTTGTCAACTTGCAGAATTAAGCCTACTGAATCAGCCACACCATGTCCCAGCAAATTATTCACTGGTGCCCCATTAGTCACATACACAGTAAACTGGTAATGTCTTACTTTGTACTGTGTTTTTGCAAGGAATTTTCCCCAGCATTGCAGTTTCCATCCTGGACTGTCAAGAGTGACATTAGTGTCACGGAGCTGCGAAGGAGTCTTCAAGGCAAAGTATGTTTTGTCAGAAAATATGCTAATGTCTGCTCCAGTATCTATTTTGAAACTCACAACTGTCCCTTGAATTGGAAGGTCTACTGTCCAAGGCTTGCTATTATCATTTACATGCATGGCAGAGCCAAGGAAAAGACATTTGTCTTCTTTATTTCTCACATCGCCTGCTGTTATTTTATTGACCATACGGGTGCAAAATGGCCTACTTTCTTACATTTGTAGCGCTCAGCATACCTTGCAATGCAATGATCTCACCAAGCATGTGTTCTGCTACAACGTGTACATTTCAAGCTTTTCGCAGCTACGAATGTCTGGCCTTGCTTGTGAAATGTGCTGTTACCACCCTGTTTCAAATGTGTGTTTTTTCTTAGTATGCTCCTTTCCCTGCCCCTTTTTCATCCACTCAGCCCCCATTCATTTATCAACTTTCAGAATCACTTCACATAATGTATTGCTAGTCATTTGTTCTTGCATCTCCAATTTTATCTTTTCTGACTGACATGCTGGCTACATAGCTTTCTCCAGTGTCAAGTTGGGCTGTAACTGTAGATTCTGGATTCTTTATCAGTTATGCCGATCATGAGTCTGTCCCGGATATTTTCCTTTTTCTTTTCCCCAAACTCGCACGTTTCTGCTAGTTCATTCAAGCTCCTGCTATACTCGACTATTGATTCGCTCTCTCATTGCACTCTTCGGTGAAATTTAGTTCCTTTGTGAATGACGTTACATCTGGGCACAAACTATGCAGTCAGTTTCTTGAGCACTTTGTCAAAATTATTTTCCTCATCTACCTCAAACAAGAGCATTTTAATGACTTCCTCTGCCTCCTTCCCCTGCGAATAAATTAGTGTGCGTACCTGGTCTTCACCAGGCTCCTTGTTCAGCTTGGTGATAATCCTGTGCCGGTGAAAGCATTTCTTCCGTTCAGGCCGCTGCTCCAGGCGGCTGAAGGCAAAATTGTCTGGGGAGCTGAATGTCCCCATGCTGCTGTGTCCCTTTCTTTTTAACATTGGCATTCGCATGTAGTTTATCCTCTGTAAGTATCTACTTCTGACACCATATTAGGATTTGTACCTAGTCGTAATATTTGGAGACGTTTAGTACAACAAACAGTGCTTTATTGAATGCTCACACAGAATACAGACATGATCAAGCAGTGAAGGATGTGTCTCAACCAATATCGCCCGCTCCCCGCCCCCTACCCCCACACACACACACACACACACACACCAGCACTCCCAGGGCACAAATGTTCCTATGACTAAAATTCTTACCTAGACATATCATGACAGTCACAACGTCCTCATTCTTGGAAGGTAAGACGGCCTCAGGAGCATGTGGCTTTTCTGTAATGTGATAATAAGTGCAGCAGGGCGTTTCATGAGCACAGCTGAGATGGGTAGCCTCTTCAAGCACCTTACCAACATTCCATTGGCTTATAGCAGCCTACAAGAGGTTGCTGCAGTACTGCAATCTGTAAAATCTGAGGCTCACTATAATACTCAAGTCAATCACATTTGTCGAAATGAGTTGGGAAAGGTATCTAAAAGGAACCTGCAGTTCCTGACCAGCTACAGACCACTACGGATACAAGAATGTTTTCACAAGTTTCACAGAATTTATTAAGTTAATTGTAATAAGTACAAAATTAGAATACTTAACAAGTTAGCGGATCAGTCTGTTCACTTTGGAACACCGGCTCTTGATTTCCAGTTGACTGTGGCACTATCTCTTCTTCTGTTGACCAAATACTATCTTCTTTCTTCTTACTTCATGATGTGTTGTTTTGCACACCTAGCAGCTGAAAGCTGTTGCTTTCTGCTAGTAACTACCTCTATGTATAGTCAGTAGTATCCTTTAGTTCTAATTGTCCCAAACAGCCCATGATCAGCCCTGATAGGTTAAATTGTGCATGATTATTGTCTGGTCTCTTAAGGGTGATGGGCATCTTGCTGATGTCACTCCCCATTAACTCCTAACTGGTTCCCAAAAATGTCAGTCACTTGTGGGAACATCCTTGTCTTTAGAGCTTTTCCTTGTTATTTTATTAAGTTTATAGCTTTTCCGCTAAGATAACAAGGCACCATAAGGTGATTTGCGTGTCTGCTTATTTATGATAAGAGGATGTGTGGTGTCATTTCCTAATGAATGATTTCCTTTAGGGCTTATGTCCCAAAAGACCTAATTGATACATCTTAGGTGTTCTGGAAAGCTCAAAAAGCCTATACTTATCTTCTTGGTGACTGCTGATGCCTTGAAGCAAGTTAGTTAAAAGCAAATAACTAAAAGTACAAGCTTAAACTAATACAGCAATTACTACTTACTACTTACTACTGGCGCAAAAATATAACAGGGAAGGTGACTCAACCATGGCTTACAAGAGAAATCGGGGATAGTATTAGATCCAAAGAGGAGACATATAAGATTGCCAGAAAAAGCAGCAAGCCTGAGGATTGGGAACAGTTTGGAATTCAGCAAAAGTGGAAAAAAAAGATTGATCAAGAAGGGGAAAATGGAGTATGAGAGTAAACTTGCAAGGAGCATAAAACCTGACTGTAAAAGCTTCTATAAATATGTGAAGAGAAAATGATTAATGAAGAAAAACATAGGTCTCTTACAGTCAGAAATGGGGGAAAACATAATGGGGAGCAAAGAAATGGCAGAAGAATTGAACACACATTTTGGCCCTATCTTCACAAAAGAGGACACAAATAATTTCCCTGAAATGTTAGGGAACCAAGGGTCTAGTGAGAGGGAGGAATTGAAGAAAATCAGTATTAGTAAAAAAAAATGATGCTAGAGAAATTAATGGGGTTAAAAGCTGAAAAATCCCCAGGGCCTGATAATCTACATCCCAGAGTACTAAAGGAAGTGGCCCTGGAAATATTGGATGCATTGGTGGTCACCTTCCAAAATTCTATAGAGTCTAAAGCAGTTCCTACAGATTGCAGAGTGGCAAATGTAACCCCACTATTTAAAAAAGGAGAGAGAGAAAAACAGAGAATTACAGGCCAGTTAGCCTAACATCAGTAGTGGGGAAAATGCTAGAGCCTATTATAAAAGGCATGGTAACAGAACACTTGGAAAGCATTAATGGGATTAGACAAAGTCAGCATGGGTTTATGAAAGGGAAATCATGCTTAACTAATCTACTGGAGCTTTTTGAGGATGTAGCTAGTAGAATAGATAAGGGAGAATCAGTGGATGTGGTATATTTGGATTTCAAGAAGGCTTTTAATAAGGTCCCACATAAGAGGCTAGAGGGCAAAATTAAAGCACATGGGATTGTGGGTAATATACTGACATGGATTGAGAATTTGTTGACAGACCGGAAGCGGAGAATGGGGATAAATGGGTCTTTTTCCGGGTGGCAGGCGGTGACTAGTGGTGTACCGCAGGGATCAGTGCTTGGGCCCCAGCTATTCACAATATATATAAATGACTTGGATGAGGAAACCAGATGCAATATTTCCAAGTTTACTGATGTCACAAAACTGGGCGGAGTTGTGAGTTGTGAGGAGGATGCAAGGAGGCTTCAGCGCGATTTAGGTAAGTCGTGTGTGTGTGTGAGTGAACACATGGCAGATGCAATATAACATGAATAAATGTGAAGTTATACACTTCGGTGTTAAGAACAGAAAGGCAGAGTATTATTTAAATTGAGATAATGGGAAATGTGGATGTACAAAGGGATCGGGGCGTCGTTGTACACCAGTCAATGAAAGTAACTAGGCAGGTGCAGCAAGCAATTTGGAAGGCAAATGGTATGTTGGCCTTCATTGCAAGAGGATTTGAGTTCAGCAACAAAGATGTCTTACTGCAGTTATACAGGGCCTTGGTGAGACCACACCTGGAGTATTACATGCAGTTTTGGTCTCCCTACCTAAGAAAGGATATACTTGCCATAGAGGGAGTGCAGTGAAGGTTCACTAGGCTGATACCGGGGATCGCAGGATTGTTGTAAGAGGAGAGATTGGTTCGACTGGGCCTATATTCAGTCGAGTTTAGAAGAATGAGAGGAGATCAGATTGAAACATATAAAATTCTAACAGGGCTAGACAGACTGGATACAGGGAAAATATTTCCCCTGGCTGCAGAGTCTAGAACCAGGGCCCACAATCTCAGGATATGGGGCAGGCCATTTAGGACTGAGATGAGGAAAAATTTCTTCACTCAGAGGGTGGTCAATCTGTGGAATTCTCTACCACAGAAGGCTGTGGAGGATGAGTCGCTGAGTATATTCAAGAAAGAAATTGATAAATTTTTGGATATTAGGGACATCAAGGGGTATGGAGAGAAAGCTGGAATATGGTGTTGACATATAGGATCAGCCATGATCAAATTGAATGGCGGAGCAGACTGGAAGGGCTGAATGGCCTATTCCTGCTCCTAGTTTCTATATTTCAATGTTTCTACAGTACCTATTAAAGCAATACATAAAGATAATCGGTATGCTAATGTTGAGGTAGCAATATGCACATTAGAAAATACCATATTCTATGCCTTACATATTCAGCTAATTGATTAATACACTTTGATTCCTTGATAATTGAACACAACTAAACTAAAACTATTAAAATTATTCAACATGGTGCAGAATTGTCCCAGATTTGCACTAAATGTGGTAGCAGGCAGGAGAAATAACATTTTACCCGTCGGCCGCAATGGCGGCTTCTCACGCCGTATTGTTCCAATCCCATCACATTAATTATGCATTCCCGGGAAACACATCATTTTGACGGCGGGTGGGGTCTCATTCGCCCATCACCTCACCGCTTTATCATGCGGGACGACATACTAAAAGTGCAGCCTCTCAGTGCTTCCAGCCCATGACTGCTGCACAGAAAACATGGCCCTGAATGGCAAAAAGACTGCAACCCCAAGGTTTAATGACACGTCCCTCGAGCGCCTTTTCGCACAGTGATGTCCTCTAACCCAGCTCTGGCTGCAGCATGGGCAGCAAAATCATCAAGCTGGCTTGGGAGGCAGTGGCAGCGGTGGTCAGTGCCAATGCCCTGCAAAAGAGGACAGCCATCCAGTGCCACTACAGGATGAATGGTCTCATCCATTCTGCCAGGGTAACTGACTCTTCTCATCACTCTCAACTCTCACACTCACAAACCCAACACAAATCCACAGGGATCTCACACCTCAAGGGGCAACACTACTAACTCTCACACACACCCTCACATCTCTGTCAGACTTATATCCTCTGGAGTTCGCGTCCTCACCCTGTCCATGGCCCCGCTCCACACAAACAATCCACGCAGTGTGTCCTGCTCACACTCTCTCCATCTGTTTTCATGCAGGAGAAGCCTGCTCACATCAGCAGGGAGAGATCCCAGACCAGGAGTGGAGTGGCCCACATTAGGCCCCTCACTCACTTTGAGAAGTGTGCCATCGTGCTGACTGGTGAGGATGTGAGCCTGCCTGTGGTGACGGTGAGGTTGGCGGTGAACACCCACGTGAGGATCCTGCACCGTATCATCCCTCTCTCAATGCAACTGTGAGTGTTCTCTCTCCTGCTTTTGACTCTGTTGCCATGCACTAATTATCTCTACTTTGGTCACAGGGAGCTCTGCCAAGCGACTGACACCCTCAGCCAGCCAGTCCCTCAGCTCCATCCACGTCCTTACCTCCATCCAAGAGGACTCCTTCTCCATTGAAGAGCTGGAAATAAGCAGCCTGGAAGACCAGTCACACCGCTTACCCACACCCTCCACCAGCGCAGAGAAAAAACCTCAGTGGGATCTAGATCTAGAGCAGGCTCGGGTTCACAATCTGGTGGTCATCACACAGACACGTGTCTGCAGCAGGAGGAAGCAGGTTCAGCCAAGCTCCCCAGCACTCGGAGGATTGCTGGGGAAGAGGCATCTGTGAGGTCCGACACAGATGATGAAACTCTGGATTTAGTCTTCCAACTCATCCTGGAGAGTCAGCAGCAGGCGGGTGAACATTACTCAAAGCTGTTGGAAGCTGTCAACAGAGTGGCACGCGAGTCGGAGGAATGCATTCGCCTGCTCTCTGATGAAGCGGTGACCACAAATGCGCACATGGAAGTCTCAATGGAGAGGATGGGAGACGCCATGGAGACCCTAGTCCAGCAAGAATGTGCACATTCCCTTCCTTCCCAAAAATCCCACCTTCATCCACATTAGTCTACCCGACTTCCTCCTTCTCGCCCCAGGGTCCATGTCTGCCTCCGAGCCCCCACCAACCACCCTTGCCGTCCCTTCTACCAATATCATCACACCCTCAACCTCCCATCCTACCACCTCACTCCACCCTCGGTCATTCTCACCATTCCTTCGTACCACTCCCACCCTCAGATCGGTCCCCGGGTGACAGTCATGGACTCATGAGAGCCCTCCCTTGCACATTCATCTGGACATCCCCGCTCCGGACTCCTTCCCCACTGAACTCCTTCCCCCACCCCCACCCCCATTGTGAGCAGACCCTCAACGGTGACTTTCCACCTTCCATGAGTTGCCTCATGGCAAAGCCAAGTCCATGAGAATCTACCCAGAATGCCATGGACGTTCCTCCAGGGTCCCGTTGCTGTCGGACTCCAGCATCTTCTGCTCCTTGGATGTCCACGATGTGAGCAAAGCCTTGAGATTAAGTCCCGTCTTCTGCATGTCACATTTGTCAAGGCATGTTCTACACTGGCCTGTTTTCCTGCCAACATGGGGGGCGCGATCCAGCATGGGCTGGCCTTATAATGATATACAAATGTATTACAACGCGTTTACCATCATCGGATGGTGGGAAACACAGCCCGATGATGGGCTGAGTGGATGATTGCAAACTGGTTTCACAATGTTGTGAAACTGATTTTTGGCCTTCTGGCCATGTTGTTCGCTCACACAGCCGAATACGCTCGACGACAGCGGGCACGGAGAATTCCACCCCGGACTTCCCTACACACTGGTGGCAGTATGCCTGCATTGTGACAAGGCACCTCACAAAGGTCAATCTTCACTCAGGGGATATCTCCTTCATGTGTGGGGTTGATTCTGAGTCCGCACTGCAGTTTTTTTCTGCACAGCCAATCGTTCATGCAAGACAAGTGTTGATACCTCTGCATTATACTCAGCAGCATATTCTGAAACCTGCCTGCCTCTCCTGAACATTCCTCTGTTTGGAGTCTCCCATTTTCCCCTGATACCTATCTGTGGCATTAGTTCTCCCAAAAATGCTGACACTCCATATAACCCTTAAGCACCAAAATTGTTGATAATAACGAGCAAACATCAGATGTATTGCAGCCTCGCTCTGATCCCATTTCAGGGCAACACATTTTCATTCATCAGCCTGACATATGCACACGGAACCCAGGCACACTGGTGCCATTGCTAGCCGCACATAAACATTTTGACTGACCATCTGAGAGCTGGCAGAGGGTTAATGTCAGGAGATGCTAACCAGACCATATGGCCCTGGCTATGTAGATGAGATCATTCATCCTTTTTCTGCACTGGATGGCAGACCTCTTATGGACTGACTTGGCCCTGACCTTGTTGCCCATCACCTCCCTAGCTGGAGTGGCGAGGTTGGTAGACCTCCTCTCCCATCACCAGGGTAAAGGATGTCCTGGTGAACCTCCAGAAGTCGTGCCAGTTCATTGTCACTGAACTTGGGGCACTCTGCTTCTTCCCTTTGGAGGACATCACTGTCTCCGACAAGTACTGGGCTGCAGACAGTGAAGGGTGTGTGCAGGTGTGGCTTAAATATAGCAACCGGAAAGATGATCTGATGAAGTCACAGCCTGCCCCACCACGAGATCTGATATACTTCCTGTTCATGCATATTTAATGATCTGAAAAGCGGACGGTCTGGTGCGAAAACTTACCATTCCGTCCAGCGGGAAATGCACTGCTTTTCCCGCCAGCCACCGCACTTAGTCTCCGGAGTGGAAAATCCCGCCTATCATGTGGCCCTTACCCACCAATAACCAGATCACCATCTCTCAGCTTTAATTCTGCCAGCATCACTCAGCTCCAGACCTCGTTAAAACTTTGGTCCAAACATGGGCACATGAAGTGAGAGTGACTGCCCTTCACATCCCAGCAGCTTTCGATCGATTGTAGCAATGATGAGTCCCAGTAAAACTGTAGCCAATGAGGTCAAAGGGAGAATCCTCCAGTGGCTGGAATCATTCTTGGCACAATGGAAGAAGGCTGTGGTTGATACAAGGATCACAACTCCAGGATGTAATTACAGGAATTCCTCAGCTGAATCATCTTTTGATGTAATATTAATAACAACAGTAACAACTTGTATTTATATAGCACCTTTAATGTAATAAAAATCCCAAGGTACTTCAAGGGGCTGTTATAAGCGAAATGGGAGACGGAGATTCATAAGGCAATGTTGTGACAGATGGCCAAAAGCTGGTTCAAAGAAGGAGTTTTAAGGAACAGTTTCAAGGGGGAAAAAGAGATCGAGGTCAGCAACCCTGAAGTGTTAACTCTGGGCGGAATCATCCCAGATTTGCAATAAATGTGGTAGCGGGCGGGTAAAACATGCCCTATCATACCAATCTGCCACATTAATTATTCATTCCTGGAAACATGCTGTTTCCATGGCTGGCAGGCTCATATTCACCTGCCACGCCAACACAGCGCAGCTTCATCACATTGGGTGCCATATTTAAAGTCCAGCCTAAAAAGCGCACACCTCTAAGTGCTTCCAACCCACAACTGCTGCACGGAAGATATGGCCCTGAAAGGCAAAATGACTGAGACAGTCCATGCCTGGTGACAACAGCCCCTTGATAACATCTGAGCACTGACGAGAGGCAAGTAATATTCAAGCTACATAAGTGTCAGGAATGGCCGTCTCAAACAAGAGAAAGCTTAGCTATCTCCCTTTGGCACTACCATCATTTAGTCTTCACCATCAACAATTTGGCCAAAAGCTAAACTGGACCAGCCTTATCAACATCATAGTTACAAAGGTAGGGGTGGAGGTAGAGTACTCTGCGATAAGTAGCTCACTTCCTGAAACTGCAGTCTTCAAGTTCAAGTCAGGTGTGTGATAGAATGCGTGCCATTTGCCTGAATGGATGCAGCTTCACTCCAACCATCGCAGAGCAGTTCACTCAATCACCAAGCTCAATGTCCAACTCCTTTACCATTGACACACTGCAATTACTGACTGCACAACCTACAGGATGTGCCTCACTCACCAAGGTGAACTCAACAGTACCCACCATGTCACGAGCTACCACTGAGAATGGCAAAAGCCGCAATTTTGAGGGAACAAAGTTGTGCCCAAATAAAATATCCTGACTTGGGCATACATGGTTGTTCCTTCATTATCACTGTGCCAGAATCCTTGGCTTCTCTTTCAGCATGGTAAGAATTTCCTTGCCACAAGGACTTCAGCAGCTCAAGGAGAAGCCCTCCTACAGCTTCTCAGGGAAACTCGTGGCAGGTAATCATTGCAGCTTTGTTCGGCTTGCCCACATCCTAAGGACAATTTTTTAAAAATTTGTTCATGGCTTGTGGGCATCACTGACTGTGCCAGCATTTATTGCCCATCACTATTTGTCCTTGAGAAGGTGATGATGAGCTGCCTTCTTGAACCGCTGCAGTCCCATGTGGTGTAGGTACATCCACAGTGCTGTTAGGTAGGGAGTTCCAGAATTTTGACCCAGTGACAGTGAAGGAACGGCGATATATTTCCAAGTCAAGATGGTGTGTGACTTGGAGGGGAGCTTCCAGGTGGTGGTGTTCCCATCTATCTGCTGCCCTTGTCTTTCTAGGAGGCAGTGGTCGTGGGTTTGGAAGGTGCTGGCTAAGGAGCCTTGGTGATTTCCTGTAGTGCATCTTGTAGACGGTGAAAACTGCTGCTACCGTGCGTCGGTGGTGGAGGGAGTGAATGCTTGTGGATGTGGTGCCAATCAAGCGGACTGCTTTGTCCTGGACAGTGTCAAGCTTCTTGAGTGTTGTGGGAGCTGCACTCATCCAGGCAAGTGGAGAGTATTCCATCACACTCGTGACTTGTGCCTTGTAGATGGTGGATAGGCTTTGGGGAGTCAGGAGGTGAGTTACTCATCACACGATTCCTAGCCTCTGACCTGCTCTTGTAGCCACAGTATTTTTATGGCTAGTCCAGTTCAGTTTCTGGTCAATGGTAACCCCCAGGATGTTGATAGTGGGGGATTCAATGATAGTAATGCCATTGAACATCAAGGGGCGATGGTTGGATTCTCTCTTGTCCTCGGTGTCCTCAGGGTGCCCTCAGGCTGGCATGGACAAGATGGGCCAAATGGCCTCCTTCTGTGCTGTAACTTTTCTATGGTTCTATGGTTCTATGATTCTATGATTCTATGGTCATTGTCTGACACTTGTGTGGCGTGAATGTTACCTGACACTTGCCAGCCCAAGCCTGGATATTGTCCAGGTCTTGCTGCATTTGGACGTGGACTGCTTCAGTAATTTGAGGAGTCACGAATGGTGTTGAACATGGTGCAAACAGCGAACATCCCCACTTCTGAACTTATGATGGAAGGAAGGTCAGCTGATGATGGTTGGGCCTAGGACGCTACCCTGAGGAACTCCTGCAGTGATGTCCTCGGGCTGAAATGATTGACCTCCGTCAGCCACAACCATGTTCCTTTGTGCTAGGAATGGCTCCAACCAGCAGAGAGTTTTCCCCGATTCCTATTGACTCCAGTTTTGCTAGGGCTCCTTGGTGCCCCATTCAGTCAAATAACAGTGAAATGCTCGTATCTCAAGTAAAAGGAAAATCCCTCCACATGGAATGACCACTAGATGGAGGCATTGTGATACTATTGTAAAATATTCTGTGATGTGATTTTTTTTTGTTATATTAGCATTATGTGCAAATGATACAACAATTTTGTGGTGACTCAGTGATGTGTTTCAACATGGATTGTGTCAATACATTGAATGATTTGTAATGGCTGTCTAAGTCTTTTGAAGTGGAATGTTCCTTTTAAACAGCTCAAGCCAATCTTAACTTTGCTTAATGTCAGCTTTCTGGTGGATGCATCTTGTAATTAATTAGATAGCTCTCTAATTGTCTGAATTTGTGCTTCCTGTGCCCGAAATATTAGATTTGCTGTTAAAATCATGATGTAATCATACAGACCAATTATATTATCATGTGATGAATATAATCTTGATACTCTTCAAATCTACGAAGTGTTAAAAGAAACACAATCAACAGTTCGGCCAACAAGCTTGATAATGGCAATTTTCATTGACTGTTATGGGCCTGATTGTCATCTAATGATGGAGGTGGGAATGGGGTTGGGAATGACAAAAGCTTAGAGTTTTTGCAATAATTTTATATTTGCTGTGCCTCCATGACCCTGCACTATTTTTGTCTGGCCTTTATACAGGTCAAAATACCTTGGGTTGTGACCCCATGCACACCTCTTCTGAGGTCAGGCTTGCTATTGTGTGTCCTATAGGAAATTTGAATTCCCTACACCTCACCTACCCACACCCCGCCCCCACCCCCACCCCGGCTATTTTTGTGAGCTCATGCGGGTTTTGGAAGCCCTAAAAATAACGTCTCATTTGAGAGTTCATGAGAGCTGGGGCAAGCCTGCTGAGAAATCAGAAACATTCAGACAGGTACGTGTTATATGTTTTGATAACTTCAAATGTCACATTAGGTGTGCTTTAACTGCTGTGATTCATCATAGGACTTTGCCCTGAAAAGGTAAGTTGACCATTACATTGACCAGCAATTGTTTAAGTGTTGAGATACTTTCCCATTGGAAAAACTGCAATAACGCATTCAAAACTGTAGAAAAATGTGATGGAAAACTCTCCTGTCATGTTTTAGACTGTGATTTAAAGATCTTTACCTTTGAAAAAAATTGTCCTGCTGTTGAAAGTTAAAAAAAAACCTAACAACTGGCTGCACTCCATTTTTTGGCAAGCAGTCTTCTTTGAAATGATAAAGACACCATCTGGTTTTTCGGCTTCATTGACTGGAGCTGCAATGATTTGTTTTGACAGCTGTGGCCATTATGAATGCATTGCTGAATTTCAAAAGCAGCTAATGGCCTGAGCTCAGCAGGTATTCTGTTGGCATAGTTGTTCAGGGGAGTGACAGCATGGTTTGATTGACAGTTTTAAAAGGTTGTATTAACATTATCAGCCTTTGGTGCGGTTTTAGAACAGCTATTTCTTTGTTTCCACAAGTTAATGACCACTTAAGGGGATTTACATTTTTTGGCGGGAATAGAGTTTTTTTCAGTAAAAGTGGCAGTGCGTATGAATGGCAGTTTTATTAGATTATTAGAAGTTTAATTTTCTTCCATCTGCCTTAAAAGAATTCACATGGCTATTGCATGGATCCTGAGGAGCGGATACTGGGAGAGCGACTGTGGAGGATATGTGGGGGTCATGCCGTGGCATAGGGGATATGAGGGGGCATGGAGGATACATGGGAGGCATGGAAGATGTATGGGTAGCATGGGGATATGAGGGGGCATGTGGGATATATGGAGGCATGGAGGGAGCACGAGGGATATGAGACAGCATGGAGGGGCCATTGGAGTGGGTGGGGGTGAGGGGGTTAGGGATGAGGTTTAGGGGGAATAAGAATGATGTTGGGAGCTGGGCTGCTGTCCCTGCAAACCAGGCAGGCCTTCTAACCAGGCCACTTCCACACCCACACTCCTCTTGTACTGCGTCATGGCTTGCGAAACTCGATCCTTCCCCACACACATATTTCAGAGTCAAAAATATGGCAGGAATGGGTCACATTTCCCAAGCCCAAGACAAAAACCTGGACTAGTTTTGCAACGAGTTCACTTTACAATTAAATGACTAGACTTTATATTTACTGGCAACGTACTCACAATGTCCTATGAAAATTGATAGCAAATAGTATCTAAAAATTCCATACGTAAGACATATTAGTGGAAGATTTATGGCTGCAAAATTCAGCTGTGTAGTTCCCGTATTTTCAGCTGCATTGGTGCCATTTTGGGTCCAGACTGACATCCACGCCACACATGTACGCTTAGGGGGCTGACCGTGTCGGATGCCATTTTACTCTGGTCATTAGCACAGGCGTAGGGAGCATGAGGGATATGAGACAGGAATGGCACTAGAGGTATGCAGAGTACCCAGACCATAGTGTCAGTCTTTTTGACTCTTGCACTGCCATTTTCGACTTTAACTCTCCAGTAATTACTGTCCCTTAATCTCATGCGTTCAGTATTCATTCGGGAGCCAGAAGGACCACCTGCCAACTCAAATTAAAAGGATCATCAATTACTTCCAGGTTAATTGTTGATTGATTTCTATTGGCTATTGCTAAGTTTGTAGAAGTGTTTGGAGGTTTACACTGCTACTTTAAGTTGTTGAAGGGAGTGAAGTTGGTGAAGACCTTGGCTCTGACTATAAGAGCTCATCTCACACCACTTGCTCCAACTCATGAGGACAGTAGTTTATATTTCCCTTGGCTTGTAGCATGACAGAGAGAATGACACGGAGGAGGGAAAGCTTCTCCATGAAGGAGGAGAAAGATGGGGAGAAGGACTCTCAGCAGCAGACATTATCCATCCAAGGTCTTCGGGAAGCAATTGTCCTATCTCAGCTTCAGCGAGGAACAGTGTGTCTGACATCACTGTTTGACAAAGGAGGTGCTAAAAGAAATCTGCTACCTGTTGTAGACAGACCTACTGCCTCACAGGACGATGAAGATGACTGTGGCCATGAATTTCTTTGCATCGGACTCCTTCCTGATTGGGGCAGGCGACATCTCCAATATCTCCCAGTTTGCCAGGGAGAAGCAGGAAGAGTGAGAACATGGTCACGAAGCCAGGATACCAGGCTTCACCATGGTGCAGGGCACCATTGCCTGCACACATGTCACATTACATTAAATACTGAAATGAATCACAGATGCAAATGGTTCCACTACCTCAATATGTCCAGCTGGTGCGGAACCAAACTCAACATCATGCAGATCAATGCCCAATAGCCTGGCAGCAGTCAGGAAGCCTTTATTCTGGGCCAGTCCACTGTACCAGCTGCATTTGAGCCATCCTGAGAAAACAGAGGCTGCCCCTGTTGCCCTTGACCTTCTAGGTAGTTGATTTGGATGGTACCATCAAAGGAACCTGGGTGAATTGCTAATGCATCTTAGATTATGGTACATGATACTTCCATTGTGTGCTGGTGGAGGTGGGAGTGAATGTTTAAGGTGGCGGATTGAGTGTCAGTCCAGCAGGCTGCATTGTCTTGAATGGTGTCAAGCTTCTTGAGTGTTGTTGGAGCTGCACTCATCTAGGCAAGTGAAGAGTATTCCATCACATTCCTGTCTTGTACCTTGTAGATGGTTGACAGGTTTTGGGGAGCCAGGAGGTGAGTTACTCGCCATTGCATTCCTAGCTGCAATAAATATAGAAAAATATCCCAAAAGCACTTCTCAGAGATGCAGTCAAAAAACGCTAGCTGAGTCACAGAGGATATTAGAAGAGGTGACTGAAAGTGTGATCAGAGGTGTGTTTTAAGGAAGGTCTTGAAGAAGGGAAATGGAAGAATCTTGGTTGGGAATTTCAGAGTGTGGAGCCTCGGCCACCAAATCCTCAGCCACCAATTATGTGATCAATGGATGGGGGAATACAGAAGATGGCACAGTCATCTGGGGCAGGGTGGGGATGTGGTACCAAGGCTTAGCGCTGGCAGGTATAAGAAGTGGAAAGGCAGTGATAATATTTAAATGCTAGAATGAAAGTGTTTAACTTTGGTAATGTTGAAGTTTACACCCAGTAGAGGGTAAGAGGGCGGCCTAGAGAGCCTTGAAATATTCAGGTTGGTAGCTGAAAAATGCATAAATCACAGAATCACAGAATGGCTCTTTCTGTGCTGTAACCATTCAGCGCATTGTCTCTGTGCTGGACCTCTGAAGGAGCAATTTAACTCATGCCACTCCCCTAGCCCTGCACATTCTTCCTTTTCAGATAATAATCCAATTCCCTGCTGAATGCCTCGATTGAACCTGCCTCCACAACACTCTCAGGCAGTGCATTCCAGATCCCAACCACTCACTGCGTGAATATGTTTTTCCTCATGTCTGTTGCTTCTTTGCCAATTGCCTTAAATCTGCGTCCTCTTGTTCTCAATCCTTCCACCAATGGATTACAGTTTCTCCCTAAGCTCCTTGTCCAGACCTCTCATGATTTTGAATATCTCTATCAAATCTCCTCGCAACCCTCTTTTGTCCAAGGGGAACAACAGTCATAACCTCTCCAACCTATCTAAAAACTGAAGTTCTTCATCTCCAGAACAATTTTTGTGAATCTTTTCTGCATACTCTTGAATGTCTTCACATACTTCCTAAAGTGTGGTGTCCAGGACTGGACACAATATTCCAGTTAGGCTGAACCAGTGTTCTAACCAAGTTTAACATAACCACCTAGCTTTTGTACTCTATACCCCTATTAATAAAGCCCAGGGCATTGTATGCTTTATTAACCGCTCTGTCAACCTGTCTGGCCACCTTCAATGATTTATTCACATATACACCCATATCCCTGTGCTTCTGCAACCCACGTTAGAATTGTTTCCTTTCTTTCATATTGTCTCTGCATTCTTCCTTTCAAAATGAAGTACTTCATACTGCATTAAATTTCAGCTGCCACTTGTCTGCCCATTCCACCAACCTCTCTATGTCCTTTTGAAGTTCTACACTATCCTCCCCACAGTTCACGATGCTTCCAAGTTTTGTATCATACACAAATTTTGAAATTTTGCTCCATATACCAAGATCTAGGTTATTAATATATATCAGGAGGAGCAAGGGTCCCAACACCAATCCCTGGGGAACACTTCTATAAACCTTCTTGCAGTACCACTACTCTCTGTTTCTTGTCACTCAGCCAATTTCGTGTCCATCTTACTGTCCCTCAAATTTCATGAGTTTACTCAAAAATCTGTTGTGTGGCACTTTGTCAAATGCCTTTTTGGAATCCATGAACATCACATCAACATCATTACCCTCATCAACCTTCTCTGTTACCTCATCAAAAACTCCAGCAAGTTAGTTAAATACGATTTGCCCTTAACAAATGGATGAAGGTTTCCTTGGCAGTTTGTCTGAGATACAGATTGAGGAAAACCCCACTATAGAGTTGGAAGTAGGCAGTCTTTGTGATGGAGAGGATAGGGGGCAGTGTGGTACAGATGGTGTTAGAAGCTCAGCTTAAGGATCTATAAGATACTGAGGATGCAAAGAATCTAGCTTAACCTGAGACACAGGCTTGGATTTGTACGGCATTTGTGTAGCACTTTACTTTTGCCCTCTGCTTGCAAACTAAGCTATTGATTTAAAAAAAACTTTACTCCCTCTTTTTGGAATTTAAAACACTTTAGCTTCCTGAAATATAATGGCCTTGGAGATCTAGAAACATAGAAACATAGAAACTAGGAGCAGGAGTAGGCCATTCAGCCTTTCAAGCCTGCTCTACCATTCAACATGATCATGGCTGATCCTCTATCTCAATGCCATATTCCAGCTTTCTCTCCATACCCCTTGATGCCTCTTATATCCAAAAATTTATCGATTTCTCTCTTGAATTTACTCAGTGACCTGGCCTCCACAGCCTTCTGTGATAGAGATTTCCACAGGTTGACCACCCTCTGAGTGAAGAAATTTTTCCTCATTTCAGTCCTAAATGGCCTGTGCCATATCCTGAGACTGTGTGGCACTTGGTTCTAGGCTCCCCAATCAAGGGAAACATCCTCCCTGCATCCAGCCTGTCTAGCCCTGTTAGAATTTTATATGTTTCAACCTGATCCCCTCTCATTCTTCCAAATTCTAGTTAATACAGTCCCAGTCAAACCAACCTCTCCCCATACAACAGTCTTGCCACCCTTGGTATCAGCCTAGTGAACCTCCACCACACTCCCTCTATGGCAAATACATCCTTTCTTAGGTAGGGAGACCAAAACTGCAGCAATACTCCAGGTGTTGTCTCACCAAGGCCCTGTATAGCTGCAGTAAGACATCCTTACTTCTGCACTCAAATCCTTTTGCAATGAAGGCCAACATACCATTTGCCTTCCTAATTGCTTGCTGCACCTGCCTATTTACTTCCATTGACTGGTGTACAAGGACACCCAGATCTCTTTGTACATCCACATTTCCCAATATATCACCATTTAAATAATACTGTGCCTTTCAGTTTTTCACACCAAAGCATATAACTTCACATTTATCCACGTTATACTGCATTTGCCCACACATACGACTTGTCTAAATCGCCCTGAAACTTCCATGCATCCTCCTCACAACTCACAACCCCGCTCAATTTTGTGTCATCAGCAAATTTGGAAATATTGCATTTGGTTTCCTCATCCAAGTCATTTATATATATTGTGAATAGCTGGGGCCCAAGCACTGATCCCTGTGGTACACCACTAGTCACCGCCTGCCACCTGGTAAAAGACCCATTTATCCCCACTCTCTGTTTCCAGTCTATCAACCAATTCTCAGTCCATGTCAGTATATTACCCCCAATCCCATGTGTTTTAATTTTGCCCACTAGCCTCTTATGTGGGACATTATCAAAAGCCTTCTTGAAATCCAAACACGCCACATCCATTGGTTCTCCCGTATCTGGCACAGCAAGTATTGGAAAACCACACAGGAATTAATGGAAAGAAAAGTGGCATTTTTGTTTAAAGTAGAATTCTACCTTTTATTGAACATTATGTTAACTGTGTACCATACAGGCTTAGTACGAGGCTCTACATAGAACTACCTCTCTTCCTGCTCTGTTGTCATGTGATCTTCCATCACTGATGATGTAGACTATATATTTACATATTTAACATTAACCCTCTATACTACACCTCCTCCCAAATCTCTGATTCCCAATAATAGATTATTTACATTATCCTACACCTCCCCCAAAGTCTCTGTCTTTATCTTCCATTACAAGCCTACCGACTCCCACAGCTACCTCGACTACAGCTCCTCACACCCCACTTCCTGTAAGGACTCCATCCCATTCTCTCAGTTCCTTCGCCTCCGTCGCATCTGTTCTGATGATGTCACTTTCAAAAACAGTTCCTCTGACATGTCCTCCTTATTCCTTAACCGAGGTTTTCCACCCACGGTGGTTGACAGGCTCTTAACCGTGTCCAGCCCATCTCCCGCGCATCCGCCCTCACACTTTCTTCTCCCTCCCAGAAACATGATAGGGTCCCCCTTGTCCTCACTTATCACCCCACCAGCCTCTGCATTCAAAGGATCATCCTCCGCCATTTCCGCCTACCCCAGCATGATGCCACCACCAAACACATCTTCCCTTCACCCCCCCTGGTGGCATTCCGCAGGGATCGTTCCCTCCGGGACACCCTGGTCCGCTCCTCCAACACCCCCTACACCTCAACCCCCTCCCACGGCACTTTCCCATGCAACCACAGAAGGTGCAACACCTGCCCCTTTACTTCCCCTCTCCTCACCGTCCAAGGGCCCAAACACTCCTTTCAAGTGAAGCAGCATTTCACTTGCACTTCCCTCAAATTAGTCTACTGCATTCATTGCTCCCAATGCGGTTTCCTCTACACTGGAGAAACCAAACACAGACTGGGTGACCGCTTTGCAGAACACCTTCGGTCTGTCCGCAAGCATTATATAGACCTCCCTGTCGCTTGCCATTTTAACACTCCACCCTGCTCTCATGCCCACATGTCTGTCCTTGGCTTGCTGCATTGTTCCAGTGAAGCTCACCGCAAACTGGAGGAACAGCACCTCATCTTCCGACTAGGCACTTTACTACTTTCCGGACTGAATATTGAGTTCAACAATTTTAGATCATGAACTCTCTCCTCCATCCACACCCCCTTTCCGATTCCCCCCCACCCCTTTTTTTTCCCAATAATTTATATAGATTTTTCTTTTCCCACCTATTTCCATTATTTCTAAATGTATTTCCATCCATTGTTTTATCTCTACCTTTTAGCCTTTTTCAATTCCTTCACCCCATCCCACCCCCACTAGGGCTATCTGTACCTTGCTTGTCCTGCTTTCTACCCTTAATTAGTACATTCCTCAGATACTATCACCACCTTCAACACCTCTTTGACCTTTTGTCTGTGACATCTTTTGGTTATCTTCACCTATCACTGGCCCTCTATCCAGCTCTACCCCACCCCCCCCCCCCAAACCCCTTAAACCAGCTTATATTTCACCTCTTTTCTATTTTTAATTAGTTCTGTTGAAGGGTCATTCAGACTCGAAACGTTAACTGTGCTCCGCTCCGCAGATGCTGCCAGACCTGCTGAGTTTTTCCAGGTATTTTTGTTTTTGTTTTGGATTTCCAGCATCTGCAGTTTTTTGCTTTTATCTCTATCTTTATCTCTGGTTATGTTATGGTGGTTTCAACAATCTCCCCAGCCTTGTTCTCTGGTCTCTCGAAGATTGCATAGGATTCAAGTTCTTCATGTTCTCTCTCGAACTCTATAGAGTAGTATGTGAATCTTACGGGACTATTGGTTTTCTGTTCAGGTTATCTGGGTCATATGGGTAGTTAGTCCATTCCATTAATCATCTTCTTCTTGTAGATATAAGTGCGCTTCTGCTTCTTCTCACTATCCCATTTTCAGTCTCTACATGATAAGACCTCAGATTTTGTGTCTTTTCCAGTACTTGGCCTTCTTGATTCTGGTCTCTAATCCAGACTGATTCACCTGGTTGGAGTTCTAGTAAATCATGTGCTCTATGGCGTTGATTGTAGTTTTTGATCTGATTTGCACAATACTCATCTTCCTTCTCCCTTACTTTCTGTGTATCAGTTGCTTTTAGACATGGCATGAACATATGTGGAAGAACAGGAAGTCGAGTCCATAGTCTTCTTTCCATCAAAGGTTCTGATGGAGCTGAACCATTCAGAAGCGGTGTGGCATGATAGCTCAACAATGCTAAGTTGATACCATCATTCTTTTTCAACAAAGCTTTTACAGTTCTTATGTCTCTTTTGGCCCATCCCTTTTTGCAGTATTCTCTAATTTTAGCACACTGTTCATCTGCTTGTTGTGCTTGTTGGATTTGATTCAGCCTCTGTGTTGTTCTTGGTAGGAATTTTGTAGTCAGTGAGGTATATGACTCTACATCCTCAACTAAATTTATGTCCTCCTGTTCAGACTTCTCAACAGGAATGTGTGACAATGCATCTACAGTTATTTGTTGTTTTCCTTGGATATATTTATCTATCAGTTTCTTGCTTGATGGAAGTTTCTCTTCCATGTAATAGACTGGTGGTTTCTTCACCTGCTGTTCATGAGAAGTCTTCTGCCTAGTTTTCTCTAGGTTTTTATATGGTTCTGTTAGGTTTTGGTGCTCCCACTTCAGGGTATTTGTTTCAGTCTCCTCAAGACCTCTGAATAATTTTTGTTATTCTGTCCTAAATTCTGTTGATTTTTCTGGGCTTCCCAATTCATCAGCTTTATTGGTGAGTTGTGGATCTCTGCAAGCTGTTAGACTAAACAGTGAACTTTCTTGGTTGTGGATCACATTAGTACCTGCAATAGTATTGAAGACTTGTGCTCCAGAACCTGCCACACCCCTATCCAGTACAACTACAACACTGACATCTACCTAGCAATGTGGAAAATTGCCCAGGTATTGCCCAGGCAAAACCTGGACAATATCCTGGCTTGGACTGACAAGTGGCAAGTAACATTTGCGCCACACAAGTTCCAGGCAATGACCATCTCCAGCAAGTGAGAATCTAAACATCACCCCTTGATATTCAATGGCAGTACCATCACCGAATCCTCCACTATCAGCACCCTGGGCGTTACCATTGACCAGAAACTGAACCGGTCTAGCCATATAAACACTGTGGCTACAAGAGTAGGTCAGAGGCTAGGAATCGTGCAATGAATAACTCACCTCCTGACAGCCCAAAGCCTGTCCACCATCTACAAGGCACAAGTCAGGAATGTGATGGAATAGTCTCCACTTGCCTGGATCAATGCAGCTCCAGCAATACTCAAGAAGCTCAACACCATCCAAGGCAAAGCAGACCACTTGATTGGCACTGCATCCACAAACATTTATTCCCTCTGCCACCAAAGCACAGTGGCAGCAGTGTGTACCATCAATAAGATGCACTGCAGAAACTCACCAAGGTTCATTAGACAGCACCTTCCAAAGCTACGACAACTACCATCTAAAAAGACAAGGGCAGCAGATAGATGGGAACGCCACCAGCTAGAAGTTCCCTTCCAAGCCACTCACCATCCTGACTTGGAAATATATTGCTGTTCCTTCACTGTCGCTGGGTCAAAATCCTGGAACTCCCTCCCTACTGCACTGTGGGTATGCCTGCACCATATGCACTGCAGCGGTTCAAGAAGATAGCTCATCCCTACCTTCTCAAGGGCCATTAGGGATGGGCAATAAATGCTGGCCTAGCCAGTGATGCCCACACCCCAGAAATGAATCCAAAAAATCCTGTTTCTGTGATTTCTCTTCCTTTGTACTGGACTTTAGCTGTCAACTGTCCATTGATCTTCAGTTGAGTGCCTCTTGGACTATGGAGTCTTATGGTCGATGGCTAGAGGAAGCCTTTTTTTAACCACTGTTCTGTGTCTGACAGAAGTGAAACCCCTGCTCCAGTGTCTAATTTCAAGTTTGTTTTATATCTGTTGATCTTAATATCTGAGCTCTAATAGTTTCCATTTGATCCTGTAATTTCTCCCAAGAATGGCACTTCATTATTGTTTTTGTTGCCAACTTCTTGAATGGTAGATGATCTTAGTTGTTTCTCCTTGATTTTTGTGTTAGGTGTTTTTTACTGTGGCATACCAATTTAAAATGACCTGTCTTCCTGCAGGAACAGTATTCTGCATTTTTGACAGGGCATTCTTCGCGCTGTGCAGTCTTTTTCCGCATCAATGAGAACACTGAATAATGGTGACTACCCTGCCCTCTTCACTTTTGCCTTGTTTTGGATTAGGTGTGCTGTTACTTCTATGTCCTACAAACTGCATTATATCAGGTGTTTTTCTCCACAAGATTTCTTTTTTGCCTTGAATAAAAATCTGGTTTTGCTTTCAAGAGGATCAAATCTTCCCTCGGCTGGAGAAAGTGTGATAAAGTCTCTTCCACGACTCCTACAGCAATGTGATCTTCAATTAATTTGTCTTTTAGGGCTCCATATTTGCAATTCTCAACTCATTGATTTGGATTTTTAATGAAGGAATCCACATGCTCTCCCAGTCTTTGGGTGTGTCTATTGAACTTCACCCTCTCTGTAATGGTGTTTCTTCAAAGTCTAAAATAAGTGTCAAAGGCTTTGATAACCTCTTCATATGACATTGTCTCTTCTCTTATGCCCTGTCCGACGATTACATAGTTTGCACTACCACCTATGGCATAGAATAAGGTACTGACCTGTTCCTTGCTAGTCTTTTCTTCTAACCCCGAATATGTTCTGTGCACGGTAAACCTATGGCACCAGCTCTGCCACTTCTCAGCTTGATCCGGGCCTGTTGTCATGTAATCTTACATTACTGGTGAAGTAGACCATATATATATTTAACATTAACCCTTTGCGCTAGAGGGTCAGCAGGACAATGTGGAAGGAGGTGGAGAAGGCAGTGAGGGGCAATCCTAACACCCAAGACCTCAATCGAGTAGACTGAGAAGTTTAAAACCTCACAAGGTCAGCAAAGTTAAATGTGATGACTGTAATCAGGGCCACGATTTTCAATTGTCCGTGAGGACGAGAACAGGAGCAGGTGTGCTTTAAATGTAGTGCTCCTGGTTGGCGTCTCAGTTTCCCGGTACGTTTGGGATGCGCTGCTATTTTCAAAGCAAGGGCAGGGGCAGGAGGAGCCAGGAACCACTTCATCTCCAGGCCAGGGAGGGCTAGAAGGCGATTTTCAATTCACAAATCACCAAGCAGAACAGTCTGGTGCATGTAAGTGCAATGCTTTTGTGTTCAACACGGAGAACAATTAAGTGATAATTTTATTTGGAAAAATTTTGCCGTTGGTGTTTTTGTGTGAGATCGGATTTAGTACCTATTTGTTGGCCATTTTCCTGTGCATACAGTGAGGCACCTAGCCCTCCAACCTGCTGCCTCCTCTCTTCTGCAAGGCAGCAGCAGGCCCCGTCATGTCTGCCATCTGTCTTTGACAATCATGCAGCTCCCACCTCCTGGTAATGCCACCGGCCCAATTAGGATAACTACATTTGAAGATTGCATGCGGGAGTGATGCAGATGTGACCCGCAAATTATCCTGGCGAGGGTTCCTGGCCCTGGATTAAAAACACCTGCTCTCTACCTATATTTTAAATTTATGTATTAGCCAATTGATATTAGCCCCAAATTGAAGGGTAAGAGCCTATGAACTAAATCACTTGGAACAATTACATTACATCACTGGAGAATGCTGCAATGAATGCATGCCCTTTGGAGAATCATTTTCTTGAAGGAAACTCGCTGAGTGAAGAGATACAAATTCTCCAATAGCCACATGACCCAGTGACTGAAAATATTTAACCATCTTGTTCTTTTTCAGGAAAAAAATTGCACTTCATTTCCAGGAATGACAAAAACAGGACGATTCATCCATTAGCCCAACGGGAGTTGGAGGCAATAGCGAAAATACTGGATTCACATTTGACTAAAGTGATGGCAGAAGAAGGAAGATATAGGAGGTTAACAGTTAGTTTGTACAGAACAAGTGACAATGCGCAGAAATAAAAAAAAGTTTTCAATTTCCTGACACTTGTAGCCTGAAGAGATTCTCATATTAGCAGAGCATAAGGAGACAGCAGATTGTGGGAAACTCTTTGTATTTCTCTGTGATTTTCTCTTCAAAGGAGCTGCAAGCTGGAGAGAAGGGAAGCAGAGAGAGAAAAACTGACCAAATAGTGGGGCCCTCAACAACAGGAATTCACGCACACCATCATTCATCCTTTCTCTTTCACCCCATCAGCCCATACAGTTTAACTCGTGAATATAGGTAGTTGAGAGGGGGAATGGGTGGTGGGCTGGCAGATGCCTCTGCCAATGCTGGTACAGCGCTCCCGCCATGCCCCGATTTTATGCTAAATCCCAAGCCCCCATCCCCCACCCCCCAGCTTACCTGCAGGCCGCCTCCTGAGGAGGCTCTAAAATTCCAGTCACTAAATCCAGACTCTGTTTGCCTGTTTCAGTCGATGTAAAACATCCCATTGGAAGAGTTTTTCGGTCGGCGAGTGGGGGTGGGGCCTGCTCGCTGATGCGTAAAATGACACAATGACTTGGGCAGGCGTCCCGATGTCACCACGCGTCATTTAGATTTTCAGTTTGGCGGACCCGCAGCTGTTTGCTGCGCGCCCGCCAAACTGTAAAAGGCCTATTAAGGCCTGTTAAAAACTAATTAAAACAGTTAAGTGAGCTGCCTGTCCAACCTTAAGGTTGGCGGGCAGGCGAAGAGCCCAGGCAGCCTTTACATTTTTTCATGAAACCTCATCCGCAGGCGGGATGAGGTTTCATGAAGTGTTTTAAAATTCAATAAAAATTATTTAGAAAATTCATTGACATGTCCCAGCTCATGAGACACTGTCACATGAGGGGACATGTTTTAAAAGTTTTTTTTTCCTTTATTTAAATTTTAAAACCTTAAACTGATATCTCTGATATCTCTGTGCGAAAGAGCGCAAGCCCCGACTCAGGGAATTCCCCACCCGCCCACACAGGGAGCGCTCAGTGCTTCTGCGTGAGTGTCACGGCGGGTGAGCCTTAATTGGCCCACCCACATAAAATGGAAGCGTGGACCCGATCGGTGCCCCCGATCGGGTTCGCACTTGTTCCCGCCTGCTCCCGCACAACCCCCCTGATGGGGGGAAAGTTCAGCCCCATGACTCTATTTGAAGAAAAGTGACAGAATTCTCTCAGCATCCTGGTTAATAGTGATCCTTCAACCAAAACAGATGAACTGGATGTTTACCTCATTAACATTTATGAGGACTTGTTACCAGGTTTGCTTATAAAATTTACAGTGATGACTCTTCAAAAGTAACCAGTTGACCATGAATCATTTTGGTGCATCCTAAGTATAGTGATGCAAATTTATTTTCCTGGTCTATTCTCACTTTTATTGCTGTGTATACTAAGTAGCCACATGACCAATGTAGATATTTCTTTAAAAGTCGTTTGTGCATATTGTACAGCCAGATTTGACCCATTGATCAGTTTCCAAAGAGCTGGGGTGTACTTTAATAGCCTAAATGTACCTCAACTAGCCATGTGCAGTCTTCATAGGGCATTACTTGGTCTGGCTCCAATAGAATCCTGTATCCAATGTGCTCCCTCTATCAGCTGTTGGCATTAAGGATTTTCAGCATCTAATGCATACTTTTGAAATGCTATAACTTGCCATATTCTTGTGTTTATCATCTTTATTAACCAAGAATTGTTTGCAGTTCCATTTTTACATTGCTATAGTCAGAGGATAGGAATTCTGCAGCGAGTAACTCACCTCCTGACTCCCCAAAGCCTGTCCACAATCTACAATGCAAATGTCAGGAGTGTGATGGAATACTCTCCACTCTCCTGGATGAGTGCAACTCCAACAACACTCAAGAAGCTTGACACTGTCCAGGCCAAAGCAACCCGCTTGATTGGCATGCCATCCACAAACATTCACTCCCTCCGCCACTGACACACAGTACAAAATACATAGCAGAAACTCACCAAGCCTCCTTAGACAGCGCCTTCCTAACCCACGACCACTACCATCTAGACGGACAAGGGCAGCAGATAGCTGGGAACACCACCACCTGGAAGATCCCCTCCAAGTCATTCACCATCCTGGCTTGGAACTATATTGCCGTTCCTTCACTGTCGTTGGGTCAAAATCCTGGAACTCCCTCCCTAACAGCACTGTGGGTGTACCTACACATAGGCTGCAGCGGTTCAAGAAGGCAGCTCATTACCACCTGCTCAAGGGCAATTAGGGATGGGCAATAAATGCTGGCCTTGCCAGTGATGTTCACATCCCATGAACAAATTTTTTAAAAACTTCAAGTCATGAAATTTTTCCCTGATCTCCAAGTCATCGTTAATGTGCTGAGCCTATCCACATTCAGGAAGCAAGGCAATGAATTTGGTTAATGGACAATCCACTGGCCTCATAAAAGTCAACTTGCTTTCCATGGAACCCAACAATAAAGTCAGGAGAGGGTCAAGAAATGGGTTTGAACTTTCATATTTCATCGCACCTTAGCTGTATTTATGGACCTTTCATAAATGGTGATCAAGTTGCTCATTAGCTGCTTGAGAAATGTATAACTACCCATCACGGCAGACACAACCTGATTGATCTTTTGCAGCCAAGTGAGGTTAGTGAATTTGTGAGGCACTTATCTGGAAGAAATCCAAAGGCGCCCACTAGTTTCGATTGACAGGAGATATTCACATTCAGAAATGGAAGGCATTTATTAACTATTAGTAGATTCAATGGTATCTTTCAAAGGAGAATTGGATAAATTCTTGATGGAAAAGAATTTACAGGGCTAAGGGGAAAGAGCAGGGAAATGGAACTAATGGAATAATCTCCAATGGACTGAATGGCCTCGTTCTGTGCTGTATCATTCTATAATTTCCATGATTCTATTTCTATAGATGCATAGAAGTTTTAGAAAAAAATTGCCATGCCATTTTTCTGTCAATAGTTTGCTTTGGAATGTTATTTATTTTGTTCTGCCTTTTTATTTAGACTACAATATTCAAGAAATTAGCTCACTGTGATAGTATCCATCTAAGGCAGAAGTTAAATTCTTGTAACATTACATCCACCACATGGAATTCAACCTATTGATGTTCCACTTTGAGTCCATGAGCAGTGCATATGCTGCTGTCCAACTTGTCTGAGAAGCAGCATTCACCAGTACCAATGGTAGTGAGCATTGCAGGCACGGCCTCAAAAGGTTATGTTACGGGGTCAATCTTTCATCTTGAATCTGATTTTCCCCTGATGAGAAGATATTACACCTTGAAATGCAAGGAAATGGTCAGTCAGCAAGAACAGAGCTCTGAGAGAATTCCGAAAGCAAGTCTGATAAGTATCAGCTCCGATAGAGAACACTTGTAATTGATAAGTAAACACAATCCCTCGAGCATGGAGACCTTATTGAATAGTAGCTCACCCAGCTTCCTGGAAAATCTTGCAGCCATAGTTAAGCTATAACACAGACATTCCATGGATACTTGGCAAAACCAAAGGCAATTTTGTGTTGATAATTTCTACCTTCAACGGGAAAGCTGAGGAACCTTTAGTATTGTAAATGAACACATTGGTTCAAAGTCAAGTCGTTTTCTGGCCACATTGCTTGGATAATTTGAGGTCATGGAATTAAAGCCAAAGGGAACAAAAAAGAGGAAAAATATAATATGGCTGGTAAGAGAGTATTAGGAAGTAGGAATGTTTTAAAACAACATTGCTCCAACAAAGACAATTGTATAAGGATACCTAACACAGGCAAACTGCAAGAAGAAATGGTTTATGATGTTCAGGTCAATGATCTGAAAGATCAGCTTAGAGTGTAAAGTCATACACAGGGGACGTTGGATTTGGTTGGATTTAAGAGCTCTTGTCCTACTATAAATCAGTGTGTGAGATATTATAAAACCATGTAAATATACAAACAGAGAAACGGTGTGTGTGTGTTTTTTTTAATTTTTAGAAGTAGAGTAGGGTTGCCAACTCTGGTTGGATGTCTTCCTGGATGTTTTATCACATGATCTCCTTCTCCATTGGCCTTGCCCCCATCATTGGTTGCCCAACAAGTCCATTCTCACAGGACACCACCTCCCTACGTTAACTGGGAAGTGGATGGACTCTTCATTATCTGATTGAATGATTCTTGACTGTCAAATTCCAATATCTCCAATATTTTTATAACTGATCAAAGGAAGAGTCCAAAGAAAACGAAGACAACATCCATTTTTTTTAAGTCCTCTATTATTTTTCTCCCAACTTGCTCACAACAGTGTCCTAAAGATGAATCATTAATTCCTGGAGACTCCAGGGCAATCCTAGAGGATTGGCAACCCTACAGTAAATTAGGACATAAATATGCAAGAAAATAACTGAGCTCCAATGTGTCCCAACACTGCAGTATAGCCAGAGGCTTCAGATTTTTTTTTAATAATGCTCTTCAAGTCAGTTCTATCAGTAGGACTAATGCATGAAAATAGAAACAGCATGATCAAATTTGTTTTGGTTTCTTTGGTGAACCACAGCATGTAAAAAAAAGTAACAAAAGGTTTTCAGTATTTCGTTCACAAATACCCAAACATTCACATTATACACTATACAAGTTAAAATATAAATACAGTATTGTCCTGTGTGCATTGTAAAGAATAAAAATCATACAGAGTGATTTTTGTTGCTGCTTATAAAAAGAAAGAGAAGACCGAAATGGTTGGAGTAACCAGCATATTTTCCTCTAGAAATGAATTTACTGCAATGAAAAATTTGTTGCTGACCAGGCTAGTATTCATTTTTGCAAGAGGTCTTTGTTCTTACCACATGTTAACCACTGGGTCTATAGGTTATTTAATTGATTTCTTTCCCCCAAAATCTCTCCATGACTGAATTTTAAATCAATTAAATTTGGTTCCTCTCATTATAATTTCTAAATGGCTTCTAATGCAATTTTGCCACATATATCCATAGATTTGAATGAAAATTAGACCTCGAGAATATAAAATACATTGTCTTGAAATTTGAAACAAAATGACGTAGTTAGATCTTTTCCCACAGTGCAAATTGTAAAAGCCCGTGGTGCTTAATACAGACTCCCAAGGGTTAACAGCAGAACTGTTACAAAAATATATAGTTCAATTCTTCTCTGTCCTGTCCTTTCAAAGCAAATAATAAAATCCCAAGAATTAAACTAAGTTGCCATACATTATCACTAACATATGCTATACAGCTGCCACATTCAGACATAAACATTCATTTAAAAAATGCACTAAGATGGTTATATATACAAAAATTAATTTATTTTTTTTTGTTTTTTTTTTACAAAAAAAAGTAGGTTTATATTCACCCTTAGAAAAAGGCAGCTCCATATTGTAGTGTGGTTAGTGAGGGCTGCAAAAAGCTGCCATATCTGACAAAGTTAATATATTAGCACTTTGACCTCAGAAAGAACCAAATGGCTTTTGGGAAGGTCATGTAGCGTCCTTTTGCACTTGCTATTCTGATTGCTTGTTCCAGGTGAGTTAAAGAGCAGCTTCACAATGCAGTCTCTGGGCTTGATCCCACCTTGCATCCTTAGAAATACAATACGCAGGGGTCTTGTAGCTGTAGAAGTGAAAGATCGATTGAGGAACGGAGTGTTGAATGTTTTTGAATCTGACAATTAATCATCCAGGCTCTGCAAAAACAGTTTCCACTCACATTAATGGGCCATAAGTGTTTCCATTCTCCGCTCACGTAAAACTGCTTATTATAGAGATCAAAATAGTGTATTTGGAGCAGCAATCAAAATGGTGCTCATGCAGCCACCAGATTACTACAAAGCAGCATGTTAACACCTTCATTTCCCTTCATACAAAATACTTGCAACAACGTAAAATGTGGCAAGAAAGTAAATTAAAATATCCACTAGGGGGCACTGAAAGAACAGCTAATCATTTTATCATATGCCTGAAATGAATGCAATAAATAGTGGTGTGTTTTTTAATTTTTACAATATATTTCAAAATTAGCTCGGCAAGGTGAAAAGGCATGACTGACATGTCAATTTATATTGGTTTGCAGAAACTGCTGAAAGAAACGTAACTACTTGCATACGCTGTAATAAACAGAAAACTAATGACATTAAAAAATGGTGAAAAGGTGCAAAAACACACTAAAATACTTTATAGTGTTAAAATACTGCAAATGGATGTGTAGCATATGCACATATAAATAAAAGGCTTGTCCAAAATTTGCAAGACAACAGCGGCACGAGATTTGTTGAATGTAAAATGCTGAATATTGGAGTTATGAAATGGATGAACAAACAAAAGGCCTCAGTTTCTTTTACTTTAACTTATTCAGATCATTTTGAAATGAATGCTTTGCAATCTTTAATTATCACATTTTTGAAGACACTGCTGTTTGATCTCCCCCTACGTGTTTTGTTTTTTAAGAAATATTCCCCACCCAATGTGTTACTACAGGCACTTTTTGGAACAGATCTGGCTCGAATTGCAAGGAACAGTTTCCCACCATTCAGTGGTATGGTCAGTGCCCTGAATGGAATTTCCTGATCCAGCGATGATGGTGCCTAATGGGGTCTTGTGAGCTTTTCATTCCTTTTCGGTACAATCCATGAATATACCTTCGAGAGTTTCGTTGATATGTGGAAGCTATAAAGCACAAAAAAGAACATAGAAAATTAATATACATTACTGCAATGACTCAGCGGAGTGGACAGATTTCGACAAGAAACAGATAAACTTTATTACTGAGAACTTTTCAAGGTGCTACATACTTGATCAGGACTCTCGTCAGGAAGCCCCATCCCACCCAGTTTGCCCGTGTTTAGGGCTGATTGGTCAGAGCCTCCCAGAACATCACTGTTGCCTGTAAGACACTGGCACTGTGGCAATGCCCTTTACTTGAATGGATTTTGCAGTGTATGTCTTTAATTTAGCGGTTGTCTGCTCCAGGTTTATTGGCTGTCTGTCTTCACTAAGGTACCTGAAAGTGTGCCCTCCCACCACTGTAGTTCAGGCACCCGTTATTAGTGGCTTCTCATTAACTCGGATTGTGACAGTGATAAATTCAGTTTTCACAGCAGTTACATTATATAGGGAATAAATGTTGGTGTCGGCAGCTTCAGGTTCTGCTGCATTCTTTAACACAATCATGTTGGTTTGTTGTCGACCTTGGCGAGTAAATGGCACTGTATGGCGTCATCCTTAACTCCACAAACTATCGGTCCCACAGTGTTCCGTCAACTGCTTAATGTTTGCTACATAGGTTGAAAAGGACTCTCCTGGGGCCCTATTTCTGGAATTAAATTTAAAACGCTGCATTATTTCGGATGGCTTTGGCTGGAAGTGCGTTTTCACGAGGTCCACGAATTCATTATAGGATTTAGAATTGGGCGTGCTCGGGGTTGTCAGGTTGCGAATGAGATTGTATGTCTTACTGCCAGCTACGCTTAAAAAGATGGCTTTTTGCCTTTCCTCCATGTTCACTATGAAATAAAATCCGAGGCGCTCTGCATACTGGCTCCAGTTTCCATAGTCACATCGTAAGGATCAGTTCAGCCGAAGAGTAGCATGGCTGGTGAGTAGTCTTTTATTTTTCTTAAGGTTTGATGTACTCACAGTAACAAGGCGAGATATGCCTCAACATGCAGATATGTTTTAACAAGAAACAGATAAACTTTATTAAAGGGAGCTTTTCAGGGTGCTACACGCTCGATCAGGGCTCTTGTCAGGAAGTCCCACCTCCCGGATTGCCTGCGCTCAGGGGTCATTGATTGGAGCCTCCCAGAACATCACGTAACCCCCTGATAGACAGCAGGAGGGGCTATACCTTCAGTTACTACAATTACACAAAAAAAAATCAAAGGGCTTGCACTCCCACAGCTAGGGTTAAAATCAGGAAAAGTCAGTCAGTGCTTTAAGAGGGTAAACCCACCACCTGTGCAAACACTGACCAAGTCCCATGCGCAGTCCTTGACTTGCAGTGACACCATGCAATAGTTGGGATGCTGCAACCCGCACAGTGCCTTTCAGCAAGGGAACAGATAAGTCAGCCAAATTTCCAGTTCCTGTCAATATTGAGTGACTCCTGCTAGAAAATGCGTGGTCATGGATATTGGACTTGGACAGAATAAAAACTTGATTGAGATGCCATCCATAGCTGTTGGCACTCACAATGAAGAATGCCGAGTAAACCATTGGGAGTTCCATGGAGCCATGGAATCACATCCCACCATGAGCGTATGCCTTCATAACAACATAGGACTGCAGATTTCCTACTGATATTTTTAAACCATCTCTTCTCAAGGATCTTTCTATTGGTAGGAAAATCTAATTATGTCAGCGTAAAAAGGAGGTGGCCATTTGTTGGACCAGCGACCTGGGTATATTTAATGGTTGGCGGGGGCGGGATAGCTTCAGTTGCTGAGTGAGGGGTGGGGAGGGCAGTGAGGTTGACCACGCTTGGAAGTGTTTGAACTGCACATAACTTTTCAAAGGTTTTTTTTGCAGCAGGAATCAGGCCTCAAAGATTTTTACATTAGGCCCACCATTAGAAAAAGCCTGGAGATTTAAAGGGGCCTCTCAGCCCTTAGCACTCATTCCAAATTCTACAGCAGCCATTGCTGCCTCAGAGTTCGCGACCCTAAGTGGGGGTTGCAACACAAAGTTTGGGAAGTCCTGATGTACTGCATTCTGAGACAACAGATAGGAAATGGCCTACATATTCTTTAGCTTCAAAACTACAGGCATACTATAAAATTGTCGCGGTTATGGCTTGGATGAAATATTAACTTTATTTAGGAGCTAGAATCATCAGTAAAACTTGAAAGCCCAAACTAACTGTTGGCGATGACTTTATTAAGGTTAACCTTCCCAGAATAAATTCCAAAGGAGGTGCATGCTATAGCCCTAGCGGTGACAGAAATGTCATAGTACATGTTGGATTCTGTACATCAAATGGCTTGTAAACTTTCTAGGCAAGAAAGTATGGGCAATTTAGTGAAATCTATAATAAAACTAGATAAAAGAGTGAAACTAATAAAATCTACAACTACTTAAGCAAGCTACAGTCCCATCGTAAATACATAAATAATTTATACTATACTTTTTTGTATTTCACAATCTTGACTGAGTCACTTTAGTCAAAGGCAAATGCAAATAATCTACACATTTAGAGACCTTTATTGTAATATTTTAACCAACTTTCATTGATGCCTTAGAGAATATTTTCTAAAAGACATTTATTATTTGAACATTTTGACCCACCACAATGCCAGCACTGTAGTTACACTTTTTAAAATGATTAAATACAATCGTATTTCTTAATTACTTTTGGCTCCAAGCCCTGTAAAGAGAATCATTCAACCTTTCTTCTCTATGATTAAGCTTCCAAACCAGCATTTGCAGGCAGCTGCAAATTATACTTTAACAATTAAAATAAGCATGATGAAAGGGAAAAGCAAGTCACTGTAGCTGATCTGTTCTTCCATCAGCCCTGAGTATTCCATGAGGGTGTGGGTTGAAAAATCAACTTTGTATTAGGCAATAATTTCTTTACTGCCTGCTCAGACAAAAAAAAATCTTCTTGCGTGAACTAATAGACAGCGGCAGAAAGAGATTTAACAATCTTCAAGTAACTAGCAACTTCAAGATATTTGAATATTGTAAATTCTATCTACCAAGGTGACATAGTCGGTACAGGAATTCAAGGCCCTGAGTCCAGATCAAAGCATCAACTGATAAACGTGATATTGGCTATCGAGTGAACTGGTTACCCAATGTTGGACATCTGGAATAGGAAGAACTTTATTTCAGTGGGGGAAATCTACCTTGCCATAAGCCTTGAGAAAACATATTTACCCTCAACTGGTCACAAAGCAGAACTAACCACTGCCGTGTACAAGTAATGCTCCTGAACACCTCAATGCAGAATGGCGTGCAGTTGTAAAAGGGAAGAAGTGATTGATATAAAAATATCTGGCACTTGATCTCTACTCATTGCTTACACCGCTCCAGAAAGCTAACAGTTAAATATAGTCTGATGAAAAATCTTTTCTGGAAAAGCCCACAAATATATGTGCAAATGTTTCAAACTTGACATTGACCTTTTCACCTTTTCTATCTTTCCTTCTCTGTTTTCCTCACCTTCCCCCCACTTGCAAAACATTGACAAAACTTACGTGTTAAGCAGGCAACTTTTGGTTTATCCCAGTATCCATTGGTTCGACACTTAATGATTGGAAAGTGGCGTTGGATGAAGCCAGCACTGCAGTGGTATCTGATCATAGAATTTATTTCATATCGAGGCTTCATCTTTCCAAACGTTCTAGCATTTTTCACAACAGGAGGTTGACCGCAGGCAACTAAACAAAAAGAAACAGGATGTTAACAAAAATGATGACGATTTATTTATATGTGAATAAATTTGCTTCTTATTGTGGAAAGTAATGGCAATTGTTTTATAGTCCATTAGATCTGAGAATTACTCGCAGATTGGTGTATTAAATTTCAGTGCTAAACAGCATCGACAGACATAAGTTCAAGCCATGTTCCACTCAATTCCTGATCAGAACTGCACCAGCTCTGGAGCAGCTTAACCAAGGCTGCGGCATCTTCCAGCAGTGAGGAGATAAAATCCGAGGAGATGGTTGTCATGAGTGACAGTCCTTTCAACTACAAGGTGTGAGGAAACGGAGGTGAGAAACAGAGAATAGCAAGTGAAGGGGGTACTCAATAGAGCGCAAACCTCCACCATGTCATGTTAACTCAACTTTAGGCTATGTGATAACATTCATGCACTTCTAGCTGATATTTTGTTCCATAAAACATTCCAGTGGAATTGACAGTCAAGTGTTTTTCACTGTTTTAGATATGGTGCAAATTTTGTGTAAGAGAACAATTGAATGGACTTAACCATTGTTGTTTCTTTACTACAATTACACAGCTTTTCCTTGAGCCTTTTCCATGCTTGGTTGATGCTTTGTAACTACAAAGCTGAAAAAGGAAATCTTTTTATTAAGAGCTTCCATCTCACTGAGGAGGCTTCAGACCAATTCACATCCAATGACCTGCTCTGAAAACTCTGTTCACATTTTGACAGTTGTGACAATCCACAACATTCTAACACATCCAACAACATTTGAAAAAAAAAAGCAAATTCAGCCTATCTCCCAATGTTAACGGTTCCTTTAAAAAATTCCAGGATCTGGATCTGCAACTTTGCCAGAAACTAATCCGTTTTTCCTTGGCCCATACCCTATCTGTGTACTCCATTTTGTTGAAACCATCCATTAGTTTTTCAGATATATTGGCTGGGATTTTAGACTCATAAACGTTTACAGCACAGAAGGAGGCCATTCGGCCCATCGTGTCCGTGCCGGTCAACAAAGATCTGACTACACTAATCCCATTTTCCAGCGCTTGGCCCATATCCCTGGAGGCTATGGCAATGCAAGTGAATATCGAAATACTTCTTAAATGTTATGAGTTTCTGACTCAACCACCCTTTCAGGCAGCGAGTTCCAGACTCCCACCACCCTCTGGGCGAAAAATGTTTTTCTCAAGAGGGCATAGGATGATTATCTAAATAGAAACAATGTGCAGGGTTACGGAGAAAAGGCAGGAGATTGGTTCTAAGTTAAAATGCTCAGCGAGCCGGTGCAGGCACGATGGGCTGAATGGCCGCCTTCTACACCATAATAATTCTGTGAACTCTCCTCTTATCTTTCTACCTTTTACCTTAAATCTATTTAAATCTGGTTATTAAAAATATGGAACACTTCACAAATTTGCATGTCATCCTTGTGCAGGGGATTCCCCTACGTGCACACAGCAAGCCAACCAAAAGTCCATTAACTTCGGCGGGACAGGAAGATCCCGCTGGTTGGAAGGGCCAGAACATTCTAGCCATTGTTTACAAACAAACAGACTAATAACCAGGGATAAAAATATTACCTCTGCCCACCTTCAGTGACAGAGGTAAATACAAAGAAAGATGCCCCTGGAACGAAACATATCACCTGTAAAGTAAAAAAGATTTATCTCTGCGCAGTTTAAAGGAATAACTTGATTGCAATACTTCAATTTATCACAACCTCTGATATTTCACACATTACTTAAAATTCTCATCCACAGACTTTCTTTATAACATTCCCTTTGCCACAATGCATTTTTCCATACCTCCTAAAGATTGCTCTATGGAAAGCATTGGCTTAATTCTAAAACATAACCCTTCAGGTTGTAATGTGGACTGTGTAAGAGAAAAAATTTCTAAGACTTTTCAAGCGGGAGAGCCAATCAGAGAATCAGGCACAGAACCGATTCAGGCTTCTTGGATTTAATAGAGGCTTCTTTAAATTCACTAAGTCTATAGGCCTGAATATTTTGTTCATCGGGCATGTAGGATCGGTGGGCCCAGAATCGGATGGGAAATGGGCCTCTGGCAGCTTTCGGCCCCTGATCCTTATTTCATGCTGGCTGGCCAATTAACGGTCAGCCAGTGTCAAACACAGGCTGAAAAATGCTCAGCGCTGCAGGGGTGGGGGATGGAAGAGGGCAGGCGCCAACCTAACTGAGGGTGCGGGTGAGCGCTTCTAGTGAACTCCCTGAAGGCAGGCAGCTGCCCCAGGGAGCTGCAGACCTCCACAGAATAAAAGAAACAACAAAAATGCTGCAAAATGTGTAAGTGCAGCACAATCAAGCACCTGAAAGCACACCTCATAAAAAATCAGTCCCCAGATATCTTGTTATTTTATTTCCCCATGCAGAGATCATCCCGCCCTGGATCAAGGTTTGAGCAAAAATGTGAATGCCGCCTGGGAGAATGGTCCATCCGCCAACCGTAAATGTGAATGGGCCATGTAAAATCACTGTTAATTGCATCATTAATGGGCTTAATTGCCCACTTAATTGTCAGCGGGCGCGCTTCCGGCTGCCGTGCGCACCCGCCAAGCAAAATATTGCGCGATGACATCAGGACGCTCGCCCAACGTCATCTTGTGCAATTTTACGTCCGTTCGGGTTGGGTGTGCACCTGCCCGCTGAATGTAAAATTCTGGCCTATGTTTTTCGGAGATATTTCTCAGCCAATGCTTTTCAATGAGTTTGATTTCGGGTCTTTGAAGGTAGACTGAATGGAATCTCAGAAGAAAATTAGATAACACAACACAAGTGTAGTAATTATGGTTTTATTTAGTGTGTATTGTACCCTTAAGAATAATATTTGTTAGGGAGGATCACATGACATGTAGTAACCAATAGGAGAGTAGAGCAGGCTACCTCTGCAGTCAGTGTAGAGATAGAGTTGGCGTTAAAAGCACACGTGTAGTTGCTGCTGAATATATTATAAATAAATTTAATATTTCCACTCAAGAAGTGTCTGCAGTTCAACTCTATTACAAATAGGCAACTCGGCCACCCTATAAAAAACTGGCAATGAGGATAAAACAGGATTGAACAGAAAAAATCAAGTTAGAAAGAAATTGGCACTGTACCTCGCTCAGTGATTGAAAGTAGCAAGCTCCATTAGAATTTAAGAAGTTATCCACTCTCAAAATGCCACAATTTGGGAGGATTGATCCTTTTGAACCTGCCACAGGTGATTGTTCTCAATGCATAGAATGCCTCACAGTCTTTTTTCAAGTGAATGAAATTACAGGGGAAGAGAAGAGGCGAGCGATCCTCTTGAGTACTTGTGGGAGCAAAACCTACAGTCTGATTTGAAGTTTGACAGCATCTGGTGCCCCAGATTCGAAGAATTTCAATGAATTGCTGGACCTCATGAAGGAACATTTTCAACCCAAGCCCTCAGTCATGATTCAGAGGTTCAGGTTTAATTCGCGAAATAGAGTCTCGGGTGAGACAATTGCACGCTATATGGCAAAGTTGAAGCAGCTAATGGAACATTGTGAGTTCAATATGACACTGAACGACATGCTCAGAGTTCATTTAGTGTGTGGTGTGGAAGGGGACACCATTCAGAAAAGATTATTGTCCAAAGTGAATCTGGATTTCAAGAAGGCGATAGAGATAGCACTGGCCATGGAAAGCACTGTAAGAGATTCACAATCAATACAGGGTGCACAAAATGACGCTGTCCTCCACATCGGGCAGGAAACCTCAGCCGAAAGTGATGCAAAAAATCAAGACTCTGCTGAGAAGTGGGAAGCAGCCCCATTAGCCAAAGGATAAAGAAAAATAACTTAGCAGCGAAATTGAAGAATAATTTTCTTTTAGTGATTGGCATTTAAAAAAAATCAAATGCTATTATTGTCACAGAAATGGATATATGATGAGGCAATGCAAGAGGACTTGTAAACGGAAAAAGCCCACTGAAATCTACAATGTACAAGAGCCTGAAACAACAAATTCTGACATTTACTTGTTGTTTAATCTGAAAGTTGAAAAAACAGAGCCAATATTTGTCACAGTGAAAGTAAATGGCAAATCAGTTAAAATGGAAGTAGACAGGGGAGCTTCCATTACTGTAATTGGGGAGCATACTTTCAGATATTTGAATTATGGTGAGCATCAATTAAGCTTGGAACGAACAACTGCCAAGCTAAAAACATATAGGGGTGAAGGCATTCAAGTAAAAGGCATAAGCAGAGTAATTGTCCATTATGGAAGCCAATCGGCAAAGCTACCAGTGTTGGTATTGAGAGGCAGAGGACCAAGTCTTCTAGAGCGAAATTGGCTAAGGGAAATCAACCTTGGTTGGCCACTGACATTCCAAAAGGAAGCTGGAAGTGTTCCTGTTTTGAAAAAGCAGTGTGTAAGCACTCAACAACCTGAAGAAATGCAGGCTGTCTTAAGCCAAAACCTGCAAAATCAGCAGAAGAAACTCGAAGAGACCCTGCTTGATGACAGAGTTCAAGACAAGTTGAGAAATCTTCACAGAGAAAAAGAAAACCTGTTGAAAGACCTTCACACACTATGGCCAGGATTTTCCCCCCCGTTGGGGGCAAAGTTGAAGGGCGGGTGCGCACAGGCGCGCTTCTGATCGGCGCCCCTGCTGGGGCCGCGGCAGCATTTTGTAAGGGCGGGCCAATTAAGGTCCACCCAGCCTGACGTCTGCATGGAAATGCTATGCGCTTCCTGTGCGGGTTGGGGGGGGGGGGAATCCCAAAATCGAGAGTGCGCTCTTTCGCACAAAAGAGCGCACTCATCTCCCTGAGGCTAAGTGTAGCCTCAGGGAAATCGGCTCTAAATGTAAAAAAGCTAAAAATAGAAAAAGAAAATTTCCCTAACATGTCCCCTCATGTGATATTGTCTCATGAGTTGGGACATGTCCACAATTTTTACAAGAACTTTATTAAAATTTTTAAAAACCTATGAAACCTCATCCCGCCCATGGATGAGGTTTCATGCTTTTTCTAATTCCCGCTGGGGCTCCTGGCCTGCCCGCCAACCTTAAGGTTGGATGGGCAGGTCCACTAATTAGTTTAATTACTCTGTTGGCCACCGGAAATTTTAAATGGGGCGCGGTGACGTCGGGAGTTCCGCCCAACGTCACCACGCATCATTTTACGCGTCGGCAAGCAGGCCCCGCCCCCCAACAGGAAAATCCTGCCCTATAAGATTCCCTCAGGTTAAAGTTTGTACCTCTAGAAAAGTAAGAAGAGAAACAGAAAGAATTCAGCACTTCTCTGAAGAAACTGAAGAATCAGTTGGCAGAGAAGACACAACAATGTACAATTTTCCAGGAGGCAGCAAACAAATACTAAAAAAAAAAAATGGAAGAGCTGAAGAATCAGCTAAATGAAGCCAAAGAGGCTTTGGAAGCAAAAGTTACAGAATTTTCCAAGAAGCAGGCAGATAATGAAATTTTGAGAGACTCAGCCACTGAGCTCAGACAAGTTGAGCCTGCACCTGAGAGAAGCCTGGCCAACAGTAAAGGCAAGAAAAGGCCGAGATTAAAGTCTGCACTTGAAAGAAGAAGGCATACAGATATACTAAATAGGGCCTTAATTCTGGCAGCATACGATTACACTTTCATACATAGGCCTGGCAATCAAATCGCAAATGCCAATGCCCTTAGTCATTGCCTTTACAAGAAAATGATGAACACTTCCCAGTTCCACAGGAACTTGCTTTACTGTTAAATTTCTTAGATTCCTCGCCAGTGTGTGCTTGACGGATCAAAGACTGGACAAGTCAGGACCCAGTCCTATCTCAGGTACAAGAACAAGTGCTACATGGTTGATGCCAGGAGCCCATATCCGATGGAATGTAACCGTACTTGAACAAAAGTCAAGAAATAACCAGTCAGGGTGGCATCCTATTGTGGGGTGCACAGGTGATAGCTCCTCCAAAGGGAAGGGAGCCACTTTTAATTGAACTATACAGTGCCCATCCAGGAATTTCCTGAATGAAGACAGTAGCTCACAGCTATCTATGGTGGCCTAGGATGGATGGCGAAATAGAGAGTTTAGTAAAGCACTGTGTGCAATGTCAGCAACTGCAAAACTTGCCAGTGACAGCTCCATTACACCCGTGGGAGTGGCCAGGTAGACCCTGGGTGTGGTTATACATTGACTATGTTGGACCTTTCTTGGGAACAATGTTTCTGCTCATTGTCGGTGCCCATTCAAAATGGTTGGACGTATATGAGGTGAAGTCACCAACATTGGGCGCTACAATTGAGAAACTACATCAGAGTTTTGCCATTCACGGACTACGAGAAATAGTCATTTCAGATAACAGCACGGCATTCATGAGTGCTGAATTTCAACGGTTTATCAGCCTCAACAGTATCACTCATGTGAAGACTGCACTATACCACCCTTCCTCAAATGGACTGGACGAAAGAGTGGTTCAAACATTCAAGACAGGCATGACAAAGCTAACTGGTGATTCCTTGGCAACAAAGCTAGCACGCTTTCTTTTTCATTACAGTACTCCTCAAACAACAGGTGCCACAACTGCAAAATTATTGTTGAAGTGCCATCTCAGGATGAGACTCAGCTTAATAATGCCGAATTTAGAGGGGAAGTTGGGAAGGAGTAAGGGAAGCCAGAGAACTAGATGTGACTGGCATAATCATGAGAGGAAATTTACCATGGGAGAGTAGGTATATATGATAAACTTCGGGGAAGGACCAAAGTGGTTATCGGGTGGAATAAGTGCGGTGACTGGACCTCTATCTTAGAGGGGGTGGAAGGCCGGATTATCCATAAGCATGTGGACCATTTAAGGAAGAGAGAGACAATTCATCAAGATATGGTTCCACCAGTGACCATGACGGGGTCTGTGTTTCCTGTTGAAAATGCCCAACCCAGGACTGACATGTCTGATGTTCCTGTAAGAGCTGAGGATACAGAACTTCAAGCACCCACCGAAGCACCTGATGTTCAGGTCACTCAGGAAAAGGAGGTTCCTGACAATGAATCTGAAGTTGTGGAGCTGTGACATTCCACACGTACCAGGAAACCACCTGAAAGACTGAACTTGTAAATTCCTTACCCAGTGTATAAATATTATGTCATCTTGAAAAATATGTACTTGTAAATATAATATATATAGCTGAGTTATATATATGTATTATGTAGTAATGTATGGTTTTATTTAATGTGTAATGTACCTTTTAGAATAATACTTGTTGGGGAAGATCATATGATCTGTAGTAACCAATATGAGAGTAGTGTGGGCTACCTCTGCAGTCAGTGTAGAGATAGAGTTGGAGTTGAAAGCACACATGTAGTTGCTGCTGAGTATATTGTAAATAAACTTAAATGTTTCCACTCAAGAAGTGTCTGCAGTTCAGCTCTGTTACAAATAGGCAACTCGGCCACCCAACAACAACAACTTTCATAGTTGGCGAGTAAAGGGCTAAAATATATATACATATATATGGGAGGCGGTTATAACACAGCTTTGGTATAAAGTTGCAAATCATTTATCATTTTCTATTAATACAAGGAGTTAACAACTACTGTTAGAAATCTTTAATTATTGCCAAAATCTGCTCCTTCTGTGTCTATTTAATGTAACTGTTTGATTATTAAAGTCCAAAACAAGGGCTAACATCGCATTATTCTGCTAATTCTGGAGTCATGGAGACACAGGCTACGAACAGCAACTGAAGTAATCTTTAAAAAAAGGCTTTGTTATCCCTGGTACACTATGATATTTTACCTAAATGTCAGAGCAGGTGAAAGCACACTAAGGGCTGAATTTTATGGAAGGGTGCATTGCTTGCCCCAGTAGAAATGTCAAAGGGTATGGAGTGTGGGTTTTGGAGGCAGGGAGGCACAAAGGGTGGGGGGGTATAATCTTAAGACAGGGTGCCCCCAATGCGCACAGGGCATCCTCCAATGGAAGCAATCCCCTCACTTCCCACCTTTGCACTAACTTTGGTGGAAAAAACAGTCTTCCCACTGTCATCCACCTTCCTCTGCCCATCCATTATTTGACCAATTAAGGGCCTCAATAGTCCTAAGGGTGGGCGGGCTAGTGGATGCCTTACCCCCCGCTACCGCCCCCCCCGCCCCCAAAACCCCTGTATTATGGGGACAGGGTCAGTTGTGGGTGGAAAGGTGGTGGGATACCCATCTGTCATATTTTGCATGCCCCCGCTCTGCCGAAAAACCAACCAGCAGATGGATGTAAAATCCAGCCCTAATGCTTATGGAGCTAATGCTTAGCAAATAGTGTAGCCTGAAACACATAGGCCAAAATTACTCAGAGTAAAACAATAAAAGAACCCAAAAACATCACAGTTCATACTCGTGATCATTAATTCCAACTTCAAAGTGGCCATATTTGTCAAGTGAGGAAAAGGCCAGTTCAGCTGCGATGCCCTCCACAGTTGAATAACCTGCTAACACTCTGCTGAGGCTCAACACATGGAAGATAAACAATTGGTTGAAGTACTGTAATGATTGCCAGAGTCCCAAGGAGCCATGCTGTATCGAGTGAATGCCTTCAGGAGAAAGGAGTTCAATCTTATAGGAGAGTGAGGATGGAGGTAGTGAGTGAAAAATATAGTTGAGACATAATAAGCAGAATATCGGGGCACTTTTCAACTTTTGCATTCCAGGGGCATAACCAGATTTCACAGCAGGAAATTACGCACACCCCCTAATCCTTGACTTTCCAAATATTAGAATACAGAGTCACAGGTTTAGGGTTTACAGTTCACTGGTATGTGCTTCCATTATACACAGGCAGTACAGAAGCAGGAGATGTATCCTCACACCCCTTTACTAGTTATCGCTGTTACCTTCAGATTTAATCCATTGATGGGGCTTTGCAGAAACATTCAAATGCAGATGTCAGAAATAGAAGAGGGTGGGGACAATCACATGCAGTAAATGCTAGGTCTCACCTGTGCCCTTTTTACACGTGTAGGTAAGGTGGTAGTTACATGGAACATCATTCCACTGGCCGTCCTCATGCCAGATCATAACAACACAGTCTTCTCCAGAAGAAAAGAAACTGTCGGGCTGGTGCGGACGCCAGTTTTCATATTGCTGTATGAGAAACAGAAATGACAAAGTAGAGACATTGAGCAAGCTCAACTGATTTATCCATAACTATACACATTAGGATCAAAGGATATTTAGAACTGACATAACATTTTCAGCATTGTCAGGGGTACAGAGGTATACGAGGTCTAAAGCTTCAAAGCCCAAAAGCTACGATTCAACATTTTTTTCTGAGTTATAGTTGCTCTGATGTTGATTTTTAAAAATTCATTCATGGGACATGGGCATCTCTGGCTAGGCCAGCATTTATTGCCCATCCATAATTGCACTTGAGAAGGTGGTGGTGAGCTGCCTTCTTGAACCGCTGCAGCCCATGTGGTGTAGATATTGTGCTGTTAGGAAGGGAGTTCCAGGATTTTAACCCAGCGACAGTGAAGGAACGGTGATATATTTCCAAGTCAAGATGGTGACTGGCTTGGAGGGGAACTTCCAGGTGGTAGTGTTCCCATCTATCTGCTGCCCTTGTCCTTCTAGATGGTAGTGGTCATGGGTTACGAAGGTGCTGTCTAAGGAGCCTTGGTGAGTCCCTGCATCTATGATTGGTATCATACATATGCCTAATGTTGGCGCAATTATGTGCTAATTATAATAAACTGCTGCACTCAGTGCAGAAATTAAGTGTAAGCAGATGAGGTAGATGCTAACATAATAATATTTTGTAGGAATAATAATGTAATTTCATTTAGAATTGAAATATAGATAGTAAGAAAAGGTTTACTAAACTGAAACATTCTAGATTCAATGTCTTATTGCTCCATGATCCTGTGTTGCAGGCATTGAGAGCACGATTGCCATATGGTCTTGTTCTATAAGATTCAATACCTCACTAGTCCTGTGCTGTAATGTCTCAGTGCCTGCTCCTTGTTTTAAGGATACAGAGCCTGATGCCCCAAGTTCTTGTATAATAAAGATTTGGGGCCTGACTCATATCCTGTGAAATAAGATTTAGTGCCTATCTCCGGCCTCATAGCATATGATTCAGTTTCTAACTGCCCTCTATCCTAAAGCAAGTGATCACATTTTTTAGGAATGCTTTTCCTCATTTGATTTCAATGGATGTCTGCCATCATCGAGAACCAACTTTCTTGTTTCTCAATTCACGTAGGCCCTTACTTAAAAAAAACTGGAATTTATTTCACTAAATTAATGAAGTTCTAAAAATAAAATGTTATTTGGACAACTCAAAAATAAAATTGGATATCAAGCTTTTTTAGTTTTTGGTTAAAAGGACCAGTTTTTACCTTTGTATGTGACACAGTGTAACAAGAGAACTGCTAGAACAAAGTGCAAATGTGCCAGGAAGTAAGAATTCACCACATGAGCAATTTGACCTGAATTTTATTCCTCTGGCTTACATCGGCATGCCTATCTGCTTTCTGATTTCGTGGTCACACAAAGCATTGCTGAATGTGCTGCTGAATAAATATCCTCAATTTGATCTCTCACCTTTCACACTTTCTCACCAAAATTCAAGTTTCGATCCTCACCATAAAGAGGTTGATTTTTTTTTTATAAAACGATTTACTTCACAGTTCAAAAAAAGCATAAATCTTAAAAATATCAGTAAATTAACTCATTCAAAACAAGACTAATAAGGACATCGGTTGCATATTCTTGTAATCCAAAAAAGGAAAAGGCAAAAAGGTTGCACTGATTTACACCCTAGCATCATGAAATGTGACCCTCCCTGCATTTAAGATAAAAGGAAACTGAAATAAATATTCAAATTAAAATAGAAACTGCTGCAAATGTGAAGATCATCAGTCAGCACAAAAAGAAAGATAAGTTAACATTTTGGTCAAAACATGATTTAAATTTTTCAGCGTTTGTCTTTATCTTTTAGTTTTGAATAAAGCCTCTCTTCTTTTTTTGCTCAGTCCCCAATCTATGAATATCAATGTCAATGTCAAGTCACACAGTCTTGCACTCAATCATGAATCGTGTTTTATCAATTTAAAAATGCAATTTAAACAGATCATCTGTGTTTGCATCCTGCATTAAGGTCTATTCATCTATCATCTCATTTTCACAAATCTCAACTGTTCTCCATCATTCTGAATTCAAAATCTTCATTCTCTGCAAATCATTCCAGCCTCAGTTCACCGTGTTGCTGCAGTGTCCTCCCATCCAGCTTGCATCCTCCACACTTTTGTCTCCAACCTAGGACACAAAGTCCCCTACCTTCCACTCCACAACCCGACTCTCAGACGTCACATTCCCGCATGGGATTCCCTTTCTAAACATGGCTACCTTGCTATCTTGCAAGAAGTAGGGTGGAATCAAACTAGAAGGGTTTGTAGATAAAAATGAATATTTTGAAATCCTGCTGATTACCATCTGCCCCCCTTCCTCAGCTGATGAATCAGTGCTCCTCCATGTTGAACATCACTTGGGAAGAAACACAGAGGGCAGCTAGAATATACTGAGTGGAGGACTTCAAAGACTAGCACAAAGAGTGACTGGGTAGCACCACTACTAACAAGCAGGCTGAGTCCTGAAGGACGTAACTGCCAGACTGGGCTAGCGGCAGGTGGAGAACGAACCAACACAAGTGGAAAAAACTTCTTAACCTCATCCTCATCAATCTACCTGTTGGTAATATGTCTAACCTTGACAGTATTGTTAGGAGTGACCACCACACAGTCCTTGTGGAGGTGAGGTCCCATCCTCATATTGGGGACATCCTCTTGTTATGTTGTGTGCTGCTATCACAATGCTAAACTGGGCCAGCCACATAAATGCAGTGGCTAGAGGAACAGGTGAGAGGCTGGGTATTCTGTGGTAACTCACTTCCTGATTCCACAAAGCATCTCTACCATTTACAAGCCCCAAGTCAGGAGTCACAAGTAATGGGTCACTCTCCATTTGCCTGGGTGAGTGCAACTCCAACAACACTCAAGCAGTTCAACACATTCCAGGTCAAAGTCGATCACTTGATTGGCATCCCACCTTAAACATTCACTCCCTCCATCATCGGTCCACCTTGGCTGCAGTGTGTACCATCTACAAGATGCACAGCAGCAACTTGCAAAGCCTTCTTTATTTGCACCCTCCAAACTTGGAATCACTGCTACCTAGAAGAACAAGGGCAGTAGGCACATGGGAACACCACCACTTGTAAGTTTCCCTCCAAGTCACACCATCCTGACTTGGAAACATATCACCATTCCTTCACTGTTGCTAGGTGCCTATCTTACAACACTGTGTATACCCACATCATACAGGTTACAGTGGCTTAAGAATGCTGCTCACCACCACCTTCTCAAGGGAAACTAGCGATGGGCAATAAATGGTAACCTTGCCAGCAATGCCCACGTCCCAAGAACAAATAAAAGGAATCACAATTATCTGCAAATGGTTATGATAGGGGCAGAAAATGAACGAATCTTCATATGGATTATGATGTATTCTGGATAAATTATGGCCAGGATTTTCCAGCCCCTCATGCCAGCAGGATCTTCCGTCCAGCCGATGTGAATGGGGTTTTCAATGGCTTTCCAGCCCTGCCAGTGGAGGGGGGGGGGAGTCTACTGCGGGTGGGCTGGAAAATTCTGGCCTGCATCTTTAAACTGATCAAACACAATTACTAAAAGTCTCTTCAGCACCTCGCCTCTTTAACCATAGCTTCTACCACCTCATCCCAACTTGATTTCTTTGGAAGATTCAGCTCCCTATGAAACAGCTTAGGGCATTTGTTAGATTAAAGATGGCATTTAAGTAAAGGTTGGTGTTGTTCAAAACTCTAATGTCAAGTGATCTTTCTCTATCATAATTTTTTCACTGATTTGCAGCAGCTCACTACTTTAACACGCTTGCAGGAAATTATTTAAAATGTAAACTGTGTGTAGATTCACCTTTAAAATGATGACACTGTCTCTGAGAGCACTGGGATTTTATGGTAATATTCCAAACAAGGGTTTTGAATGGTCTTGGCAGTGCTGCTTTGTGTGGCCGTTACTAGACTGTATTAAGTGCCAGGACACTGAATCAGACTGTAACGCCTTGTCAAAATTGAGCCAAATCTGATATAGCAACTCATTAAAAGGCTATTCCAGCCAAATTGCTTAAATATAGCAGGATTATGCTGTTTGAATCATTTACATGGATAAAATTTAGGATTCTCTACATAACGGTAACTTGCCTTCACTTTACTTTTTCATTATGTTTTTCACACAGGATATATTTCATGGAATGTACTGTACTTTAAAGTATTCCTTTGCAATGTTTATCCAGTGAAATGTATGATAAAATGGTTAAATATTCTTTGCCAGTAATGAGCCTTATTATCAGGACAGATAGGCTGTTGCCAAGAGCCACCAACACTGGCTTTCTGCCATTCATATTCCCACGAGTAGATTAGAACACTTGGGTGTATCAAATCAGAAGGAGAAACCCTCTGAAAGTTCAACAGGGCTGCTCTGAAAGCAGACAGCAAACACAATCATGGTTCAAACAGTACATCAGCACAGGCTGTGTATATTACTGGAGATTGTGCTAACAGAACATGGATTGAATTGTAGGTTTGACCATTTGCAAGTGAAATGAAAGGTCACAGACTAGAAATGTTAACTGTTTTTCTCTCCACAGATGCTGTTGGGTCTGTTGAGTATTTCCAGCATTTTCTATTTTTATTTCACATTTCCAGCATCCACAGTATTTTGCTCAGATCTATACTGGTTGCAAAATACACATTGAATATTTTCATAGTATGCGGAAGGCTTCAAAAACCTTAACAGTTTGAAAATCACCTTAGCATTTCCCCTCTTAAAATCTTAAAACATTTGAAATCAAAAAAACTAGAAATTAACAGTCATCATAAAACTATTATATATTCACACCAAACCTTACTGACAGCTTTTGAAAATGCTTCATGTACCTTGTTCCATTCATCCCAATTTGGAAGTAGATGTAATATGCAAACATCAAAATTGCAGTGATTACATGCATTATATTTAACTTCTAACTTGAAGCCTCAGGAAAAAAGGCAAGTAATGTCTGCAACCATAACATTTGAAAAGCTATTAAAACAGATTCTATCTCCTCATGAGGCTTGTTATTTCCTAAAATGACACAAGCTGTGAAATGAGGCCAAAGTATACCATTTGATGAAGTTAAATTGGGTGACGTGTCCATATTTGACCACTGCTAATGATACAGCAAGACTTACACTGTGAATCAGCAGTATAGCCAACTCATAGAATGATTTCAAAAGATGTAGTGTTGCTGATTTATAAACTTTTATAATACTAGATGCATTTCAGGGGAATCTAGATAGGTATGCGAGGGAGAAAATAGAAAATATAATAGGGTGAGATGAAGTAAGGTGGGAGGAGGCTTTTGTGGAACGTAAGCACTGGCATAGACCTTTTGGGCCAAATGTCCTGGTTTCTGTGTTGTACATTCTGTATAATTCTATGTAATGTCACAGCAGCAATACACAAAACACTGCACTAAACAGCTTTAATATTAGCTTCCATGCTCTGACTTTTGGGTAATATTTGCAATATGAGTCATCGCATAGGAGTAAAATGTCAATTTAAATGGGGCATGGACGAATTGCAGGCAACATGAATTTTAGTCACCTTATTAATAAAATGAGCACCATAAAGTGTGTTCTCAATTTAAATATGGGTGTCTGATGGCAAATAAAAAATAGATTAAGTTTTATCTTTAAGTGCACCTTTAGCCACTGATCTCTTTTTGAAAATCTATTTTGAAAACGCCAGAAGATTCAAACACATTCATTTGTACCAATCATTGAGTAATAACCTGGTTTACACAATGCTGGAGGAATGCTGAAGCAGCTGAAGATGGTTGGGCCGAGGACACTATCCTGGGCTTTCAACAACCATAACCCTCTTCCTTTGAACTAGGTATGACTCCAACCATGCATCAAGGCAGCATTTGACTAAGTATGGCATCAAGGAGCCCTAGCAAAATTCAAGTCAATGAGAATCATGAGAAAATGCCCTAATGGTTGAGGTCATATCTAGCATGAAGGAAGGTAGTTGAGATTGTTGGAAGACAATATCTCAGCCCCAGGACATCGGCACACAAAATCCTCAAGGTAGTGTCCTAGACCAACAATCTTCATCAGCTTCATCAGTCATGGTTGTGTCAGATGCCTGTAAAATTAATTAGGAAGATGGGCACTTTACCTTGTTAAAAAAAAGGCACAAGTCAGGAGCGTGATGGAATACTCTCCACTTGCCTCGATGAGTACTCCAACAACACTCAAGAAGCTCAACACTATACAGGACAAAACAGCCAGCTTGCTCAGTGCTCCATCCACCACCTTAAACATTCAATCTCTCAATCACTGGAGCACCATTACTGCAGTGTATCCCATCTATGAGATGTACTGCAGCAACTTGCCAATGCTCCTTCAACCTGGATCTGTGGCAATTGGTGAGGGAACCAACAAGAGGGGAAAAAAATACTTGGCCTCATCCTCACCAATCTGCCTGCTGCAAATGTATCTGTCCATGGAAGTATTGGTAGGAGTGACCACCGCACAGCCCTTGTGGAGACCAAGTCCTGTCTTCACATTCAGGATACCCTCCATTATGTTGTGTGGCATTACCACCATGCTTAGTGGGATAGATTTTGAATAGATTTTCAACTCAAAACTGGGCATCCATGAGGCGCTGTGGGGCCATCACCAGCAGCAGAATTGTACTCAACCACAATCTGTAACCCCATGGCCTAGCATATCAGCAAGCCAGGGGATCAACCCTAGTTCAATGAACAGTGCAAGCAGTGCATGCCTGGAGCAGCACCAGGCATACCTAAAAATGGGATATCAACCTGGTGAAGCTACAACATGGGACTACTTCCATGCCAAGTAGCAAGTGAAAGACAGAGCAAGGCGACCCCACAACCAATGGATCAGATCTAAGTTCTGCAGTCCTGCCACATCCAGTTGGGAATAGTGGCTGACAATTAAACAACTAACTGGTGAATGGTGGGTGAGCCCAGCACTTCAGTACAAAAAACAATGTTAAAGCATTTGCAAGCATTTCCAGCCAGAAGTGCCAACTGGATTGTCCATCTCAGCGTCTTCCTGAGGTCCTCAGCATCACAGATGCCAGTCTCCAACCAATTTGATATCAAGAAACAGCTGAAGGCACTGGATACTGCAAAGGCTATGGGCCCTGATAATATTCCGACAATAGTACTGAAGACTTGTGCTCCAGAACTAGCCATACCTCTAGCAAGCTGTCACAACACTGACACCTAACCAACAATGTGCAAAATTACCCAGGTATGTCCTGTCCATAAAAAGCAGGACAAATCCAGCCCAACCAATTACTGCCCCATCAGTCTACTCTCAATCATCAGTAATGTGATGGAAGGTGTCGTCGACAGAGCTATCAGGGGGCACTTACACAGCAATAACCTGCTCCCTGATGCTTAGTTTGGATTTCACCAAGGACACTCAGCTCCTGACCACATTACAACCTTGGTCCAAACATGGACGAAAGAGCTGAACTCCATAGGTGAGGGGACAGTTACAACATTTGCATTTATCCCGCAAAGTGGAAACCTGCCCTGGTATGTCCTTTCCACAAAAAACAACACAAATCCAATCTGGCCAATTACAGCTCGATCAATCTATCCTCAATCATCAACAAACTGATGGAAGGTGTTGTGGATAGTGCTATCAAGCAGCATGCAGCAACAACCTACTCACCCACGCTCAGTTTGAGTTCAGCCAGGGCCACTCAGTTCCATTCAGCTCCTGGCCTCAATACAAATATTCAGCTCCTGGCCTCAATACAAATACAATACAATACAGCCTTGATCTAAATGTGGAAAAAAGAGCTGAATTCAAAAGGTGAGGTGAGAATGACTGTCTTTGACATCAAGGCAGCATTTTCTGCCCCAGAGGGTTGTGGAGACTCAGTCATTGAGTATGTGCAAGATAGAGCTTGATAGATTTCTAGGTACTAATGACACCAAGTGCTATGGAGATAGCATGGGAAAATGGAGTTGAAGTGAAGATCAGCCATGATTTAGTTGAATGGTGGAATAGGTTCAATGGACTGAGTGCCTATTCCTGCTCCTTTTTAAAAAATTCATTCACGGGATGAGGGCGTTTATTGCCCACCCCTAATTACCCTTGTTCAGAGTGCATTTAAGAGTCAACCACATTGCTGTGGATCTGGAGTCACATGTAGGCCAGACCAGGTAAGAATGGCAGATTCCCTTCCCTAAAGGACATTAGTGAACAAGATGGGTTTTTTACGATAGTCGACAATGGTTTCATGGTCATCACCATTTAACTCCAGATTTTTATTGAATTCAACTTTCACCATCTGCCGTGGTGGGATTCGAACCCTGGTCCCCAGAGCATTACCCTGGGTCTCTGGAATACGAGTCAATGACAATACTACTCGATTTTGGGATTCCCCCCCTGCCCGCACAGGCAGCGCATAGCGCTTCTGCACGGACATCACGCTGGGCGGGCCTTAATTGGCCCGCCCACCTAAAATGGCACCGCGCCCCCAATTGGGGGCGCCATTCGGAAGCGCGCCTGTGTGCGTCCACCATTCAACTTCCCCCCCAACAGGGGGAAGATTCATCCCTTTGTATCATTGCAAGTGTAGCAAAATAGCAGCAACCACAATTCAGTTGATCCAAGTAAGTGTGCTGCAAATCAGAAATGATCTAATTCCCAGGCAGAGAAGTTTCTTTTCTCTTCCAGCACCTGCTGCAAACCATGTGCACTGACTTGGCACAACCAAATATCTTATAGGCATTGAACATACTGTGAGTAAATTGATTCAAACTTAAGGATAAACAAAGTGAAAAGTTGATTTCATCTGACGTCACTGGAGCTTATGTATTACCTTCAGAAAAATATATTAAGTGGGCTCCTAATGTAAACAGATGCCAGTTTCATTAAGACTGTATCAGTAGTTCAGTCACTAACTAAGGTTCGAGTTCTACCTATCTGCCTCTGGTCTCAGCTGTCATCCATAAATTTTCACAACTTCATAAAATTTGCATAGTTTTCAGGAGAGAGCAGTGAATGATTTGTGTACACTCTTTAATTATGTTTATATTATATGTTTATATAAAACAAAAATTAGAAATGTTCAACTTTTAACGGTATGGTTTGGAGGAGGGAATGCGAACCAAATGACAATTGTGGACTCCCTGAAGATTTTCTTTCAGAAAATTATTTTTTATCCTACTTTTCTGCTAATGAAGGTAGTTAATTGTTTCGTGATATACAGAAAAATATGTAAAGAAACTGAATCTTAAATGGGAGGAAATTAATGAAAAATTTGCAGTGTGTTTTGTAATTAAAGATTAAAGCTTGTTCTGGGTAACAACAGAAAGCTACAGGAAGCAGTTTCATTTAAATTGCTGTGAATGACAGCATGGTCTAGTTGATAGGAGGCCATAACAGCAGTGATGTGACAGAGAGGGCCCTCACTGTTATAATTAGAATCATGCCAATAAATATCTGTACCATTAACACCTGTTCTTACTTGGGAATGAACATTAATTAGGGGCAATCGTTTTTTTCTGTTAGGCACCAGGATCCTATTGCCGCAATTTAATTGTGCATTCCTGTCCTTCACTGTGAGTAATATTCACCAGGGAGACCATGTCAATGCAGATTGCCTGCTTTCCAGCCAGATGTTGACAGGTTCAAGTGGCAGAGCTGTCAATTATAGGAGCACGCCTGTCCCTGGTGAAAGAAATGCATGAATTCTCAGCTGGGCTGCCGGACAATAACCTGGTTACATAGGTTGATCCATCAGTGAAGGTGAAAACTGAAGATGTTGGTTGCAAATACAACTCCCGCTGGGTTACGAGACGCCACTAAAAATAGCCATAGTGAAACATGAAGCCTTCTTTCCCCACTCACCCATCAAAAAGGAAGGAAAAAAATATTTACTTTCCATGCAAATTCTTTGTTTCTTAATTAATTTCCTACAGTCAGGGACATATCTTAGGCAGAGAAAGCCAAATGCCTTCCTACCTTTTGGCCTCGCTGAGGTCTCCCTGCCACATTGGCTGTACTTTTCCCCTCAAGAGAATATAGGAATTTTGGTTTTGCTGAAAACAATCTTATTGTTCACTGTGGAATGTGGAAGGAAAGACATGCTGCCTCCCCCAGTTATCTTGCTTTATGGCAGATCTGCCTACATTAAGACTGAATATGATGCATTGTGATAAAAGGTTGATTTCTTTATTAAAATATGCAATTTAAAGGATATGATACACATTCTCTGACTCCGCTTTCGAGCACTCATAATGTGTACTGTACAGAAAATTCATTGTTGCCTGAAGTGTGACTCAATTTTGCGAGTGTACAAGTGTTTCCATGTTTTTGTTCCAGTAATTCTTTTACTGTGCTGCATTTCTGACTTGTAAATGAAGTTATTGCAGTGACTTTGAGGCATCCTCATTGTTATACAAGCTCCATCTCAGCTTTTTCATTGATGCATTACTGACAGGCTCCACCATGTGGCGCTATTTACCAGCACCATGTGATTGCTGGAACCCGACAGCCAGAAAACCTACACCATTTGGGTCATTTCAAATTTACTATTAACTACTAACTTACCAGGGAATAATGACTTCATGAAAAATGGATGCTGTGGATTCATACATGCTGATAGGTGGTGTATCTCAACTACCTGGTGGAAACTGTTCAAGGTTACTGCTGGCTTGTAAAAGTCACTTTCTTAAAATTTGGATTTTATTGCAGTGATTTATTTACTGACAAATATACATTTAACACAACTCAGGCTTTTAGTTGTAACTGCCTGGTTAGAAATTAACATGTGATTTGTTGAAGAATGCTCAGCATTTCAATGGGTTAATTTTATCTGTCTGGGGTATCTTATTAGCCAGAAAGGTTCGGTTCCTAGAACAGATGGGAATGAAAAACTATGGTTCACTGTGGGATGATGTTGGACTGCACGGGTTAAAGTGCCCATCTGCAATCCCTCTTCTGTGCAGAGTTTTGAGTTCTCAGCCATGCAGTAGTTGAATTGCTGGCTTCGGAAGGGTTCTGTTTCTGAGTGCTATTAATGATTGAAGCATTGGAGGGTGTGTGAGGCAAGCTCAATAATGAGGCTGTCATTGGGAAACTAGCTTGCTGACTCTCACTGTTAAAGCACAGGTATGAAGAATGGCTGCTTGAACCAAATGTCAGAGAGCTGGTGGCATCTTGAAACAGATACCCACCTACAGTTAGGCCCTGGGAACACAGGAAAAGGAGGATGATTGGAAATGAAAAGAAAATCTGCTATTCTGGTCAGTGGTAAAAGTTGAACTTTAACAGAGGCATAGTTCCTTTCTCCTTAGTTTGTTCATTTTCGGAGCCAGGGTCATTTTTTTCAAATTTGCTGAGAAACATGTAATTAATGCAACAATGACATCCTGTCATGTCTAATACATTTTTGCTAGCACATTCATTTGTCTGAGATGCTAGTTTAAGAAGATAATGCTGTTTGCTAAGGTCATGATGTACTTGGAGAACAGATCGCTGAAAGTGTGTTTGGACAATTATGATACCATGGATCTGGCCATGAGAGAAAGCAGAGCTACTGCTGTCCAACAGCCAGGTCATTGTTTGCCTTTACTATTACTTATTTATCCATCTATTATCCATGTGGCACTGAACTGTACAGTTCCAAAACTGCTGTCCTTTGCTGGGAAGCAGGGGTACATGCGGAGTGCTGGCTCACTAAATACATATACCCACCCCCACTAAAATAATTTGTGTTGGGTAAGGACAGGATGGACACCTCTGCAATAGCTAAATAACCTGTCCATAACAACACCAACTTGCACTTATGTAGAGCTTATAAGGTAGGAAAATGTCCCAAGGTGTTTCACAGGAGCATAGTCAAACAAAATTTGTTGCTGAGAAATAAGGACAGATGACCAAAAGCTTGGACAAAGAGATTTGTTTTAAGAGGTGTCTTAAAGAAGGAAAGAGATGTTGAGAGGCGGTGAGGTTTAGAAAATGAATTGCAAAGTGAAGGGCCTCAACAAATGACCATGAATGGAGGATCTAGGAGTGTTTGTAAGGCTGAAGGGGAAATGGTAAGGGATGAGGCCATGGAGGGATTTGCAAACAAGGCTAAGAATTTTAAATCAAGGCATTACTTAACCAGGAGCCAATGTGGGTTAGCAAGTGTAGAGAAGAGAGCGAAGAGAACTTGATGTGAATTAGGATACCAACAGCAGTGTTTTGGATAACCTTGTTTATAGAGGGTGGAAGATGGGAGGCCAGCCAGTAATGCATTGCAATTGTTAAGTCTAGATGTTACATAGACATGGGTGAGGGTTTCATCAACAGATGAGCTTAGGCAGGGGTAGAGTTGGGTGAAGTTACGGAGATGAAAATTGGCGGTCTTGGTGATGCTGCAGATGTGTAGTAGGAAGCTCACCTTGGGGTCAGATATGACACTAAGGTTGTGAACAGTCCAATTCAGCCTAGGACAGTTGTCAGGAAGAGTGATGGAGCCAGCGACTATGGAATGGAGTTTGTGGTGGGAACTGGAGACAATGGCTGGGTATTTCCGGCTACGGTGAGGCAGGCCTTTTAAAACTCCATTGATTTCAGCGGGACTGGAAGATCCAGCCAGCAGGAGGGGCTGGCAAATTCCTGCCAATGGCTTCGGTCTTCCCACTATTCTGATTCCCAGATGAAGAGTGGCCACAAGGCCAAATGGCTAGGAAATTGGAGGGTTACTGGCATCTGTGGAACTGTGAGCAAGGATCTGCATTGATATAGCACCTTTCATAGCCTTATGAGGTCCCAAAGTACTTTACAGCCAATTAAGTACTTTTTTGAAACATCTTCAAGGAATGAAAGTGGCGAAAACCTTGGCAAAAATTTGTATTTATATTGTTCTTCTATAGCCATTAAGTTATGATGACACCAGTGATGATAGGCCTTAGTTATGAGGGGAGACTAGAGAATTTGGGACTCTTCATTTGAACAGAGAAAGTGGAGGAGATCCTACTGATGTGTTCAAAATTACAAAATTTTTTAAAAGATAAACAGGGAAAATGATTTCCGCTGGTCAGTCAGTAACTAGGGGATATAAATTTAAGATCATAATCCAAAAGAATGAAAAGAGAGGTTAAGATAATTATTGTTATGTGGTTGATTGTTAGGATATGGACTGTGTGACTAGAAACACCGATGGAAGCAGAATCAATATTAGCTTTTAAAATGGAAGTGGGTACATATTTCGAAAAGAAAAAATTACAAGAGTGTGGGGGTTGTGATGGAAACATATTAAACTAAGTCATTCTTCAAGCAAATGGCACAGGTAGATTTAGAATGGTCTCCTGCTGTCTTGTAAGAAACAATTCTACAATTTATGTAATAACATGATTGTGCCACCAAATAATATTATTAAAAGAGAGTTAGAAGCTGTGCTTCTATCAAGGATTTTAAGAGTTTTCATCCAGTATAAAACACTCTTCTATTTCTCCCCAGCACTGACTCAATAATGTAGTGCAGATCAGAGGATCTCTTCACTAACTTTCCATGCAGTCATCATTACGCAATGCTCAAACTGGCCAACCACACTAGACCAATTATGCTGCATCAAAAGCAAACATACCACCAAGGAGATTTTTCTTCTCTGAGCAAACCAACTGAGAACTTCTCCCACTGGGCTTCGTCTCAGTGAGGGTAACCTGTCATATATGCCAGTTCTGTGCAATGTCTAGGGAGTTTAGTGTCTCAACTTACACTTGCAATATTGGTGATCTAAACTATTTTACCACATGCAGGGGTGACTCACCTCTACATAGAAGCTCAATTATATCAGCAACTGTTTCTGGAGCACATTGTACACCTCAGCAACAGGCCCTGGGAATGGCTCAGTACAGAAAATCTATAAATATCTCTGCCAGATCACCAATAGCATTTGGCAGGAAGCACTGAACGTTTTTTGGGTTGTATTCAGAAACAGGCTTGAAACGAAAGTAGCATTTTTAAACTGAAATTCCTTATATAGTCAAACAATGCTAATAATTCAAACAGCATAATGTGTAAAGTCAGTTTTTTATATGGAAGTGCAAAGATTTTTTAAGGAAAAGAATTATGTTCTGAGCATATGTCTGCCAAGATTTTAATAATGGGAATTGTTTGATGTTTCACCCTGTAACAGGAAACTTTTTTAGCAACATGTTAAAGTGTCAGTGGTGGAATTTCTTTTGGCTCTTCATTACTCAGTTAAACTATAACTCTTAATTTCTATCTATCTTGGTATTAGTGGTTCACAATCAAATGCCAGGATGAACAGCCATGAAGATCATTATGATTCACAAATGTTGTTGTACTGACTCCAATGATGCAGCTAAACAACTAGGAATGAGCACAAAATATAGTTCAAACTGAGCCCTTCTACATTAATTAAGAACATTATCTAGGCAACTTATTTTCAGAGGTAGAGTGTCACTGTGCACGTGTTATCGATGCTGTGAGAATTCCTCTTTCCCCCTTATAGGCCGGGATTTTCCGGCCCCGTCACAAGCAGGACCCGCCATGGGCGAGGTGGCTCCCCAGCCAGAAGTCCATTGGCTTGCGTCGGGACCGGAAGATGGCTGCAGTGGGCAGGTGCGGAAAACCCTGCCGACAGTGCTTTCTTGTTTCTTTAATCCTTGATAGTCTAGGGAGGCAAAGGTAGTGACAGCATTACAAAAATAAAAATACCTGGAAAAACTCAGCAGGTCTGGCAGCATCTGCGGAGAGGAACACAGTTAACGTTTCAAGTCCGTATGACTCTTCAACAGAACTTACACTTGCAATATTGGTTCTGCTGAAGAGTCATACGGACTCGAAAAGTTAACTGTGTTCCTCTCCGCAGATGCTGCCAGACCTGCTGAGTTTTTCCAGGTATTTTTATTTTTGTTTTGGATTTCCAGCATCCGCAGTTTTTTGCTTTTATTTTAGTGACAGCATTATGCTGGGTACATAGCCCTCACACTCTAGTGAGGAAGTCGAGGCCTTTGTGGATATACATCTGATTGACTTCTGGTAATGAAATATATTATGTGGTTATAGTGTTATAATTAACATTGGAGCATGCATGTCTGCCTAACCCATTGTCATCAAGTAGGCAGATATATGGGATTTTATTTTTGCTTCAGTACTCAAACCACTCTATAGCAGTTTCAGCTCTACAGAGCATGCAATTCACACATAATGAAATAATGAATATCACAAGTTATAACTACCTCCATTGGGACGTGTACCAGTTCTTGATGTACTAGAGAAGCCCATTTCTTAATGCAATCTTACAATTCCTTCTGTGGTTTTGGATGATTCAAATTTCTGATCAGACAAAGTACAATCCAAACCAGAGGTTGGAGTTTACATGAACTCCCTTCCTTAGTTACTAAAGTCTAGCAATCACACTCTGTGATATTACCATACAAATGGCTTGTGTAATCCTAAGCAATTGTTTTATGTGCTTATATTATTGAAGACACTAACCCATCTGTGGTATAAAGCTGGCAGTGCAGTTTTCAGAACAATCATGTATTTAACAGTGGTAACATTTGTCTAGAACCTTGTGGTTAGTCCACACTGCCTGCTCATGGGTCCCTTAGGGGTTTCTCATTTGAAAGATAAAAAGTGAAGAAATCTTTCAAAGACTAACCAGAGGGCTTCCATCAGTCCAACGGAAATCATGTTCAAACATCTTGTCATTTAGGCCAATCCATTGGTAGTCCTGGCCAATACCTATGGGGCAGATCAAAAAAGGAAGGATGTATTTAATAGCAATTCCATGTATGGCAATGATTAATCTAGCAAAATCAGGAACTTATTTAGACATATATATATGAATTGCATTTCCTGTTCTGTAGATCTCAAACAGAAATCTAAACAACTGGTTGTCTTTCATCCAATCTTTCTGGGATTTCAATCTTTATATATGTGAACCGCTTTCTTCATAGTTTATTTTCTTACCACTTTTCCTCCCCTCCTCCTCTTCTGAAGGTATTTTGCTATTAACATGATTGTAGTAGTTTGGATATTTCACATTTCTGGTTATCGGAACCGTACTAATCTATTACTGAGTAACTGTTATCAGGACTGTGCTAACTCTCTTAATTAGGAACGGTTATCAGGGTCGTATTAACTCTATTATTCAGAACAGTTATCAGAGCCGTGTTAACTCTGTAATTCAGGAACGGTTATCAGGGCTGTCTTAACTCTATTATTCAGGAACAGTTATCAGGGCCATGTTAACTCTATTATTCAGGAACAGTTATGAGGGCCGTGTTAACCCTATTATTCAGGAACAGTTATCAGGGCCATGTTAACTCTTTTATTCAGGAACGGTTATCAGGGCCATGTTAACTCTATTATTCAGGAACAGTTATCAGGGCCATGTTAACTCTATTATTCAGGAACAGTTATCAGGGCCATGTTAACTCTATCATTCAGGAACAGTTATCAGGGCCATGTTAACCCTATTATTCAGGAACAGTTATCAGGACCATGTTAACTCTATTATTCAGGAACAGTTATGAGGGCCATGTTAACTCTATTATTCAGGAATGGTTATCAGGGCCATGTTAACCCTATTATTCAGGAACGGTTATCAGGACCGTGTTAACCCTATTATTCAGGAACGGTTATCAGGGCCGTGTTAACCCTATTATTCAGGAACGGTTATCAGGACCGTGTTAACCCTATTATTCAGGAACGGTTATCAGGACCGTGTTAACCCTATTATTCAGGAACGGTTATCAGGACCGTGTTAACCCTATTATTCAGGAACGGTTATCAGGACCGTGTTAACCCTATTATTCGGGAACGGTTATCAGGACCGTGTTAACCCTATTATTCAGGAACGGTTATCAGGGCCGTGTTAACTCCATTATTCAGGAACGGTTATCAGGACCGTGTTAACTCCATTATTCAGGAACAGTTATCAGGGCCGTGTTAACTCTGTTTTTCAGGAACGGTTATCAGGGCCGTGTTAACTCTCTTATTCAGGAACAGTTATCAGGGCCGTGTTAACTTTATTATTCAGGAACAGTTATCAGGGTCGTGTTAACTCTATTATTCAGGAATGGTTATCAGGGCTGTGTTAACTGTTATTCAGGAATGGTTATGAGGGGCATGTTAACTCCATTATACAAGAATGGCTATTAGGGCCGTGTTAACTCTGTCATTCAGGAGCCGTTATCAGGGCCGTCTTAACTCTATTATTCAGGAACGGTTATCAGGGCCGTGTTAACTCTGTAATTCAGGAGCCGTTATCAGGGCCGTCTTAACTCTATTATTCAGGAACGGTTATCAGGGCCGTCTTAACTCTATTATTCAGAACAGTTATCAGGGCCGTGTTAACTTTATTATTCAGGAACAGTTATCAGGGCCATGTTAACTCTATTATTCAGGAACGGTTATTAGGGCCGTCTTAACTCTATTATTCAGAACAGTTATCAGGGCCGTGTTAACTCTATTATTCAGGAAAGGTTATCAGGGCCGTCTTAACTCTATTATTCAGGAATGGTTATCAGGGCCGTGTTAACTCTATTATTCGGGAACAGTTATCAGGGCCATGTTAACTCTATCATTCAGGAACGGTTATCAGGGCCATGTTAACCCTATTATTCAGGAATGGTTATCAGGGCCGTGTTAACTCTATTATTTGGGAACAGTTATCAGGGCCGTGTTAACCCTATTATTCAGGAACGGTTATCAGTGCCGTGTTAACTCTATTATTCAGGAATGGTTATCAGGACCGTGTTAACTCTATTATTCAGGAATGGTTATCAGGGCCGTGTTAACTCCATTATTCAGGAATGGTTATCAGTGCTGTGTTAACTCTATTATTTATTATATTGTATCATGTTATTTATCAGGGTCGTGTTAACTCTATTATTTAGGTATTGCTATCAGTGTTATGCTAATATTGTTAGCTCCTGACTTGGAAATATATCACCATTCTTTCACTGTCACTGGGTCAAAACCCTGGAACTCCCTCCCTAACAGTTCTGTGGGTGTACCTACATCCCAGGGATTGGAGATGTGGAAGAGGGCAGCTCACCACTACCTTTTCAACGGCAATTGGGGATGGGCAATAAATGCTGACTTAGCCAGCGATGTCCACATCCTGTAAATGAATTTTAAGAAGTTAATTTTTAAAGCATTTTTTGAGGTGTCCGGTATACTCTTATTCACATAAAATATCACTTCTGTCTTTTGTCAGCTGCAGGCATGGAGCTGATTAAAACAAATATGTGCTTGGGATTGGATTCAAGAAAGAAATTAATTAAATACATGTGAAGCTCCCCTCACAGGTATATGGCACATATCAGCCCTACTGACATATTACATTCATAAAATGTTCATGTATTGGGAACTAAGATTACACTTGTTGAGAATTTTATCCATATGTTAACCTATGCACTGGAGGCTTTTCAATTGAATTACAACAACCTTTATTTTTTCAATGAAATACAAATATAGACTCTCAAAAATATTGACTGCTTAATCACTCCAAATAAAATCTATTCTGACCAATGGTCCCTGATGATTTGAGTCTCCAAGTTGCTGACCCTTCAGATATGCTCACCTCAGTTGCTTTGAGTTTTGTCATGTCTTCACTGGGCTGCCAGGAGCATGTGTAGAAGTGTGATGGCCCCCTTCAGAAAGGGGAAATATCACTAACATGCTCCAGCTGGCCCCACCTCCTGCTGGCTAACAATGGAGTCCCACTGACAGCAGTCATGAGGAAGGCAGTGACCCAGAGTTCTGTGTCATGCAGATGAAAGGGGAGGTGTGCAGGCAGGCAACCTTTGAAAGAACAGGGCTAAAATATAATCTTTACAAAGCTGAACTGTTGTATATGTCAGCCAATTTTGCATGTCATTTTCTTGCACTTTTTTTTGTACTTTCATGTTTGAGCTTTATCAAGGTTCTTAGCTTTGGCCTTGAATCTATTTTCTTGTTGTGTTGAAGACAAAGTTGATCCATAACATTCGAAGTTGGTTCTTGTTCTTACTACTAACATAGAATTACTTTACCTGGAAGGTAAAAAGAAAAACAATTCTCTTCCAGGCAAAGAGAGAAATACTGAAAATGCACAGTAGCTTGATTTAAATGAAAAAGAAAGGCCAAAATTTTGGATATGACTAGTCATTATAATTGGCCAAGAAGATTAAACTTTTTCTTTTTGATCTGTTTTCCTTTTATACTTCAGATTTTCAGCATTTAATAATTTTCCTTTTTTAGTTTTGCTTTTTTCTAATATAAATAGCTGAGACCAGTTGATGTATAACAAGCAGACTTAATTGTTTGGAAAAACTCAGCAGGTCTGGCAGCATCGGTGGAGAAGAAATCAGTTAACGTTTCGAGCCTTCACGGCCCTTCGGCAGTTCTGCCGAAGGGCCATGAAGGCTCGAAACGTTAACTGATTTCTTCTCCACCGATGCTGCCAGACCTGCTGAGTTTTTCCAGGTAATTCTGTTTTTGTTTTGGATTTCCAGCATCCGCAGTAGCTTTTAGCTTTTTGTTTTTAGACTTAATTGTTTCCTTTACCCATACAAATCACTGGGTGCATGGATGCAGAACCCACACTCATGTATTCACTCTTTGCAGTCAGGCTCATATGCTAAAGATGTTAGTGGGTGAAAATACACTCAGTTCTATATATATCTTTTTCAGAAAGAACCATTTCAGAATTGTCATGGTACATACGGTTCACAAAAAGTTGCTCCTCATGCGTGAGGATGCTGGACAGGTGAGCACCCTGCAGGCGACATTCCTTTTCCGCATCTTCCCAAGCTCGTCGGTGGCCAAAGTATTTATAGCAATGTCCTTGAAATTTGTGCCAGCCAAAATCACAGACCTCCGTATCTGACAAACAAACCAACAGACCCATCAATCAACAGGGCATTTCAATTCCACATTGTTTCAACAACTCAAAGTGCAGCAAATGCATGTTTGCATTGTGCGAAGCATAGTTTTCAGGAGATACAAACCATCCAAGTACTGACAGGCAATGTAGATAATGAAATAGATTAACTTGATTGCTTCAAATATCCTATTGTTCCATACAGGAGAGTTAAAATGTGACAGAAGAAACTCAATTTTCTGGCAGTAAAGTGGAATCTCATGAGCCTGTAAAGCCTTGCAGCATTCAAAGATGAGGACCAATGGGACAAAAGTTGCTTCTGAGGTCCAGTATGCCCACTTCTATTTCATAAAACACTTGCATAGCACAATAGCACAATTGGTTACTGTTTTTGTTTATTTAATCACCACCAACTTTAACCAAAACAGGTCAAATATTGATTTTAAGAACATATAAATTGCATTGGCCTTGAAATTATGCTGTTTCAACTTTTGTGACTGAATACTTAACATTTTCATATTCATTCTTCACCCTGCTAATTTAAATAGGCTACTAACCTGTTTAATTATGCATGAATATTCACATAGCTTAATTTCAAGGAGAAACAGTTCTATGCCAAAACTGAGAAGGCTGATTTAAGATGCAATGAGCTCTATCTTACTTATGAGATATGTGCTAGTCTGAATGCACTACTTTTGCCTGCAGGGCTTCAAACAGCACAAGTATTAGGTCACTAGCAACAATTTCTGCCATGTATTTGCACAGATACATCTAAACTGAGCCACCAAAGAGGATCATGTGCCCACACAATGCAGATGTAATTTTAGCTGTGACATGAAAAAAGAGAAGGACTTTGCAAAGAAAACACCCAAGTTGTCACTTTCAAATGACTATCTGCAAGTCAATTTTTAAAATATTTTTCAGACAAGCACCTTTAAAACAATGAATTAGGTTTGGAAATTCACCGAATGGCCCCCGTTAGCAGACCCACCCCCACTGCAGTGCTGATTTACTTGACCTCAGCTGGAATGCCATTCAGGGCAACATTTTCCCCCTATTGGAGGCAGGGAATTGCCGGAGCGGGCAGTCTTCCGATCGGCACCCCCAGTCGGGGGGCACCGCCATTTTACGTGGGCGGGCCAATTAAGGCCTGCCCTGCGTGACATCCGCCAGGAAGCACTGTGCGCACCCTGTGTGGGCGGGGGGATTCCCTCAACCGGGGGTGCTGCCTCAGGGAGATCAGCTCCAATTGAAAACTTCAAATAAAGGTGATAAAAATTTTCCCTGCCATGTCCCCTCATGTGACACTGTCACATGAGTTGGGACATGTCCATAACTTTTATTGAAACATTTCATAAAAATTTAAATACCCTCATGAAACCTCATCCCGCCGGTGGATGAGGTTTCATGTTTCTTCCGAAGCCCACTAGGGCTCCCGGCCGGCCCGCCAACCTTAAGGTTGGACGGGCAGGTCCATTAATCGTCTTAATTAGTTTCTTAATGGCCCTGATAGGCCGTTGACAGTTTGGCGGGTGCACAGCCGATTCAGCTGCGTGCCCGCCGAACTGCAAATCTAAATGACGCGGGGTGACATCGGGACGCATGGCCGACATACCCACGCGTCATTTACACGTTGGCGAATGGGCCCCGCCCCCGCTCGCCGACCGGAAGATGCTGCCTTCAGGGTATTATGGGGGAGCCTGATTGCCTCTTGGTGGGCAGGGCAATATCTACACAGTTCCTGCTTCTGAACCCTCTTCAGTGACTACTGCAGGAAAGTCATTGTGCAGACAGACGTCTGATAAGGAGAGGACCAGGCTCAAAGGTGATGCCCCCTATGATCACATCTGCCACTGATCATGCCATTTGTGGAAAGGTTACTGAGGACACATGGCACCCAAACTACAGAATGAATCAATACGTTCAGAAGAGGAAGACAGCATAAGAGAGGGAATTGGCAACATCTACAAGTAATTGAGTTTGTTAACACCTGTATGCCTGTGAAGCGAGCTATACATCAATAGAGAATAGATGCAATGGGCTGAATAACAAATAAAATAATAATTATTTTCCACCCTGGAAACCACGTCGGCATGAAGCTGACTGACTCCACTCCCAAGCAGCCCCGCAGCCATAAAGCATTGTGGGGCTCATAATGAGGGCCAAGTGCATCTTCCAACCCTCATTGGGATAGAAGTCCCGCCCTCTGGAGCTGCCAGCCAATCCGATTGGCCAGCAGCTCCATCAGTCCCAGCAGCGCCAAGAGGACATCACTGGCAGCTGCCAGGACTACAGCTGAAGCGAGGAGCCTAGGTAAGATCAGAGTCTTGGGCCGGGAGGGTTTGGGAGCATTAGCGGCAGGAGCATTGGGGGAGAGAGGGTGGATTTAAGAGAGGCAGTGAGTAGTAAGGAAGGGGGGTTCAGTCTAAGATGGGCTCCCAGCCTACCCTTCCTTCTCTCACTTTAACCATTTGACGTTAAAAATCAGGCTTCCCACTTCTGCCCTGCTGCCCACGCCAAATGTACTATTGCGTGGGCAGCATATTGTTAGGGTCAATAGGCTTGATAACAAGTTTAATTGACCCTTAAATGGTAATTTTAACATGGTGGGTGGGGGGCCAATTTTGGCACTTGCCCGCACCGTGTTATGGAGGTGAGCTCAGGGGTGGCCGGGAAGGTGGAGGATGTGCGCCCATGCCATGCCCCCCCAACCACAGGAAACCAGCCCGCCGGGGGCACATAAAATTCAACCCTATAAATCAAATGACAAGGCAGAGTACAACTCAGTTTATTTCTTTTGTGACATGGTATCATTGTATGCTGAACTTCAACCTCCCAACATCAAAAAAAAGGAAACTGTCGCTGGGACAATAAACCAATAACTAATTAACAACCTACTCGCTAAAGCAATTCATACTCCTGGTGATGTTTTAATAATTCATTTCCCAGTTTTGTGCATCATTGGCAAGGTCAGTATTCATTGCCCATCTCTAAGTTGCCAGGTTTGATGTAACTCAATCGTTCTCTAGGTCATGTCAGAACACAAGTGAAAGCCGGGCACATACATGAGGCCATTATGATTAGGAAAGAAAAGCTCCTGGCTGCTGAGAATTCACTGGGGTTAGACTGTCGCTTGTTCATTGCTATAATATCAGAGTAAACTTTCCCTACAGTAGCAGTTTCTAAACTCAACAAAACTCTAGGAGGAGAGATTACATTCAACTATTGTCAGCCCATTAACAAGCAGGTGTTCGGCTGTTAAGAATGACAGAGAACACAGCACCCCCATCAAGGACCTGTAACTGGGCAGCAACACTTCCATGGGGATTTCTGCTTGCCTATGCAAATCAGCATCTTACTTGGATTGCAGGATTTTATTTGCAATTTTAAAGTACAAATAGGCACTGCGCACAGTTGGTGCAACCAGGCAGCGAGCACCCGAACCAGCAGTCTTCAAAGGGGTCACTGCTGGAGGCCATTCCAAAACAAACTGGAATATGTTTTGCAGTCATTATCCTGGGGCTGGTGGAAGCATGCTCTTCCTAGCCCCTCAGAAGCCCTGTGGACCACTAATTGGGTAGTCACTAATTGGGTAGTCTACACCACCCTCAACCACTACCGGCTCAGCTCATGTGTAGAGCCATAGAATTTTAACTCTTCCCCCAATTTTCAGGTTTCCCACTGGTGCTCACATTGAGCAGTGGACAGCTCGCTGACTGTGATTCTAATGAGGTATGAATCTGAAAATGGTTCAGACCTCCCACTGAAGGCTTTGAGAAGAGGCACTAAAAGCACCATGCATTTCACTCCAATTTTGGGTTTACATTTAATATCACCTTTTGGAGTCCTTAGTTGCCAATATGCGTGAAGACATTATTGATAGCAGGTTAAAGTCAGTTTAAAGAGTTCATTGGGGAGGGATGAACTATAGCCTCCCCTCCACTAATTGAGCACATGTTGAGTTTACCCTGCTTTCAGGCCTATGTCAAGGGCTGTATTTTTAGCCAAACCCGTATAAAGTATGAAAGATGTTCTCAAGGCAGAAGGGTTTTAATAAAATGAAATCTGATTCCGTTTTTGGAAGCAGCAATAAAATTGAATTATAAACAATAAAAGTAGCCCAAATCGTTAGTAATTAGTGGAGTGGAGGGTACAGTTCACTTGCCGCCTCCTCACATAACTGCATAAAGTCTTTACTTCATATAATATTTCTACAGTTGTTAGCAAAGCGGTTGTTGTCAGTTGGATTTAATGCAAATCTGGAAAATACAAAGGTTATTAAAATTGGGAAGTTTTTTAATAAAATAAATAGTAACACAGAAATAATTTTAAAGTCTTGTTCCTGCTGATAAAATGTTCCATCAGTTTTTCCTCAAAGACCAAAGAATTCCTAATTTCCTGAGAGTCCGATTTTACGCATATCACTTTCAATGAAAAATGTTTTAGGAACAATTTTCTGCTGCTCAAATTAACTATTTGCCAATGTGTTTAAGACTGCCTTGCTCTTTTATCTCAAAGCACACTGTAATTCCTAAGAACAGAGCAATCTCCCCTCCCCAACAGTGGTTTCCAGATTTATTGCCAGAGCCCGTTTAGAGACCTCTTCATCATCTCACAGGAAGGAAGTGGAGTGTAACAATAAAGCCTGTGGTAACTCCGAGAAACCATAAGCCATGTCTAAGGAGGGCAGGCTACCAACTACGTACTGGGGAAGAGAGGCAGCCTAAATGCGACTGCAAGAAATCTGAAAAACATTTTAGGATATGGTGTTCTTGTTTGCTAACATGAAAAATAAATAGATTAGACAGGAATTAAAACATGTGGGAAGGGAATTTTGGGGATGTAATGTCATCCAGAGCAAATGCAGCTCACAGATTAAACTCATATTCCATACAAAAAGAATGAAAGATATTAGTCCCAGCATTAAGGGAGTGGAGATATTTCCTTTCATGCTACGTTTCAGCAAAACTGCAAACCCATTTTTGAAGATTAAGTGTTGAATTTTGTTACGCAGGATACGCAGTGAAGTTACTTATATATTTCTGCAAAATGTTACCCTAGCCTTATGACCATATATTTTTCAGGTTACTGAATTGAGTGCTTTCACAACACAAATCAATCTTTCCAATACCTGGAACTTTCCTGGTTTTGAATAAAATTGGCATCTTTGGCAAACAATTTATTTTGAATTTGGCCAGAACCCAGCACTCATGTATCACATTCGTTAAGAGTCAACAACAACAACTGCATTTATATGAGTCTTTAAACATTGTGAAATGTCCCAAGGCACTTTGTGAGCACCATTGTAAATAAGTTGCCTCTGAGTGCTGTTGGACTGAAATTAGTGCTGGAGCTGGGGCCCCACAGACTGAAAGTAGCAGGTGTGGGGAGGTGGGGGGGGACCTCATTTCAGTGGTCAGCAGGACCCGAGGCTGCATCTTGTCAGTGGTTGGCTGCCAGTCAAGAGCTGCCAGCCAATTGGAGGGCCAGCAGCTCAGCAGCCTCAGCAGTAATGTCAGAAGCAGGACTCTGGGCAAGATGCCCATCCGCCACTTTGCTCATCATCATCCGCTGCTATTTTACTAACTTCCCATCTTCCAGCCTGTCCCCAGAGGGCTGGTAAAATCCAGCCCACTGTTTCAAACATATGTGGATGTTTGCCACTACTGGAAAACACTTATTAGTTTTCACTCTTCTTCTCTTGAAGATGCTGAATAATTACTGGGATACAATTCCATCACTGCCTCGTCCAAGTGGTCATCCTTGAGGGGCATATTTTCCAATCAGGCCTTCAATTGGGTTTTAGTCAGGTGGTGTGTTTTTAGAACCTGCTCGACTGTTCTGTGGGGTCAGTTTAATTTGCCTATTACTGGTCCATTTTCAGCCCAGCATTGCAAAGTACACACATGCATAGTGTAAGTACATAAATATTTTTACAAAAGATTGTAAGTATAGATTTTTAGTGGGTCTGGATGCCAGTTAAACTCCACTCAATAATAGGGCCAAATTTATTACTGAAAAAGCAGGGAATCAATTCCTGTAAGCTGGTCTCTTTGTCATTGCCCTAATCCATATATGGGCATGAGAGCTAAATGCAAAAGCAGAGGTGAGTCATTTCCCTCAGCATCAAGAATTTGACCAATGAATTCCAGCTAAACTGAAACCTATGGGGAATCAGCATGAAAATCCACCAGAAACTGAAGTTATATCTATACGCACGGGGATTATAATTGTTGGAATCTGATCATTGCAACTCCACAGGGAAGATTTTTCCCTCGTTGGGCAGGCTTGGTGGGGGTGGTCGGGACGAGCTAAAAATTCTGGCCCATATCACTCAAGAATTCCTCAAGCCAGCGTACTTGGTCTAAGCATCTTCAGCTGCTTCATCAATGATCTTCCATCTATGTGGAGGCAGGTTGATTGCCTATCATTCTTCACTGTGCAGCTACGTTCACAACTCTTCTGATAATGGAGCAACCCAGGGCAGCCTTTAGTAGCACCCACACAACATCCAAGCCTGGGCTGATATTCATCACACCACATATAAGTATCAGGGAATGATCATACCCAACAAGAAAAGACCAAACCCCTCAACCTCGCATGAGTGTAATGGAATACTCACCATTCACCTGATGAGTATAACATTGGGAGCACTCAAGAAATGTGCAACATCTCAGACAAAGTAGTCCCCTGATCAGTGCCCTTAAACTCAATATCCACCCACTCCACCACCGTCACACTGCAGTTGTATTATGTACAATCCACAGCATGTGCTGCATTAACTCATCAGGTTTTCTGAGACAGCACCTCCCAGTCCTGTGACTAGCAAGAGAAGCAATGGCATGGGATCACAAGTACCTTCAGGTTCCCTCCAAGTCACACAATACTCCTTGAGTATTGCTGAAAAAAGAGACATGTCAAAGCCTTTTGTCTTGCACTCATCAGGACAGTTTCAAGAATACCAATATAAGGGGAAAACAACAATTTATACCGTATGTGAAGAGAGTGCTGATTAGTTGGCAAGTGAACTCTGATTGGCAGAGGCGTTGCCAAGGAGAATGCACCAGTGATGGTGACTGACAGTTAACTGCCAAGTATTGTTTGAAAATGGGCTGCCCAAGACCCACAAAAGCAATGTCCCTTTATGCCCTATCTTATCTATGACCAGTTCTGCACAACATAAATTGGCCAAATGGTTGGGCAAATTGTTACAACCCAGTTTTGACCAAGTTTTCCACATACATGGTGAAGGAATCCTTCACATTTGCAAAGGCCATACAGGACTTGCATATCAATATCAATGCTGTGTCCATGTGCTCATTTGACATTGCTAGCCTATTCACCAATGTTTCATTTAAGGAAGCCATAGATATTTGCGCTGCAGCACTTTTTTCATGGCAATCTAGACCTGCCACCATTGCATGAATCAGTATTCACTGAACTTATGAACTCGGCAACGCGCACAGGTGAGTTCAGTTTTAACGACATGATCTATGCCCAAATAGATGGTGTTGCCATGGAATCCCCTCTAGGCCCAGCTCGCGCAATCGTCTTTTTTGGGTTCCATGAGAAACATGCCTTCAATGGAAAGACACCTTACCTCCTACCCCTCACATAGTTCTGATATGTGGATGATACATTTGCTATATTTAAACCCACAGTTTCTTTACATGTCTTAATGGGCTCCATCCTGCGCTCAAATTCACCTTTGAAATGGAGCAGTCAAATGAACTCCCCTTCCTTGACGTACTAGTTGAGAAATCTGCTAGGGGTTCTCAACCATGGTCTACCGCAAGCCAACCTTCACTGGTAAATATACGTGTTGGGATTCTTACAGTTCCTGACGCTATAAGATTGGTCTTCTCGGCAACCTTGTAAATAGGATTCAAACCATTTGCTCACCATGCAAGCTTGATGATGAAATAGGGCACATCAAAGACATCCTGCAGGATAATGGCCACCCTGATCAGATGATTTTGGGCTGTTTATCATACAAGCTCATGAACAGGCCTAAGGCTGTCACTTTCAGCCCTGAAAAGTGCCCAGTTTACCTCAGATTACCCTGGAAGGGCAAGTATCTCAAACGTTTGAGCAACAGGTGAAGCTAGCTGTTTCACGCTGCTACTTTGCAATAGCAGCACGAGTGGTATTCGCCACTAACAGGATGCTGTCGTTAAGCCGAAAAGATGTTCTGCCTGTCACACAAATGAGTAATGTGGCATATGAATTTCAGTGCCAGTGTGAAGCTATGTATGTAGGCCGTATATCCCAAAGACTGGAAGGTTGTATCAAATAGCATATCCTAGCCACTGTTCACAACAAGCAAGGTACAGACTGTACCCAACCAGCCCATGCTTGCAAAATTCAAAACACATTGTCCAACATTAGATGTGATTCTGCGATTGGACAACATTTGCTAAATAATCCTCAGTGTGCAAAGAATTATGCTGACAACTAATTTAAGATTGTCAATCAGGCTCGCATTGTGGCACAATTGCGTGTACTGGAAGCTACATATATTAATACACAGGACCCTGTTCTTTGCAGACAGAAAGAACATGTACACACATTGTGTCTGTTCCAGCTAAACCAAATAAATGACAGCCTTTGGCTGGCTCATTCCTCAGGACAATACCTTGACCAATCACGGTCAAGCTGCCTGGTTTAAATTTCAAACAATGCTTGACAACTGTCAGTCACCACCACTGGTGCATTCTCCATGACAACGCCTCTACTAATCAGAGTCCACTTGCCAACCAATCAGCATTGTCTTCACATACAATATAAATTGTTTGTTTCCTCTATTCTTAAGAAGTGCCTTGATGAGCGCAAGACGAAAAGCTTTGACATGTCTCTTTTTTCAGCAACACTGTACTACCAAAGTTCTGTACTACCAAACAATTATTTACAATACTCCTTCAGGTCAAAATTCTGGAATCCCTTACCTAACATTATGGCAACCTCCGTCATCACAAGACCACCTTCATTTTGTTAGAGCTACAAGAGATGAGCAATAAATGGCCATTTTCCTACTCCCGAAGACATTTATTTAAGAAAAAACTGAAAAAGTGGTATAAAAACAATAACTGACCATCAACAACTCCTGGTGGCCTGTTTACAGCATCAACAGGCACATTTCTAAGTGTTACTTTTTGGACGTCTCTGCTCTAATCATGGCAACATTGATGTCAGTCATTCTTACAACATATGATTTTGAACACAGATTTAGGAATGGAATTCTAGTTGAAAAAAGACCGAACCATCTATTTCAACTTTACCATCCTGGTACTTGCCTAATACAATAATAATGGAGTTGTTGACTAATCACAGCAACCAATCTCTATCAAATATCCAACAACAGAGCCAGAAATGACACAAGGAAAACACCAGGGCTGGAGAGCTTTGAGAACGAGAGCTCCAAAGTCACCATTTTCCTTCCAAACAAATTGCACTCACCACACATCTCAAATGGGGAGATGGTGACATAACAGTTACGTCACTGGATGAGTAATCCAGAGGCCCAGATCTGGGGACAAGGGTTCAAATCCTACCATGGCAACTGGTGGAATTTAAATTCAATTGATTTAAAAATCTGGAATTAAAAGCTAGTATCACTAATGCTGACCATGAATTAATTAAACAACTCACTGGAGGAAGAGACTCTACAAATATCCCCATCCTCAATGATGGAGGAGCCCAGCACTTCAGTGCAAAAGATAAGGCTGAAGCATTTACTACAATCTTCAGCCAGAAGTACCGAGTGGATGATCCATCTTGGCCTCTTCCGGAGGTCCACAGCATCATAGATGCCAGTCTTCAGCCAATTCGATTCACTCGATGTGATATCAAGAAATGGCTGAAGGCACTGGATACTGCAAAGGCTATGGGCCATGACAATATTCCGGCAATAGCACTGAAGACTTGTGCTCCAGAACTTGCCGCATCTTGAGCCAAGCTGCTGTTCCAGTACAGCTACAACACTGGCATCTACCTGACTATGTGGAAAATTGCCCAGGTATGTCCTGTACACAAAAAGCAGGACCAATCCAACCCAGCCAATTACCCCCACATCACTCTACTCTCGATCATCAGCAAAGTAATGGAAGGGGTCAACAACAGCGCTATCAAGCATCACTTGCTTAGTAATAACCTGTTTGCTGATGCTCGGTTTGGGTTCCGCCAGGGCCACTCAGCTCCTGACCTCATTACAGCCTTGATTCAAACACGGACAAAGGAACTCTAGAGGTGAGGTGAGAGAGACTGCCCTTGATATCAAGGCTGCATTTGACAGAGTGTGGCATCAAGGAGCCCTAGCAAAACTGGAATCAATGGGAACCAGGGGAAAAACTCTCCACTGGTGGAGTCATACCTAGTACAAAGGAAGATGGTTGTGGTTGTTGGAGGTCAGTCATCTCAGCTCCAGGACACCACTACAGGAGTTCCTTAGGGTAGTGTCCTGGGCCCAACCATCTTCAGCTGCTTCATCAATGACCTTTATTCCATCATAAGGTCAGAAGTGAGGATGTTCGCTAATGACTGCACGATGTTTAGCACCATTCACAACTCCTCAGACACTGAAGCAGTCCATGTCCAAATGCAGCAAGACCTGGACAATATCCAGGCTTGGACTAACAATTGGCAAGTAACATTTATGCCACACAAGTGCCAGGCAATAACTATCTCCAACAAGAGAGAATCCAACCATCGCCCCTTGATGTTCAATGGCATTACCATCACTGAATCCCCGATTTATCAACATCCTGGGGGTTATCATTGACCGGAAACTGAACTGGACTAGTCATATAAATACTGTGGCTACAAGAGCAGGTCAGAGGCTAGGAATCATGTGACGAGTAACCCACTTCCTGACTCCCCAAAACCTGTCCACCATCTATAAGGCACAAGTCAGGAGTGTGATGGAATACACCTCACTTGCCTGGATGAGTGCAGCTCCCACAACATTCAAGAAGCTTGACACCGTCCAGGACAAAGCAGCCCACTTGATTGGTACCACATCCACAAACATTCACTCCCTCCACCACCGACGCACAGTAGCAGCAGTTTTCACCATCTACAAGATGCACTGCAGGAATTCACCAAGGCTCCTTCGACAGCACTTCCAAACCTACAACCACTATCATCTAGAAGGACAAAGGCAGCAGATAGATGGGAACACCACCACCTGGAAGTTCCCCTCCAAGTCACTCACCAACCTGACATGGAAATATATTGTTGTTTCTTCAATGTCACTGGGTCAAAATCCTGGAACTCCCTTCCTAACAGCACTGTGGGTGTACCTACACTACATGGACTGCAGTAGTTCAAGAAGGCAGCTCACCACCACCTTCTCAAGGGCAGCTAGGGATAGGCAATAATTTTGGCCCAGCCAGTGATGCCCTCATCCCATGAATGAATATAAAAAGAAATAAACTATCATGGTGTTGTTGTAAAAACCCATCTGGTTCGCTAATGTCCTTTAGGGAAGGAATTCTACTGTCCTTACCTCAGACCTATAGCAATGTAGTTGACTCTTAAATGCCCACTTAAATGGTGTGGTAAGCCACTTAATTCAAAGAAAATTAGGGATGGACAACAAATGCTGGCCATGACAATGATACCCATGTCCCATGAAAGAATAAATAAAAAAATAATACTCATATACTCTACCCAAAATACATTTTAAGTGTATCTCATTTTCCTTTGAATGAATCAATGCTAAATACTTGTACCATCTCCCAAGGGAGTCTGTTCCATGGATTGAGCACTTACTTACTGAAATAATTTCTACAGATTTCAACAAAAAATTATGATTATTTATGAATCAGTTTCATATGACTAATTTGGCATTACATTCATTATTTACTTCTTAATTTTTAAACATAAAGATTGTGCAATTCTTCCTGTCATTTATCAAAAATAGCAAATTATTACTTAATTAGGGCAGAGTGACCAGCTCCTCCAGGTTAGTTTTATAGGATTTTTAAAATTGCAATGAGCTGTGTGCTTAAACAGACAGACTGTCCTCTTTAAAGATTGAAGAAATGTCTGACTTTATAACATCACCCAAGGCTTTTCACTGGCATTAAGAACACGGAAATATTTAACAATGCAAACTTTGCTGGGTTTTACTCATTGGGTTCCATTCATTTTCAGAAAAAAATGTAAAGGAATCCATTCATTATATACCAGAATAGGGGGGAAAGCCCTCCTTCTTTGAAGACAGTGAGATGCAGCTGTGAGAAAACCTTTGCTTAATCAAGATGTCAGTTTGTTGGCAATGGGTCCTAAGCATACTGCTGTATTGTTAATGAAAGTTAGTGTGATTTGATGCTCTGTGAACATTAATAAAGTTTGCTCAGCCCTGTCTCACACACACAAGCTTGTTTAGGTAATGGAGCAGTGCCTGAAGGTCATGAAGGCCACCATTTAATTTAAGATGGACTGACAGACCATGTGGGTCCAATCAAGTTAGGCAGGAAACTCATTTTGATAGTTGAAACAGACAATTAGTTAAAAGTAACCTATTACTTATGACAACTGCATATAAGAATGATTTTTATATAGGTAAATATAGGGTTGGTGATTAAAGCTTCTTTCAAGGAGCAGCATATGAAGTGATATAATCCTTAGAGCTTAACCCTTTAAAGGCTGGCATAAATGTACCATTTCCCTAAAGCTCTTAAGTTGCCACAGTGTCATAGATGTCCAAAAATAGATTTCCCAATGATGTCACAGAAGAAATTAACTACATGCATTAAAATGTCTGGCCTCAGTCATCTTTTTCTATTTCATGGCTCAGGAGCTTATATCTGGGTAGATTTAACATCCGCATAGGGGATGCCATTCCTTTAAGGACAAAATTGTACGGCTGGTTACCAATGAAAGACTAAGCACTGTTGCAAATTAAAACAGACGAGGTGAAGAATCGGATTTTGCTTTAAGTCTGTGAACTGCTCCCCTTGTGTAATCATATGCACTAAATGTGACACTTAGGCCGGAATTTTCCACTCACGTTAGTGTAGGGCGTCATGGCGGGTGTGAGCGGACAATATGGTGAGAAGGCCAAAAAAGCAGTTTTACACCGTCTTGGAACTAGTTTGTGATCGTCCACTCCACCCGTCAATGGCGGGCCGCATTTCCCAACCGCACGTCAGGAACCTAATTTTAATACTTTAGCATCTCATTATAAGTTCTGCTTGCTGGAATCATCTCGCCACACTGGATCATCCGGGTACTCGTGCCGATGTGTTTCACAATTGTACATAAGTGACATGCACTTAGTTGCTTTTTGTTCAGGACTTCGAGATTTGTTTACCTACCCTGCTTCGGGTATAATTCGTGATCTTAGTGCCAGGCTTCATAGGCAGCACCGCATCACTCTTAGGGGGGCTCACAGACAGTTCTCTGCCTACCAGACCAGCCGTAAGGCGGGGGTGCTTTTCAGTGGCTGCAAGGCTAGGGCTTGCTTGGGGAAGGGAGAGAATTGGCATCAGGCAAGGGAAGAAGCAGCAGGGCAAGGGCTGTACTGGGGAAGCGGGTATCCCAGGGTGTGTGTGTGGGAACACATGTTGACCTGTGCAAGCGGCCTCAAGATAGTGAAGGCTGAGGAGGCAGTCTCCAGAGGAGATGAGGCCATGACTACGACCATCTAGAAGGACAAGGGCAGCAGACACATGGGAACATCACCACCTGGAAGTTCCCCTCCAAGCCACTCACCATCCTGGCTTGGAAAAATATCGCCGTTCCTTCACTATCGTTGGATCAAAATCCTGGAACTCCCTGCCTAACAGCACTGTGGGTGCACCTACACCACATGAACTGCAGGGGTTCAAGAAGGCAGCTCGCCACCATCTTCTCAAGGGCAACTAGGGATGGGCAATAAATGCTGGCCTAGCCAGCGAAGCCCACATCCCGTGAATGAATTTTTAAAAATGGTAATGTGAGGGTGTGTATGAGAGAATGAGTGGTGATGTCCCTTGAGCTGGTAATGAGTGAGATGCCAGTGAATGTGTGATGGCCTTGTGAGTGTGTGAGTTTAGAGTGATAAGATGGTTGTCTGGCGGCATGGATGAGATCATTCATCCATTTTCTGCACTGGATAGCCGACCTCTTGTGTGCAGCTCTGGCACTGACCACCTCTACCACTGCTCCCAAGTCGGAGTGGTTAGGCTGATGGACATCCTGTGGCCAAAGCAGGGGTAGAGACCATTACGGCAGGCCTCCACAGTTACCAGAAAGCATCTTAGGGATGTGAAACTGAATCAGGGAACTGCACTCTTCTTGGCTTTTGGGGCCATGCCTTCACCAGTGCCCTCCTGGGCTGCAAGTATTGTAAAGGGTGTGCACAGCTGCAGTTTAAATATGGTGCCCTGCGTGAGGAAGCAGCGAGGTAACGGTGTAGCGGGCAAATTGGAGGCCGCCCACCAGCAAGACAGTTTCCTGTGGCTGCATAATTAATGAGGCGGGAATGGAATAATACAGTGCGAAAAGCCACCATTGCAGCCAGTGGGTAAAACATCCTTTTCCCGCCCGCTACCACACTTAGTGCAAGTCTGGGACGATTCTGCCCAATGGCTCATTCTATGGTTCTACCAATGCAGTATCTTCATAGCCCAACTTATTTTACTGTGAAGGATTATAATCATTATATAACCCAATGAAGAAACTGAACAAGAAATCAAACACAATTGGGAGATCAAAGCAAAGCAGATGGGTGAGAAGTAGGGAGATTTAAATTTAAAATCTGATTTCTTTAATTTATTTTTTTTTAAAAATGGAAGAGTCTAAATAAGGGATTGTAAAAATGTTCCAAACAAAGCTAGCTATTATGATGCAAATGATCTGGCAGGTCATATTTATGATGTTATACCATACCTACCAAGGCAATATCAGCAACAACAACAACTTATATTTATAGCGGCCTAAATTTTTGCTCCTGAGTCAGGAGCTCAGAAAATTCCTGACACCGCAAACCCAACATGGGAAAAAATGGCCGGAATCTTTGGATTTTTGGGCCGGTGGGGGGAATAACAGGAGTCATGTCCACCAACCCCGGAAGTCCTGGTGAAGCGGAGGCAGGCACAATGTGGGTAACGTGACCTGGTTGCGTTCAAAAGGCGGGCCAGTCAAGAGTTCCTGTGGTGAGGCAGCGAGCGTGTGGAGGTACTGCTTTTGTTTGGAGGAGATGTCATTCATCAATCAGGTGAGTTCAAGCTGTATTAGTTGTCCAACTGATTGCACACTGGAAGGGAAGGCCCATCATGGGTTTTCCATCGGAAAATATTGTCTTTGTTGCAGCCTATTCACATTGCTATGAAGGAGTACACTCAACCAAGTGAGGGCTGGAGAAGATTCACAAGACACAGCGATGTCAAGATATTTGTTCCTGGCGGCACTCTATATTAGGCAATCAGCACTCTTCATGCTACGTTTGCAGGACAAGAAGCCACATAATTCCAGGGTCATGACCTGACTAGCGGTGGCACCACAAGGCTACGGGTGATCCGTAATGTTGGGGGAGACAGCAATGGAGGTTTGGTGGAACAATCTAGCTGGTTGTCGGGAATCAAGAGTCATCTGTAGTAGGTGCTAAAAGTGGTGGTAGAGATACTTTAAAACATGGTAGTAATGGCAAAGGTGATCCTGTTACTTCACTGAGCACAGAGATGTTTTAATGAGAGGGAGTGCGCAGGTTCGGCTACATGGTAAGGGCTCCACAATTATGGTTAAAGGCAATGGTGTGTATTAGAGCATGCTCTCACAATGTAAAAGGCTCTAACTCATTTATTCCTTTAGTGTCTCACTCAGCTCCCAGCGGTGATCGCTCACCCTGCAAGACCAGATCATCCCTTTGGCATCAGGAGGCAGGAGGGGTGGCCGAGGGGGCAGTGTCATATCTGACTCTGGCCAACACAGATGCTAGCACATTGGAGGGATATAGCACGCATGTAGAGTCGTTGGCACGGGGTGGCACACCAGAGTGCAGGAGGTAGTGTCAGAGTCAGACACATCGGTGAACAGTCCCTCTCGGAGGTGGGAGGAAAGTCATGATGATGCTCCAGTAGGCAGGAATGTGGGGCCTCAGGAATCGCCTTTTGGGTCACAGCATTTGGACAATCAGCAGCAGATGTGTGGACATCTGGTGGAGTTCCCTGAGGCAATGTGAGCACTCATTGCGCGAGTGGAGGAGTCCATCACAGTGATAAACTCCACATTGTCCTGGGGCTCCGCAGAAGCTCTGACTATGAGAGATTGACCAATCTCATGGAGAGACACATGCAGCAACACTCAAAAGCAGCACCTCAGCCAGGAAAGGGGGAAAGCCTCTGTCAGTAGCCTGGATCAGTCCGCTCAGAGTATGAGAACTGACATCCATGGAGTACATGAGGAGCTGCGTACCCTTTACAGGATGGTTGCACTGTTGGCACAACAATTGCTGGAATGGACGACTGCTGTGCCTCAGTAGTCAGTCCCACCTAAACTCCCTGAATGACAACCGAGGTCTGTGGAGGTTAGTGAGGAGAATGAAGGTACCGAGAGCATCTCAGCATCTTCATCTTTTTCTAACTCCCCAGCTCCTCCACCAGAGTCTTTGTCTGCTGTACTTATCCCAGTGATAACAGCTGCCCCTGCAGAAATGCCGAGGCTGCAGTCTGAAGTAGTTCCCCAACAGGTCCCTGCATGATGCAAGCCAGCCACAACAATCCTCAAAGCCGTATCAAACGAGAACTGAGCAAAAACAAAAACTGCTGGAAAAACTCAGCAGGTCTGACAGCATCTGTGGAGAGAAAGACAGAGTTAACGTTTCGAGTCCTTATGACTCTTCCTCAGAACAGAACTGAGCAGCCTGACTCCACCTCCTCTGAGGCAACACGGGGTGGGGGCACTTTGTAGGAGTGTTTCTGAGCGCAGGACGAGATGTCACCTTGATCACCAATGGGTTCACCGTGGTGACACTCTTTTGTATGTATCACAAATAAGCACTTTTGTAATACATTTCACTATGAATGAAGGCGGGCGTTACCGGTGGCACTGAAGACTGCATTCTGAAGTCTGTGTCGCATTGACGCCATCAAGATCAAGGGTCTGCCCATGCATGACTGGCAGTGCAAGGCTGATTCCTTCTCCAGACCTTCACATAAGGTACTGGCACAGCAAGGGTTGTTCCTTGCAGCATTTCTTGTTCATCAATGATTGAATTCATGGGAGGATCAATGGTCAGAGTCAAAGATCAGATGGAGTTCATCAAGTTCATTTCAAACATGAGTGTTATGTCAAAGGCCGTCATCTGTAATTGAGTATCACACAGTTACTTAAGTGGATGTTCCTCATGATAAAATGCCATATATGCTCCAGGGAAGCATGTTAGTTTGGTCTCGCCACTACTTTAGAAGCCTTTGCCTTCCAGGTGGTAGAGGCTGTGGATTCTAAGGGGGCTGAAGTTTCTGGTAGCATTGCATGTTGCCGATCTCACACATTATTGAAATTGGATGCCTGTGCTGGATGGCTAATGTGGAGGGTAATTAAAGTAGGTGATGTAACACAGTCTCACTGTGCAAATGTGCATTGGCTGCAGTACTGTTAGCACATACAATCATATTTGTAGATCTGGGGTGTGAAGTCTTGCTTCCTGCTGGCATAGTAGGCATGGTTTGAGTTGGCACAAGGTGGCACCTTGGCCGCCTCATTGGCAGGTCCTAACAGATATGTGCAAGGTCCAGGTTGTGAAGGAATTTTAAAGGTGCACTTGTACATCATGTTGAGCCCAATGATTATAATGGTCATGGTTTTATCCATGGTAATGGCACTGGCTTTCAGTATATGCTGTTGGAGTTCTCTCTTGTTGGGGATGGGCATTTGCCTGAGCATATGTGGCTTCCATGTGAAAGGTTTATTATGTGGAAGCTGCTCACCAGATACTGGCTGTTATGAATTGTGAGCTGTCAGGAGCTTAGGTGAATCTATTCTGGATTAGCAGGCTTCTGGCAATGATGCCCTCCTGCAACAAATCAGCCATGGCTACATGGGCCTGACCCTCAGGTGGGCTCCCATTTCCGCCCTCTTCCTCCTCATCCTTGTCAGATCCATGAGCCTGGACAGGAGCCTCCTGCCCCTGCTCCTCATCTTCCTCATAGTGCTCCTGCTCAGATGATGTAGCTATTGGCCCGGCTTCTGCCCTCTCTAGTTGTAGGCCCCTCCTCTGCGCCATGTTGTGTAGCATGCAGCACAGCACAACTAACCAAGAGACGCTTGCAGGGGAATACCGTCGAGCTCCACTGGAACAATCAAGGCACCTGAAGCACATTTTCAGACTGTCAATGGTCTGCTCTGTTGTAACATGGGTCACCATGTGGCTGTTGTTATAGTGCCATATGGGCTCAGTTTGTGGTTGCCTAATAAGGGGACCATCAGCCATCTCCTTAAGGGGTGCCCCTCATCCCCCAGAAATCAACCACGGGCCTGTGTGGGTGTTTGAGAAAGCTGTAAATTCCTCAGGATGAATGAGTCGTGACAGCTTCCAGGTTACCTTGCACAGATGTGGAGGAGAGCCTTCGTGTGGTCACACATGATCTGCACATTCAATGAGTGGAACGATTTCCTGTTCATGAAAGTATCAGGTTGATAAGTTGGTGCCCTTATGGCAATGTGGGTGCAGTCGATAGCCCCCTGCACCTGAGGGAAACCCCTGCTAATTCTGCAAACCCTATGGCCCTCTGTGTCTGAGACACCACATCCACCACTTCGCATCCATGGACTCCCCTGCCCAGGAAAAGAGGGCATCAATGATGGCCTTGATGCAGGTGTGTGTGGCTGACTGTGAGATGCTGCAGAGCAGTCTCCTGCTGAGCCCTGGAAAGAGCCAGTTACGTAAAAATCTGAGAGCCACGGTAACCTTGAGAGCCACTGGCAGGGCATGAGGATTGACAGACTGTGGTTTGAGATCTTTCTGGACTATGTCATATACAAAGGTGATCAATTCCCAGGTTAATCTGAGCCGCCTTCTCCATTAATTCTCAGTCATATTGAGATATGACTTCCATAGTCGGTAAACCCTTACCGCTGGGTAAAACCTGGTTGTCGTTGTTCTCCTCCTCCTCCCTGGCTGTGCTTCCTCTAACTCCTCACCTGATCCCCATCCTATGGCCTCATGTTGCTCGCATTCATGTTCCTCTATGGCGCGAATGTGTGAAGGTGGCATCTCCATGTTGCAGCCTCTTTGCCACAATGTGCAGTCTTGCCTCCTCTGGCATACTCTCCTTCCTTCCATCTGGGTGCCCAAGTCATGAGGGGCAAAAATACCTGGCCTTCCTTAGCCATAGGCCCTACCCTCCAACTCCCCTGTGTGTCGGCCACACAGCTATGATATAATTTGAGGAAACTCTGGGGCACTTGGTGAAACTTTTTAAAGCTCTCCAAAAGGGTACCTCACTTCTCCAAAGAACTCCACTAAGCTCAGACCTTCTCCACACATGTCTAAAGCTCACGAGTCATGTTTCACAAATCGCATTTAACTGAAAGCAGCTGCGTTTTTAACTGTGCAGCTGCCTCCGCGAAGCATGCTTGTATGAATTATGACCCGCCCCAATTCCACAACACCTCCCCAGTGAAAATGTTGAGTGCCAGGTTTGGATGGGGGACCTTTGGAATCGAGGCTCCTGCACCAGTTTGGCTAAGGCCTACGTCCTTCCGTAATGACGAAAATTCAGGCCAGTGTTTAATGTAATATAACATCCCAAGGCATTTCACAGGAACATTATAAAACAAAGTGTGACACCGAGCCACATAAGCAGATGTTAGGTCAGATGTTCAAAAGCTTGGTCAAGGAGGTAGGTTTTGAGAATTGACTTAAAGCGAGATGGAGAGGTGTAGGCAGATAATTTCAGAGCTTGAGGCCTAGGTAACTTCATGACCACTAATGGTGGAGCATTTATGTGTGGCGAGAAACAGTCCATGGCCTTTCATTAGAACTGAAGAAAGATAGAAATGGAAGAGTTCAACAACCTCAAATAACCTCTGCCTCCATCTTGTTCTATGTGTTTTTTCTTTGCTTTCTTTGTTTAGCTGGGTCGGATCTTGTCTGGTTTCTTTCTTTATCCCTTCATGTTGCATTCAGATGATTTTCATGTAACAATCATGCTACAATTGGACACAATTTGTTTCTTTACTATATTCATTACCACTCTCTTTGGCTGCTGCATTGTGAATTCCTTTGTTATTTAATCTCCCTTGGCCTCCACCCTATCACAGACTTTCTCTTCTGTTCTTCCTGCCCCCTCCCCCTTTCACTGGCTTAAAAACTCTTACATTTCTATCTTTCTTCAGTTCTGATGAAAGGCCACAACCTTTCTCCATAGATGCTGCCAGACCTGCTGAGTTTTTCCAGTATTTTTTGTTCTTATTTCAGATTTCCAGCATGAGCAGTATTTTGCTCTTGTGGAGTAATTAGGAGGATTGGGAATGCCTAAGTGGCCATACTTAAAGGAGCATGGATATCTGAGAGGGTTATGGGGTTGGAGGAGATTACAAAGACAAGGAGGGTGTGAGGCCATGGAGGGATTTGAAGATGAGAATTTCAAAATCAAGCTGTCGCTTGACGAGGAGCGAATGGAGGTTGGTGAGCACAGGACTGACAGGGGAACAGGGCTTGCTGCAAGTTAAGACACGGGCAGCAGAGTTTTGGATGACTTCAAGATTATGGAGGGTAGAATGTGGGAAACTAGCCAGGAGTGCGTTAGAATAGTCAAGTCCAGGGGTAATGAAGACAAGGGTGAGGGCTTCAGGAGCCGATAAGATGAGACTGGGGTGAAGTCATGCGATGTTTTGGAGATGGCATGAACATGAGATCTCAGGATCAAATGCGACGCCAAGGTTGTGAGCACTGGACTAGTAATCCAGAGAGCCAAGGTAATGCTCTGGGAACCCAGGTTGGAATCCCACCACAGCAGATGGTGGAATTTGAATTCAATAAAAATCTGGAATTAAAAGTCTAACGATGACCGTGGAACCATTGTCGATTGTCATAAAAACCCAGATGGTTCACTAATGCCCTTTAGGGAAGGAAGTCTGTCATCCTCACCTGGTCTGGCCTACACGTGACTCCAGATCGACAGCAATATGGTTGACTCTTAAATGAGCTCCAAAATGGCCTAGCAAGCTACTCAGTTGTATCAAACTGCTACAAAGTCAATAAAAAAGAATAAAACCAAATGGACCACACGGCACCGATCAAGGCACTGCAAACGACAACAGCAAAACCAGCCCTGTCGACCCTGCAAATTCCTCCTTACTAACATCTGGGGACTTGTGCCAAAATTGGGAGAGCTGTCTCACAGACCAGCCAAGCAACAGCCTGACATAGTCATCCTCACGGAATCATACCTTACAGATCATGTCCAAGACACCACCATCAACATCCCTGGGTATGTGCTGTCCTACTGGCAGAACAGACCCAGCAGAGGTGGTGGCACAGTGGTATACTGTCAGGAGGGAGTTGCCCTGGGAGTCCTCAACATTGATTGTGACCCCCATAAAGTCTCATGACATCAGGTCAAACATGGGCAAGGAAACCTCCTGCTGATTACCACATACCGCACCCCCTCAGATGAATCAGTGCTTCTCCATGTTGAACACCACTTGGAGAAAGCACTGAGGGTGGCAAGGACGCAGAATGTTCTCTGGGTGAGGGGCTACAATGTCCATCACCAAGAATGGCTTGGTAGCACCACTACTGACCGAACTGGCTGAGTCCTAAATGACATAGCCGCTAGACTGGGCCTGCAGCAGGTGGTGAGGGAACCAACAAGAGGGAAAAACATACTTGACCTCATCCTCACCAACCTGCCCAATGCAGATGCATCTACCCTTGAGAGTATTGGTAGGACTGACCACCGCACAGTCCTTGTGGAGACAAAATCCTGCCTTCACATTGAGGATACCATCCATCGTGTTGTGTGGCACTACCACCATGCTAAATGAAATAGATTTTGAACATATCTAGCAACTGGACATCGATGAGGCACTGTGGGCCATCAGCAGCAGTAGAATTGTACTCAACCACAATCTGTAATCTCATGGCCTGGCATATCCCCCACTCTACCATTACCACTAAGCCAGGAGATCAACCCTGGTTCAATGAAGAGCACGGGAGGGCATGCCAGGAGCAGCACCAGGCATACCTAAAATTGAAGTGCCAACCTGGTGAAGCTATAACATAGGACTACTTGTGTGCCAAACAGCATAAGCAGCAAGTGATAGGCAAAGCTAAGCAATTCACAACCAACTGATCAGATCTAAGCTCTGTAGTCCTGCCACATCCAGTCGTGAATGGCGGTGGACAATTAAACATCTCACTGGAGGAGGAGGCTCCACAAATATCGCCATCTTCAATGGTGGGGGAGCCCAGCACATCAGTGCAAAAGATAAGGCTGAAGCATTTGCAACAATCTTCAGCCAGAAGTGCCAAGTGGATGATCAAACTCGGCCTCCTCCAGAGGTCCCCAGCATCACAGCTGCCAGTCTTCAGTCAATTCGATTCACTCCACGGGAATCAAGAAACAGCTGAAGGCACTGGATACTGCATAGACTATGGGCCCAGACCATATTCCAGCAATAGTAATGAAGACTTGAGCTCTTGAACTTTCCGCACCTCTAGCCACGCTGTTCCAGTACAGCTACAACACAGGTATTTACCCGGCTATGTGGTAAATTGCCCAAGTATGTCCTGGAAGGGGTCATCAACTGTGCTATCAAGCAGCACTTGCTTAGCAATAACCTGCTCATTGACGCTAAGTTTGGGTTCTGCCATGATAACTCAGCTCCTGACCTCATTACAGCCTTGGTTCAAGCATGGACAAAAGAGCTGAACTCCCGAGGTGAGGTGAGAGTGACTGCCCTTGACACCAAGGCAGCATTTGACCGAGTGTAGCATCAAGGAGCCGTAGCAAAACTGCAGTCAATGGGAATCAGGGGGAAAATTCACTGTTGATTGGAGTCATACCTAGCACACAGAAAGATAGTTGTGGTTATTGGAGGCCAGTCATCTCTGTTCCAGGACATCGCTACAGGAGTTGCTTAGGGTAGAGTCCTAGGCCCAACCGTCTTTAGCTGCTTCGCCACTGACCTTCCCTCCATCATAAGGTGAGAAGTGGGGATGTTCACTGATGATTGCACAATGTTCAAAACCATTCGCGACTCCTCAGATATTGATGCAGTCCATGTCCAAATGCTGCAAGATCTAGGCTTGGGCTGACAAGTGGCAAGTTATATTCACGCCACACAACTGCCAGGAAATGACCATCTCCAACAAGGGAGAATCTAACCATTGCCCCATGATATTCAATGGCATTACGATCGCTGAATCGCCCACCATCAACATCCCGGGGGTTACCATTGACCAGGAACTGAAATGGTCTAGCCATATAAATACTGTGGCTGCAAGAGCAGATCAGAAGCTAGGAATCGTGCGACAAGTAACTCACCTCCTGACTCCCCAAAGCCTGTCTACCATCTACAAGGCACAAGTCAGGAGTGGGATGGAGTACTCCCCACTTGCCTGGATGAGTGCAGCTCCAAAAACAGTCAAGAAGCTTGACGCCATCCAGGACAAAGCGGCCTGCTTGATTGGCACCCCTTCCACAAACATCCACTCCCTCCACCACCAGCGAACAGTGGCAGCAGTGTGTACCATCTACAAGATACACTGTAGAAACTCACCAAGGCTCCTTAGGCAGCACCTTTCAAACCCATGACCACTAGCATCTAGAAGGGCAAGGACAGCAGATGGAACGCCATCACCTGGAAGTTCCCCTCCAAGTCACTCACCAGTCTAACTTGGAAATATATCGCTGTTCCTTCGCTGTCGCTGGGTCAAAATCCTGGAGATCCCTCCCTAACAGCACTGTGGGCGTACCTACACCACAGGGGCTGCAGCTTTCAAGAAGGCAACTCAGCACCACCTTCTCAAGGGCAACAAAGGATGGGCAATAAATGCTGACCTAGTCAGCAACACCCACATCCCGTATATGAATAAAAAAATGACTGGCTTAATTCCTGACTGTTGCCAGATAAAGGAATAGAGTCGGTGGTTAGAGAAGAGAGTTTGGAACAGGGACCTAAAGCAATGCTTTCATTCTTCCCAGTATTTAATTGCTTTCTGCTCATCCAGTACCACATGTCAGAAAAGCAGTTTGCTAATTTAGCGACAATGGAGGAGTTGAGAGAGGTGGTGGTGTCGTTGAGCTGGATGTCACCAGCATATGTGTGAAAACTAACACTGTGCAAGGGGCAGCATGTAGATGAGAAATAGAAGGAGGCCAAAGATTGACTCTTGGGGAACACCAGAGGTGACGTATCAGCAACATATTTTGAAGTATGATATTAATGATTTTACCAAAAAACTGTTTAAAAAATTAAACACATGGTTGTGAGCTGCAGGTAGAGTGCTTAATATTATTAGCAAACTGCTAACTCACAGAGTTATCTTCTCCTTTAAGGTAAGTGAACCAACATATTAGGCTAATGCCTTTACACAACACTGCCATAAAAGGACTTCTACCATATTTATACAACTCCTATAATTCTAAATTACATGTGACTAACAGATTTAGCATGTATTTCCTCGATAAGCATCTACAGACACAATTCAAATTTGGAAACCTACATTCCCCCTGAACCATAACCTCCAAAGGTCATTTATCACAATCTATGTGGCATTGAGGTATAGACTCAGTTGTACTTTGTGATGACTTCTACTCCTGTGGTCGTATCCTCACACCAGACAGCTATGTCTGTGCTTTGAAATACATTTTTGTCTGATGTGGTGGAAATCTGGCATGTAATGCTTTGCCCAGAAAGTTCTGCTGGGTCCTAACGTCTGAATTATTTTACATCCCAAGGCTGCAGGCAATATAAATAGAGTTTATAGTCTCATGCCTGATTTACTGCTGAGAAAACAGAAACCTCTCAGGTGAGAAGTTGCTTTAAAAAATGGATCAGGAAGTACAGATTATCTGATAAATATAAAACATGTATATAGGCATTCAGATGTTATTTTATTTCCGTAGATACCATTAAGGTCACAAGAAGCAAGTCATAAGAAGCACACTTATGCAATGCAGCAAAGGATCCTTCCCTGACTAGATTTGCCTCCCCTCCCAGAGGCTATCTATGGGAAAATGGAAAACCTGGTGTATCATTGTAGCTATGGTTTCACCAGATTAACAGAATATTTAACCCTCTGAAGACAGCTTTTATGTCTTCGGAAATCGTGCCTCCAACCTTCTCGCGAGATTTTCCGATTGCGCCCGCCATGACGCCCACCCCAGTTGGGAGCAGAAAATCCCGGCCGTGGAAAATTGTCATTTTAAAAACATGCGTGGTAGTGAATGTGCAGCAAACAATTCAGAACTCGAGCGTTCAAAATCATGAACCCACACAGATGATTTTCCTCAAAAGCAAGCAACTTAGTTATACTTTTTTTTCAAGAATAAAACATACTTCCTGTCTGCAGATTTGATGTACTATCAGTAAGTGTGTCAGCTGCATACTTACTCTGGCTGAGCTGAATTGTATTGTCTGCTGTACGTGGGATAGTTCAGCTCATTTCTTACATTTTTATGTCCAAATCTATAACCATTTTTTAATACCAGTACTAGAGGGGATTTTTGTGCATAAGCATTTACTTTGCATTGCCACATGTCTGTTGGCACCACCACATAATTACACTGAAAGAATGATTTCAACTACTGCCTGCAAATTTGGCATTGGTTCATGTAACAGTTCACAGATTGCTGAATAGTACAGCTGCAGCTAACAAAGAATGCAGGGACTTAACTATAGTGTGGTGTTCCAATCTCAGTCAACATTGTAGAAACATTAAGATTCAAATATAAAATGTCATGGCCTCAGAAGTAATTCATTAGACTTAACTTTTCCACAAGTTTTATAGGCAATCATTAAAGGTCTCATCCAAATGAATATTCTTCCAATGTAACCCTAGACAGTGAGTATCAGTAGGCAATTTGATTGTGGGGGCAAATCACAGCTGGTAGATCACTAACAACAATAGAGCTAACTTGTGCACAGCAAGCTCCCACAAACAGAAATGTGATTATTTTTTATTCATTCGCATGGTGTAGGTGTATCTGGCAAGGCCAGTATTTAGGGCCCACCCCTATTCAACTGTGTGGTTTGCTAGGCCATTTAAGAAGGTAGAGAGTAAACCATATTGCTCTAAGTCTGGATTCACATATTAGTCAAATCAGGTAAGAATGGCAGACTTCCTCCCCTATAGGATATTTTCTCTTATCCTTTCATGGTTGTGTCACTGGCAAGACCGGCATTTGTTTCCCATCCCTAATTGTCCTTGAGAAAGTGGTAGTGAGCTGCCATCTTGAACCGCTGCAGTCCATGTGTTGTAGGTGTACCCACAGTGCTGTTAAGGAGGGAGTTCCAGAATTTTGATGCAACAACAGTGAAGGAATGGTGATGTATTTCCAAGTCAGGATGGTGTGTGGCTTCAAGGGGAACTTGCAGGTGGTGGTGTTCCCATTTGTATGCTGCCCTTGCCCTTCTAGCGTTAGACTTTGTGAGTTTAGAAGGTCTGGTCGAAGGAGGTTTGGCAAGTCCCTGCAGTATATTTTCTATATGGTGCACACTGCTACCACCAGTGGTGGGGGAAATGAAAGTTTAAGTTGGCAGATGAGTTTTTCTGACAATCCAGGAGTTTCAATGGTCACCATTACTGATGCTAACATTTTATTCAAGATTTAATTTAACTAATTGAATTTAAATTCCTCAGCTGCTGTGGTGGGGCTTTAACTCATGTCTCCAGATTAATTGTCAAGCCTCTGGATTACTAATTCCATAACATAACAATTATGTTACCTCTTATATAATGACCAGTTCCTCTTATGTATTTTGGTGGTGTTGATTCAGAGGTAAATATTTACCATAGTAAATTGTCCCAAGGTGTTAACTAGTGACTGAGACAAATTGGATTCCAGGATCTTAATTGATGTTTTCAGAATGGCATTCCATGATTCCATCCATTTATGATTAGAATTACTGGCTTTGCATGACTGAATAAATCAAATTTGGTTTCTCTTATAGAATTCCAGGATTTTTAATGGCTTTCAGAGGGTCATGGTCCATTGTTCCATCCACTTTCCGCAAATGTCACTTGAGAACAATCAGGAGCAGGACGCCAATCTGATTACTTTTCCTTCCAAGTCAGATGCGCTGAGGAAATTATAGAACCCTAGCAAAATTCACTTGAGATCAATTAATTCAGCACAGCTTGGGAATCAAACCTGGAGCCTTCTGGGTATGTATGATTCAGACCCACAATGGGTATATTATCTTTACCAACTAAGCAATTGGAGAAACTCAATTAAGACTCTTAGGGTCAGTGATCAGGCTGTATGTAAGGCACACATTGTACAATAATGATGCTGACTTAATGATGTGTATCTACCTCAGGCTTAAAGTGGTATATTCTTCATTGCAAAGCATCTTGTGGGCTGTTTTTGCTTGCTTGCCAAGCACTTAAGCAGGATGTTGTAATTTGTGCTAAAAATATGTCATGGTGTAAAAACATCATAATGAAAATGAAAATTAAATTTGCAGCGTTTAACAGTTGTTTCCCCCATTATTGCGATATAATAATATTGTTATTAATCACCTCCCTACTGGAAATGCAAATAGGATTAGTTTGGCAGATGTGATGAATTCTGGTCTGTTTACTTCAGCTCAATACTCCAAGCAATGAGATTGTTTAGCTAATATATCTTTGAGCTTACCTTGTTCACACAGAGCACCGCCATAGCTTGGTAAGCAGATACAACTGAAACAGTTGGCACCGTCAATACACGTGGCTCCATTGCGGCAAGGATTAGATTGGCATTCATCAATATCTGTAAGAAATAATGGATTTCTTTGGTTGGTGGTTAATTAAACTAAGCATTGCTTTCACAATTGCTATGTCTTGTTATGCCCACCAGAACTAAAGCAGCCAGTAATTAAAGCAAACCATTTGGATTGGCCATGCCTCTTCAAAGAGCAAACCAGGAAGTGGCTTCTTTGAAGGTTTAGCCTAATTTCCTAAAAAATTGAAAACAGCCCTAATTAATCAGGATAGCATTGCAGTTCAAAACTTTACTGAAACTTCCTGTGTCGTCATATAAACAAACAGTAGCATTTAAAGTATTTCAAAAGTTAGTGCCGTGACTGACTGATAGCATTCAAAAGATTGAAAGTTCAGGTTTATTTGGGTCAGATCTAAAATGCAAAGTAAATACAATAACTAATAAAGTTCAAAGTACAAGAAACAAATTCTTCCACTCAGCCAAGTATTCAATTGGATATTTAACACTCCCATAAAAGAAACACTTCAGAGATAGTCTCCAAAGACCATTATTAAGTGAATGTTTCAGCACATAATCACTATCTCCATATAGCAACAGATCCGGAAATTGAATTTTGTTTTTATTTATTTGAATTGGATCTTTTCATATAAATAGCACAAATAGCTGCGTTCATAGAGTCGTGGGCGCGGATTTTCATGCCTCAGTCCATGTTTGAATGGGGGGGGGGGGATTTAAAAGTGACATACTGGACCTGCTTCCAGGATTCCTGCCCCCATTTCCATCATGTGGGATTTTTATAGCCCAGGATGCAGGTAGCGAGCCCAGTCACAGCAATCCTAATCTATTGTCAGGGTGGACATTTCGGACCCCCAGCTATTTGCATGGAATAGGGCCCGTTTTGGTAAGAGATGTGTTTCACGGCACCTGAGAGGAGTTCATGAATCGCAAGGGAACCCAGCTGAACTGGGGAGCCAAAAAAATACAGTCACACACTTTTGGAATTCTTTCATTGACAGGCTTTGCAATGCAACAAAAAAATTGTTCTTTCAGTTTCAATAGTTAGATGCTGTATTGTAAGTTAGATGTATTTTAACTGTCATGATTGATTCTAGGGCTCTGTCCTGCAAAGGTTAGTTAACCATTACATTGACCACCATTGTGCAGGTACCGGCATGTGTTACAGTACTTTTTCCAAAGGAGAAAGTGCCATAATGCATTCAAAACTGTAGAACTGTAGAAAGTATGCTGCAAAACTTTGCTTTCATGTTTTGGATTGAGATTTAAATGTTCAGAGTTTTTGAACTTTGAAAAGAAAATGGCCCTGCTGTTGAACATTAAAAATATCTAAACACCTGCGACATTCCATTAATTAACAGGCAAAGTGCTTTGAAATGGAAAAGAAACAGCATCTGCAGCTTAAAAAAAGGCTATCTGGTGTTTCAGTTTCAATAGCCTCCATTGTTGACATTTCTCAGGATTTGTTTTGATAGCTGGAGCTATTCTAAATACTTGGCTGAATTTCAGATGGTCCATAACTGCTTATCTAAATGTGGGGGAAGGCTGTGTTCACATTTTGATTGACAATTTTTAGATGTTATTAAAGGATTATCTGTCTTTGATGTTGTAAGTGGATGTTTGTTTGTTTTTATAACAGATTATAACAGATACTTGAGGGAATTTATATTTTTTGAACAGGTTTTATGGATAAGAGCATTTTTTTCAGAATGAAGTGTCTTTGACTATGACAGCTCTATTAGATAGTTTTTTTAAAAATCCATTTCAAAGGTATCCTGAGGTCTGCCCATAATGGACATTGGGTGAGTGGCTATGGAGGATACACCGAGTTGGGGGGGTGGGGGGCAAGGAGATTATAGGGACATGAAGGTGGCATGTGGAGTGGGTGGAGGTGAGGGTTTGAGGGCCTGTCATTCGTCATTAAAATTGGGCTGATGTCCCAGAAAATTGAGGCAGCCATTCCAGCCTGCCAGCCCGGCCATCCACCCAACTCCCCGGAACAAAAATATGACGGGCAAGGGCCCTTTGAAAGGTGAAGGATCTGCCAAATTGGGAAGTTCTTTGACTCGGCCTTCCCAATTCCTCCATGAAAATCAAGGCCACGGTGTCTTCGAGTCATTATGGTATGGAATGAGGCTATTCAGCCCACTGAGTCTATGCTAGCTCTCTGTAGAGCAATACAGTCAGTCCCATTAACCCCCCCTACCCCTGTAGCCCTGAAAGTTTACTTCCCTCAGATGCCCATCCAATTTCCTTCTGGAATCATTCATCATCTCCACTTCCATCACCCTTGTAGGCAGCATGTTCTTGGTCATTACCACTCTGTATGTAAAACGTTTGTCCTCACAGCCTCCCCTGCATCTCTCATCCAAAACCTTGGCCTGAATCTTATGCTCATTGGGTATGCGTGATCGGTGGACGCGGATGGGATCGCTTGGACATGCACTTCCGGCCGCGATTGGTCCCCGAACGCGATTTCACGCTGGCTGACCAATTAACTGGCAGCCAGCGTGAAATGAGTGCGGGATGAGGACGGGCGCCAGGGAGAAGGGAGGGTGTGGGCTGGCGCTCCCTGAGGGCTGATGGTCTTTGTGAAGCTGCCTCAGGGAGCTGCAGTAATTTAAAAATGAAATGAGGTCAATAAATTGCTGCAAACTGTGACAATACTGCAAATTCATGCACCTGACAACAGCCCACATAGTGGATCATCCCTCAAACGTCTTCTTTTATTTTATTTAACCCCGGCCATTTTATCCCTCCCTGGATGTAGCTTGTAGTGAAAATGTGAAGGCCACCTGGCCAATTGGCCCATGCGCCAACCGTAAAAGTGGACGGGCCACTTAAAACCGCTGACAAGTGGCCCTTTAAATGCCCGCTTAATTTTCTGCAGGCACGTTTCTGACATCCGCGCTTGCCCGCCGACCATAATGTTGTGTGCAAGTGCAATGATGACAGGACACACGTGTAACATCTCGTGCAATTTCACATGATTTCGGGTTGGGTGCGCGCCCGCACAATCGACGTAAAATTCTGGCCCTTAAATCTGTGTCCCTCAGTCCTTGCAACAGCAGCTAATGGAAACAGCGTCTGAAATATATCTACATTTTACATAAAAATTTTGAGGTGGCAACAATGCCCTCTGTCCTTTCAAATCAATGCATAACTCGAATACTCGCAGTCCATTGTTTCCTGCAGGGGTGGTACAGTATCTTTAAAAATGCTATTAATAATTCTTCCAGAGGATGGTGCTGTTACGTCTTTAAATCAATTACATGGGCCCTGTTATTTGTGTTTGCTCCAGACAAGCTGCCCAACCTCTCGGCCAGTTGCAACATACGCACCTAAAAGTTGCCAGTTCCTCTGGCTAACTTTGAGCAATGTAATGATAAGCTGATCAGTAATTTAAAGAAAATTCAATTAGACTCTCAATATTAAATTCATTCTGAAAGAATAACAGGTTTTTATTCCATTGTTGCAGAGATATTAATAATTTAATTCTCTTTGTAGACATATTTTATATGATTAATGTGACTTCTCTGCACACAGTGACTTAGCAGTCTTCAAAAGTGTGATTTGCAGTTTTGGTGGAAGAACAGCATGGAGGATCTAACCCTGCCCAAATTGGATGCCATGCACCTTCATGGAATTTTCAGTGTTGGGCTAATTATAACATTTTGGATATTTCCAGTGGGCGCCCTGCCTGTGCTGAGCAGGCTGCCTTGAATGGGGTGCAAAATGGTTGCTTGCAAGTCTTGGGTGAAATGGAGGTGGTTGCCTCTGGGGAAGTATACAGCTAAAGCTGGAGAAGAGGAAGGCTAAACTTTGTTATAATTCTGAGGTGTGCGGCAGTGCAATCTATTGGCCTGTGACACTTTTTAAATTGCCTCCCCTATACCATGAAACATCAGAAGTGTTGTGCCATTCCCTGTATCTTGCACTGCTATGACAAAAAGTTGGAAAATGTGAGGTCTGGCATCACTGTGTCATTGGTATGTAAACTGAATATTTGGGGGGGATGTATTCAATGACTGACATCACTTCCGGTGATAGCAATCCATGGGGAGGTGGCTAATTCCCCACCCTCATCGATCACTGATTCACTAGAGCTTGGGTTGAAACAAAACTCTTGCTTGAATATAATGGCCTCAATTTTACCTTTGGCAAAGTACACGCGATCAGCAGGCCAGGGAGCGGCCGGGAAATGGGCCCTCGACCGAGATCAGCTCCTGACCGCGATTGGCTCCCGACCGCAATTCCACGCTGGCTAGCCAATTATTGACCAGCCAGCATGAAACACGTGCTGAAAAGTCCAGCGCTGCCGGGGTGGGGGCATGAAGAGGGTGGGCGACGACGTTTCTGTGGGCATGGGTGAGCGCTGCAAGAAAGCTCCCTGAAGGCAGACAGCTGCCTCAGGGAGCTGCAGACCTGAAAATCATCAAATAGAGTTTTAAAAAGCTGCAAAAAAATGTCCATGCATCACAATCAGGCACCTGAAAATATAGCTGATAAAAATGCTGTCCACAGATTTTTATTTGTGTTTTTACTTCATAGCGGAAATTTCAACCCACCCTTGGATGAGGATTGATGAAAAATGCAAAGGCCGCCTTGCCAATTCACCCGTCCGCCAACCATTAGGTTAGATGGGTTCCGAAAAATCGGAGTCAATTGCACCGTTAATAGGCTTCATTGCCCTCTTAAATGTTGGCAGGCGCGCTTTCGACTTTTGTGCGCACCCGCCGAGCAAAATATCGCGCAGTGCACAATTACATCAGGACGCTCACCCGATGTCTTCTCACACAACTTTATTCCCAATCGGGTTGGGTGCGTACCCCCCATGGGATGTAAAATTCAGACCAATGACTGCATTTGTGAGGATTACTGTTATCACGGTGAACGTAGCAATACTGTTTGGACCAACAGAAGTCTCAATTCATGCAAAAAAACTTTGAACATTCCAGGAGCAGGTTTATATTTTTTTGTGATATTTTGAATTGTTTCCCACGATCAAGGTTCATAGCATCAGTTATTACAGAGACATGGCTGCAGGAGGACATTGATTGGGACTTGAATATTTAAGGGTATAGGACATTTAGGAAGGATAGGAAGTGAGGAAAAGGTGGAGGGGTGGCTCTATTAGTTACTGATGGTCTTAGCACAATAAAGAGGGATGATCTAAGTTCAGGAACCAGAATGTGTAAATGGTTTGGGTAGAGATGAGAAATGGTAAAGGCGAGAAGTCACTTGTGGGAGTCGTGTACATGCCCCCTAATAGTAACCACATGGTAGAATGGAGCATAAAGGAAGGAATAAAAGGAGCTTGTCAGAAAGGCACAGGGATAATCATGGGAGATTTTAATCTACATATAGACTGGAAAAGTCAAATGAAAAAAGGTAGCCTAGATGAGGAGTTCATAGAATGTTTCCCAGATAGTTTTTTAGAACAGCGTATTCTGGAGCCAACCAGAGGGCAGGCTATACCAACCCTGGTATTGTGTAAAGAGATGGGATCAATTAATGATCTCATAGTGAAGGCGCCCCTAGATAGCAGTGGCCATAACATGATTGAGTTTTGCATTCAGTTTGAAGGAAAGAGGAGTGGGTCCGAGACTATGTTTTAAACTTAAAGAAGAGCAGTTATGAGGGCATGAAAGCAGAGCTGGCTAAAGCAGATTGGCAAATTAGGTTAAGGGAAATGCCAACAGAGATGCGGTGGCAAACATTTAAGGGGATATTTCAGAATATACAGAATAGATACATTCCAAAGAGTAAGAAAAAGTCCAAGGGACGGATACACCATCTATGGTTAATTAGAAAGGTTAAAGATAGTACCAAACTTAATGAAAAAGCATATAATTGTGCAAAGATAGGTGGAAGGCCAGAATATAAGCAATAGCAAAGGATGACTAAAAAATTAATAAGGAGGGGAAAATTAGAATATGAGAGAAAGGTAGCCAGAAATATAAAAAGTAAGAGTTTCTATAAATATTTTAAAAAGAAATGAGTTAACAAAGTGAGCATTGGTCCTATAGAAAGTGAGACAGGAGAATTGATAATGGAAAACGACGAAATGGCAGATGAATAGAACATGTATTTTGCATCGATCTTCATTATACAGGATACAAATAACACCCCAGAAGCAGCTATAAATCAAGAAATGGAAGGGAGGGTGGAACTCAGTAAAATTACAATCACCAGAGAAGTGGTACAGAGTAAATTGTTGTAGCTCCGGGCCGACAAGTGCCTGGGTCCTGAAGGACTTCATCCTAGGGTCTTAAAAGAAGTGGCTAGTGAGATAGTTGATGCATTGGTTTTAATTTTTGAAAACTCCCTATATTCAGGGATTGGAAGATAGCAAATATAACTCAGTTATTCAAAAAGGGAGGGGGACAGAAAGCGGGAAACTACAGATCAGTTAGCTTAACATCTGTCATAGGGAAAATGTTAGAAGCTATTATTAAAGAAGCTATAGCAGGGCACTTGGATAAGTTCAAGGTAATCAGGCAAAGTCAATATGGTTTTGTGAAAGGGAAATCATGTTTAAGCAACTTATTGGAGTTCTTTGAGGAGTCAATATGTGCTGTGGATAAAGGGGAACTGGTGGATGTACTGTACTTAGATTTCCAGAAGGCATTTGATAAAGTGCCTCATCAAAGGTTAAAGAGGGAAATAAAAGCTCATGGTATAGGGGTGTGCCAGAGGGATCAGTAATGGGACCTCAACTTTTTACAATTTATATAAATGAGTTGGATGAAGAGATGAATGGCATGGTTGCCAAATTTGCTGATGACACAAAGATAGGTAGGAAAGTAAGTTGTGAAGAGGACATAAGGAGGCTACAAAAATATATTAGATAGGTTAAGTGGGTGGCCAAAGATTTTGCAAATGGAGTATAATGTGGGAAAATGCGAAATTGTACATTTTGGCAGGAAGAATAAAAGAGAAGCATATTATCTAAATGCTGAGATATTGCAGAGCTCTGAGATGCAGGCGGATCTGAGTGTCATAGTGCATGAATCGCAAAAGGCTAGTATGCAGTGCAGCAAATAATTAGGAAAACTACTAGAATTTTATCATTTATTGAAAGGGGAATTGAATATAAAAGTAGAGAGTCAATGCTTCAGTTATACAGAGCACCAGTGAGACCACATCTAGAGTATTGTGTACATTATTGGTCACTTTATTTAAGAAAGAATGTAAATGCTTTGGAAGCAGTTCAGAGAAGGTTTACCAGACTAATACCTAGAATGGGCAGGTTGCCTTATGAGGAAAGGTTGGACAGGCTAGGTTTGTATCCACTGGAATTTATAAAAGTAAGAGGCGACTTGATTGAAACATATAAGATCCTGAGGGGACGTGACAGGGTGGATGTGGAGAGGATGTTTCCTCTTGTGGGAGAATCTAGAACTAGGGGTCACTCTTTAAAAATAAGGTGTTGCCCATTCAAAACGGAAATGAGGCAATTTTTTTTTCTCAGAGGGTCGTGAGTCTTTGGAATCTCTTCCTGAAAATGTGGTGGAAGCAGAGTCTTTGAATATTTTTAAGGCAGAGATGGATAAATTCTTGGTAAGCAAAGGGGTGATAGGTTATCGGGGGAAGGCAGGATGCAGGTTTAAAGTTACTATCAGATTAGCCATGATCTTATTAAATGGCAGAGCGGGCTCGAGAGGCCGAATGGCCTACTCCTGCTCCTTGTTCATATGTTATTACATCTGCATCTAGCCTGGCATTTGAATGCTAGCAATGTGTGTGTATTTCACATAACATTAGTAGAGTGTATATGAAATGCACGGGAGTCATTTGTTGTGTTTTGTTGTAAACAGAATCAGATTGCTGACATTATGTGTGGAAGCCCATCTACTAAAACTCTGATTAAAGCATAACATTCCTATAATGCTGGCATTCCAAGAATGAACCTAAATTGTTTCCAATAAAAATAGTTGAAAGCATTGTATATCACTCAAACACCATAGTGTCTAAATCTGTTCTTACCTATTTCACAGTGCTCCCCAGTGTATCCTGGCAAACAGGTGCATATATAACTAGTTTCTCGTGGGTAACAACTGCCTCCATGTTGGCAAGGGTATTCCTCACATGGGTTAACTTCCGGTATTACAACTGAAAGCATCAAGTACAGGATAAGCATGGTTACTTTTTAGCCTCTCAATATTTCCTTTTTGTTGCAGATACAGCTAAGAAAAAATCAGAGTGTGAATAATCATAGCCACATGCCACTGTTAGTTTCAATGGTATGTATTGGATGGAATTCAGTTCACTGAACTTTTTACAAGATAGTTTCTTAATTTTGAAATTTCTTTATTGGAGTACCACTTCTGCAAATCAGTACCACATTTCCTTCTCTTAGAAGGAGAGCCAGCCTTCAAACTGTAGTAAAAGCATCAGCCAACCTGCCGTTAAAGGGTTAACATCTTCACAAGCTGTTTTACATTGTTTCAGAAACTTCAAACATATTTATAATCAAAGAGTCTTCTCTAATAAGTGACTCTCTTTTTTGTGTATTTGGATAGTTATCAATAGCAGATGTTTATTGGAAGTAGCTGAGTGCTAATGTAGAATGGCAAGTGCACTGCCGTAGTGTTAGCAGAAACTTCAACTGTGGACACGAGTAATTTTATGGATCAAATTGCCTGAACTAATATTTTAATCTTTCCATGACGTAAAAGTTCTCTCCTCAGGATTCAACAGTCAGAAATTTTGAGCAGAAGTCAAAGAAAATACAGTTTAGAAGAGCAGGAGGTTAAAGGCAGAATCTTTTAGACCCAACAGCAGTGGGAATCGTAGTGGGTGGGGGCACTTAATTTGATGGGAGGCAGAAAATCTGTTTCCTAGCGGCAGGATAGTTTGTGCGAATTTTGTTTTCTCGATTCTCAGGGCAGGTTAAAGGTGGGTCGAGCTTCCTGACGAACAATATCGGGTATGCCACTGGCATGCATTAGCATCTCATGCATGCTCATTAAAAGGCCAACTTGCTGGAATTAAGTTCACCCTCCAAATTAAGTTGCCAGCAAGAATTTAGAACATTTAGTTTTACGACTGTATATAAGTGGTGCGCACCTGGCGAGTTTCACTTCTTCCATAACTTCTGAGGTCAGCAGATGCTGCTTTCGGGTTCTTGGGGACTGGGCATAGCTTCACTCATATCGAGTGCCGGCAACGAAAGCTGCACCAAGACCGGACACGGGAGGCAGGTGAAGGCTGGAAGAGGGAGGTAGGGCGGAGCGAAGGCTGGATAGGGGAGGCAGGCTAAGTGGGGAATGTTGGGGGGAGATTGTCCAGGAAAGTGGGGGGAAAGAGAGTGTTTTAAAGGGCAGGTTTGATGGTATCAATAGTGGGGTCCGGCGCGGGGGTGGGTGTTGATTTCAGGGTACTGGTAGTAGGTGGAAACAGTCACAGTCAGACGGAGGAGTCAGAGGCAGTAGGGTGGCTGGTTCAGGGTGAGGGCCTGGTAAGTGAAGATCTCATGGAAGGTCAAGGAGACAGACTAGGCAATTGGCTCAGATCATGAGAGGAGGCAGGGACTGGGTGGGCATGGAGATGGTAATGGGTGTCGGCTCTGAGGGGGGGGAAAGGCAAGTGGAGGTGGATTGTGATAGGGTCGAGGGTAATGGGGGGAGGTTCAAAGGTGACAGAGGGGAGAGGAATGGTGATATTGGGTGGGTCAAGGGTGATGGGGGGAAGTTGGTGGGTAACAGGGGGAGGGTAGAAGGTGGTGGACTGAGTTTGGAAGGTGACCCGCACCAATTTTCAAACCTAACCTTGAATACACAGTTAGTCAGTAAATGAGATCCCTCAATGTGGGTCTTTTTTGGGTAGGTGGAGTTCAAGGTCAGCACAAGTGGCTGACTAAAGGGACACCCTAATAATTATGAGGCAACTGGATACCAACCATGCTCAGTTGTGTTCTCCTCTCTATAGTGAAGCCGACAAGGCAGTAGGTTTGTTCCCGACTCATGGGTCTCATAACCTCGAGATCTCAGAGCTGCTGTTCATTCTGTGCCATTTGCCATTGGCTACAGTCAGAAGCAGGGATGAAGTAAGAGAGGGAGGGAGGTGGATGCCTCCAAGGGGCACAGCTGGTGGACATCAGTCAACTCGCGACTTCAAACCTCCATCCTCCCAGGTGAATGGTCATGCCTGACAATAGCTCATGTGGTTAGTCTTTTTATGCTGCCAGGCCAATGGTCTCTCTGTAAGAAGGGAGGGTAGTGGAGGCAAACTGAATAGTGTCTGAAGGAGGGTTCTCGCACATGGCTCTCATAATCCTGGTCAAAGAGCAATGTCTCCATGTCCAATCATGTATAAATGGGAGGAACACCCATCTCTGGTCCTCCATCTGGAAAGGGTTAGGTGGGAATGTCATATCTCGATGGAGGCCAGGTGGACGGCTTTTCACTGGCCTGCTGCCTTGAGATAAAGGCAAACCTGTGAAGGGTATGCTCATTAAATTTATCGCTTCAATTTCTTCACAGGTCCACTGAGGCCTCAATGATGCAGGCTGCAGGCAACCCTAACTTGGTAATGGCTCTTATCCAGATAAGGAGAAGAAGGGCCCATCGCAGATTGGCACTGGGCCAAGTGGAGCAACAGCCTGAGTGGTAAGAGGTAGCAGAGCCACAAGAAGGTCAAAATGCTGGTGAACAAGGTCCACTGCAATAACAAGCATTGGCCCAACCATGTGTGTATCACAGGTGGTCCTCTTATCTAGAAATGAGCGAAAGGCAATGCCGGAAGTGCCTTCAATATGTGCCTGGTTGTGGATGCTCACATCTGCCAGCTTCTCCAATATGAGCTGTGGCTGCAAGGACTCTGGAGGAGTAGCGTGGAGCTCCTGGCCTGCAGTGAGTGAATGGCTGCCTGGGTGCCATTTAAAAATGGCGCCAGGGCCTTCAACCTCATGAGGTAATGGCAGGGCAGGCAACTTCCTGCCTGCCCCGCCACGCGATTTGCCATGCTCCTTGCAGATGCATAATTAGTGAGCTGAACAGCAGAAGATCGTATGTGTTCAGCCCACCTGCCACTGGGCTCCAGATTCTGCCCGAAGTAAGGAAATAATTGAAAGAAGAAAAGTATCTGTAACCAGGTGTATTGATTTGTGTTCAAACTCTTGGGTTTATCAGAGTCTATTTGGCTACAATGGTTTATAATGTAACTGTATAAGTATTTGGAAGATGTAAGTTGAACATAACAAATCAGAAAAAGATGACAACAGATGACTTGTTGGAATATCCTTGAGTCCTGAACTAATAGATTGCAAAAGCAAAATTGTTTGCTCCGTAGACATAATAAGAGCAATGAGACATCTGGGAATGCAGTGGATCGTGGGATTAACAATCAATTTCCTTCACCAGTGAGTTTTAAGAATTGAGACAAAAGAATGGAGCAACTGAGAAGGAGGGTAAATGGGAGTGATATCAGGCTCAGAAAAAGAAATAAAGAAACGGGGAGATAAATCAGTTAAATCAGAGAGAGAGAAAAGAGAGCCAGAAAGGAAAAGTATTAATTTTAAAATTTGACATTTTTAATAGCTCTAAGAACAATCTTCCACCTGAAGGAATTAGTCTCCACAGTTTAAACTGTTCAATTTTTGGGCCAAAGAGGTTGATTAACATTGTATTGGCAATTGCAACATCATTAAAAAATGTGAGTTCTTAATTACAAGACTTAATGTTCTGTGGTGAGTTTAATGGACAATTAAGATGCAAATCCAGCATGCTCTTAAAGCGGGGAGGCTGAGGGGGAGATGCATGAAGCATTTGGTAATTGGTGTAAATCGACCAGCAAGTTCAGGAGACATTTCATTTCTTAATCCACTGAACTTGCTGACTAATATACACATTAAAATGGCACCAGCAATACATTGTTATTTTTACAGCAAGATCCAGCCTATTATTGTTGTTATGGTATATTAAATTGAAGTCAAATGAGACAATAATACAGCAATTCTAAGTTGAGTTATGTTTAGTTAATGAAACAGTCGATACTGTAATTCTGAAATCTTTATATTATAATTAAGTTAACAATCATCTTATCATTGATTAAGTAGAAGTAGTATATTAAAGTTATTATTAGCTGTTCATCAAACTGTTCAGTTCATTTCAAACCTAATGTATTGTATTTGTTGCTCACAGTGCAGCCTCCTTTTGCACTGGGAAACCAAATGCAAATTAGGTGATCACTTTGCTGAGCATCTCTGAACTGTTCACAAGTGCAATCTGAAGCTTCCTCTTGCTTTCCATTTTAATCCTCTATCCTAGTTTGACCCCTTTATCTTTGGTCTTCTATCCTGTTCCAATCAAGCTCAATGTAAGGCTGAGGAACAGCCCCTCGTCTTCCTAATGAGCTCTTTGCAGCTTTCTGGTCTTAACATTAACTCTGTTCATTCCTTAACTACAGCTTCCATTCCTCTGTGGGAGTAGGAATTAATACTGTGGGAAAGGGTTGCCAATATTTCTTGGGATGGGGGAACGGAGCGGGTTGGAATTTGGATTGTGGATCCCCTGTTAAAACATTACTAATGGTTACTGTTGTCACCAGAATCCCTGGCCACGGGAACCTGCTTTGTATCTTGCTGTTTTCCATGTTTCCATTTCTACGTATCCCTGTACTGTACTTTGTTTCTCTGTATGTTCCTCCTTTTGCCTCTTGTTAATACCACTACTTTCACTGAATCATTTTGTGTTCTCCATCCAAGCACTTCACCGCTCATTCTACTCATTTTCCTGTGTATGTGCTTCTTTTTCATCTTCCCTATTCCCTTTTGCTTGTTCTGTTCTGAACGCTGTTCCTCTGTAATATCTTGCAATCCTGAGTAAGAATCTTACACCTGAAGTGTTGACTGACTGACTTTTTTTTCTCCACATGAGCATTTCCATTTTTTTTTTTGTTTTTTGAGACATAGATATCTTCTTGGTGAGTCAATGGTTAAATGTGTCCCTGCCATTTGATCAGTTTATGTAGGACAACTCAAAAGCCAAATTAGGGTTCATAAGTTAAACAAAAACTAGTAACAAGCTTAAAGCTAAAACTTTTATTCCTACAAGACAGACCTAATTAATAGGTTTCTCTATAGCTTTCATCAATGTCACACCTAGGCTATATTAGGTGTTCTTATGTGGAGCAAGGTCAATTCTACTTGCACTCTGTTCTTGGTAAGTATTTGATTTGACAGAGCTTTCCAGACAAGCACGAACATTTCTCCATTGAAAGAAATAGAGTATGAATATACAACCACTCTTAGTGCACAGTCTTGCCTGCTGGGAGCACTCATCAAAAAAAATGGGTGGAATTACGATTTTCCAACAATTTCCCAATACCGTGCTCCCAGTGGGTGAGGCTCTGCCCCAGGAATGCTCATTTGGAAAGTGTCCCTTAAAGTAAAAACATTTAGGAATATAAATTACCAAAAGTAATGTGATTGTTACACTAAATATTCTCAACATTGTATTTTTCTTTGCATCGTCATTTGACATTAAAGATCTGGAGGCAGGAGTAGTCTGACTGATATTTCATACCTGGTACATGAACAGTCTCACCATCCTCTGGCTCATCAGTAATTATTGGTTCGCTCGTGTTACTATGTTCCCAAGACTCAATTTCAGAGGTGGTCTTTGAGCGAGCTGTCGTTGCCAGTGTTGTTTCAGTAGTTTTGTTGTCAGTTTCTACCAAATCAAAGATAATTTTACCAGAATCATCAGTACTCTTTATCAATAGTTGAGGTGTTTGTGTGGATCTCCAGTCTTCTGGTCTGTCAAGTGGTGATGGTGAAGGAATGTCTTTGTGAATGTCATTGCCACTTGTTAGAGATTGTTCTACAAAAGGCAAAGTAGGTATTGAAGGGGATGTCTTGAATTCTTTTAATTCTGTGCCCATCTGAAGTGACACTACTGTTATACCTTTGAGATCTTGCTCAACAAATAAGCCCAGCTCCTGTGAAGTGCTCTCATGTAAAGAGGATGATACTGTTGTGACTCTGACAGGTTCAGCAATATCCTTTTTAACCTTTTGTTCTGTGGATGGCCATAATGATGTAGCACTGATTACAGTCTCTTTAGAAATTTCAACATAATTATTTTGTGCTGGTGAAGCTTCTACTTCTCCAGGTTGGGCAGTGTGTGGATCTGGTGGCAGCATAGTTCCTATAAAGTGTTCTGTAACATATCCTTTGATATCATGTAAAGGAATTTTACCCACTGTGCTTGGGTAAGCAGTTGTTTGTGGCACAGATGACTTCTTTTCAAACATTTTGATGGGAACTGAGGGAGTTGCAGGACTTTCTACTCGCTGTAATTTCAAACTGAGGTCTAACAAAGATGTTGCAGTAGGCACAGTGCCCTCAGTCCTGTAGCCCATTGTCTGTGAAAACTCTTTGTGACTAATGGTTGGCTGTATAATTATCTGACTTGTTTCAATCTCTTTTGTGGGAATATTGTCAAAGGTCGCTGGTGAAGGCAAACTTTCCAGTTCTTCCAACTGAATTCCCTGTGTTGTTTGTTCCATTATCGCTGTTGTCACCAATTCTTCATCATGCTTCTTTTCAGGCAGTTCAATTGATAAACCTTCTTCTGCATCTGTTGTAACTTGTGCAGATGGGGAAGTAAAGTTATTAGTAGATACATAAGCATGTTCTGTTGACAGTTTTTTCAAAGTCAGAGCATGCTCTTCAGAAGAATACACAAAAGTTTCTTTTGTTGGTAAACTCACAGTGTTCGTCGTTTTAAAACCAAGTTGAGATGAAGTCTGTGTAGAAGGGGCAGCCTCATCCAGTAAGTGGGTAAATGGTTTACCTTCAGTACTTACAAAATTGTCGCCAGAAAATTCCTCTTCCAATAAACTGGAAGCTGGCGAGCCTTCAATTTCCTTATGTTCTGTCATAGGATGAATGTATCCTCCACTTGCATGGGCCTTTGAATCATTGACGGTTTGATATGTAATTGATTTTTCTGAAAATGTGCTTGGGCCATCTGCATCCTTTAAAGAAGCCTGCACAGTGAATGTGTATATGTCACCCTCTTCTTTACCTGGAATTATTCGTGATACAGGCCTCTTGGTGTCTTCACTGGGTGAGATAGATACAGTTTCTAGAGAGGTGTCTGCAACATGTTGAGGTATGATTGTGGTCATAAATAATGGTAATATGTCCTTCTCTAACTGTGGTTCGGACATATCTTTTCCAATTTTATCCAAGGAAACTGTTGTGCCAGCTGTACTGGTTATTCCTTTCTGTTCTGGTGTTACTGTGATTAAAGGTGAAGACAAATCTCCAGAGCCATCAATTTCGGTCTCTTTGTCAGTCAAGATGCCAGTGGCAATGTACTTCACTGCCTCAGTTTGTGCAATTTCTAATATTTTTGTAGCATTATCAGTTGGCAAATGAGTTGGAGACACACCTAATTCCTTGTCAACATCAATTATAAAGTCTGATACAGTAGTAGCTCCAAATTTCTGTTCTTTTTTAATATCTATTCCATTTTCCTTACCACTAACATAAATTACACTAATATTTTGAGGTGCCATAGAGCTACCTGTAATTTTATCTTCTGGCAGTTGGTCATCTCCCCCATCAAGCACAACGGTCGTGGTTCCTGCTGTCTTGTCGTAAGGTTTTACAGTTCCCTCTTGGGTTTCATTCAGCTCTGCTTTAACTGTTTTTGGCAACGTTTGAAATTTTTTATGATCCACTTGGCTGCTTGCAGTGCTAGAAATTATTTGTTGTGTATAATTTGTTATGTCACCTGCTTGGATGCTTGGGCTATCAACCAACTTAGGTTGAAATTTATCCTTTCCTCTTTCCGTTGAAACAGGAGTTCCAGTAGTTACCGGTGAGATTTCCTTTACATATGCGCTACTAACAAATAATTTAGGTTCTTTCGCTAAGGACACTTCACTAGACCGAGCAGAAACAGTAGTAGATAACTTAGTGCCAAATTCAATCTTTGTAAATTCACCAGAACTTTCTTCTTCTGTAAAAGGAACAACTGTCTGTTTGCTTCCTTCAGTAACATATATAAATGGTTCCCTGGAAGTTGATGACTGCCTATGGTATTCTACAGATGGTTTTGATCGTGGTTCACTAGTAACCTCAATTATCTCTAGTGCTTTGGATGTGGACACCTCAGTTCTTTCCTGATGTGCAGCCACAGTAATTGGCTGAACTTCTGCTTCTTGCTGGGAAAGTATTCTATGAATACCTTCACCAGAGCTTTCCTGCTCAATTAATGAAATAGTTGTGTTTAAGCCTACTTCCACAGTTTCTTCACTTATCTGCATTGTACTGTCACTTTCCATCTCACTTAAGTCTTCTTCCCTTTCACTGCCTCCACCATCTCCAGGATAAACAGATAGCGAAGTATGGTCTTGTTCAACTTGTTCACCAGAACCCTCTTCATCAGCAACAGGGGGTTGTTTATGTGCAACTTTCACTGTTTTTGTGGTTTCTTCAATTCTTGGAGAAATCCCTGAAGGCTTCATGAACCCATCTCTAGGCAGCCCATCCATCCCAGTGACTGTTTTTGTTAATTCTGATGTGAATTCAGGAGACTTTTCTTCAATTGCTGGTGTAACAGTGCTATGGGGAACTCTCACATCCATGGTTTTTGTTGTGACTGAGACTAATGTATCAACAGTTTCCTTCTCACTAACCAAAATTGTTGCTGGGATTCTGTCTGCCGGTTCTGTATGTACTGTTACCATCAATTTTCCCATCTCCGTTTTTGTTTCTGGTAATCCTGGTGTGAATATTCCAGCCTCTCTAACACGTGCAGCTATGACATTAGTTTGGAGAGTTTCTTCATCCAAAGAAATTTTGCTCGTCACTGGCAATACATGGCTGCTCATTTCTAAAGTAGAAACATCTTGAACTACTTGCACAGGTTCTTTGATGGTAAATATTCCTTCACCTGAACTCTCCGCATCTGCAAATATTGTTTGCTTCTCAATATCTTTCTCTGTTACCGTGGTTTTGTCAGTTGCTGGAGTTTTTTCAACAGGCTCCATATCCTCTCCTGGCAACTCTTCAATCTCTGTGATCACTTTTGCTGCTTCGGATGTGAATTTTTGTGACTTTTGTTCAATTGCTGGTGTAACGGTGACATGGGGAACTCTCACATCCATTGAATGTGTTGCCACTGAAATGAATGATTCAATAGTTTCCTTCTCACTAACCAAAATTGTTGCTGGTGATTTATCTGCCGGTTCTGTATGTACTGTTACCATCAATTTTCCCATCTCTGTCTTTGTCTCTGGTAATCCTGGTGTGAATACTCCAGCCTCTCTAACACGTGCAGCTGTGACATCGGTGTGGAGAGTTTCCCCATCCAAAGAAATTTTGCTCGTCACTGGGACTACATGGCTGCTCATTTCTAAAGTAGAAACATCTGGAATTACTTGCACAGGTTCTTTAATGGTAAATAGTCCTTCACCTGAACTCTCAATAACTGTGAATGCTGTTTGTTCCTGCAAATCTTTCTCCGTTTTTGTCGCTGCATCGATTGTTGGGGATTTTTCAGAAGGTTCCATATCCTTTCCTGGCAGCTCTTCAATCTCAGTGATCACTTTTGCTGCTTCTGGTGTGAATTCTTGAGTCTTTTGTTCAGATGCTGGTGTAATGGTGACATGGGGAACTCTCACATCCATTGTTTTTGTTGTGACTGAAACTAGTGTATCAACAGCTTTCTTCTCATCAATTAAAATTGTAGCTGACGGTTTATCTGCCAGTTGTGTAGATTCTTCTACCGACAATTTTTCTGTTTCAGCTTTTGTCACCGGTAATCGAGATGTGGATATACCAGACTCTTCATCATGTCCAGCTGTAATAGCATGGAGAGTTTCCTCATCCAAAGTTGTTTTGATCGTCACTGGAACTACGTGGCTGGTTGAAGAAGAAACATCTGGAACTGGCCTGGCTGGTTCTTGGATGGTAAATATTTCTTCACCAGAACTCTCTATATTTCCAAAAAGTGTTGTGTCCTCCAACTCTTTCTGTGTTTTTGTGGTTTTCTCAATTGCTGGATATTTGTCAGAAGGCATCACCAAGATTATTCCTGGTTGTTTTTTTATCTCTGTTGTGATCACTTTTGTTGCTTTGGATGTGTACTCTTGAGACTTTTGTTCAATTGCTGGTGTAACGGTGACATGGGGAACTCTCACATCCATTGTTTTTGTTGTGACTGAAACTAAGGTATCAAAAGTTTCCTTCTCATCAATTAAAATTGTAGCTGAAGGTTTATCTGCCAGCTGTGTAGATTCTTTTACTGACAATTTTTCTGTTGCTGCTTTTGTCTCTGGTAATCCTGTTGTGGATAATCCAGCTTCTCCATCATGTGCAGCTGTAACATCTGTATGAAGAGGCTTCCCATCCAGTGGGATTTTGCTCGTCACTGTAATTACATGGCTGCTCATATCTAAAGTAGAAACATCTGGAACTGGCCTGGCTGGTTCTTGGACGGTAAATATTTCTTCACCAGAACTCTCTATATTTCCAAAAAGTGTTGTGTCCTCCAACTCTTTCTGTGTTTTTGTGGTTTTCTCAATTGCTGGATATTTGTCAGAAGGCTTCACCAAGATTATTCCTGGTCGTTTTTCTACCTCTGTTGTGATTACTTTTGTTGCTTCGGATGTGAATTTTTGATGCTTTTGCTCAGTTGCTGGTGGAACAGTGACATGGAGAGCTCTCACATCCATTGTTTTCGTTGTGGCTGAGACTAATGTATCAACAGTTTCCTTCTCACTAACCAAAATTGTTGCTGGTGATTTATCTGCCGGTTCTGTATGTACTGTTACCATCAATTTTCCCATCTCTGTCTTTGTCTCTGGTAATCCAGGTGTGAATATTCCAGCCTCTCTATCACGTGCAGCTGTGACATCGGTGTGGAGAGTTTCCTCATCCAAAGAAATTTTGCTCGTCACTGGGACTATGTGGCTGCTCATTTCTAATGTAGAACCATCTGGAATTACTTGCACAGGCTCTTTGATGGTAAATATTCCTTCACCTGAACTCTCAATGTCTGTGAATGCTCTTTGCTCCTCAATATCTTTCTCTGTTGCTGTGGTTTTGTCAGTTGCTGGAGTTTTTTCAACAGGCTCCATATCCTCTCCTGGCAACTCTTCAATCTCTGTGATCATTTTTGTTGCTTCTGATGTGAATTTTTGATGCTTTTGTTCTATTGCTGGTGTAACAGTGTCATGGGGAACTCTCACATCCATTGTCTTTTTTGTGACTGAAACTAATGTATCAACAGTTTTCTTCTCATCAATTAAAATTGTAGCTGAAGATTTATCTGCCAGTTGTGTAAATTCTTTTACGGACAATTTTTCTGTTCCTGGTTTTGTCTCCGGTAATCCAGATGTGGATAATCCAGCCTCTCTGTCATATGCTGCTGTAACATCTGTATGAAGAGGTTTCCCATCCAGTGGGATTCTGCTCGTCACTGGGACTACATGGCTGCTCATATCTAAAGTAGAAACATCTGGAACTGGCCTGACTGGTTCTTTGATGGTAAATATTTCTTCACCAGAACTCTCAATATCTGTGAATGCTGTTTGTTCCTGCAAATCTTTCTCAATTTTTGTGGTTTCATCGATTGTTGGGGATTTTTCAGAAGGCTCCATATCCTCTCCTGGCAGCTTGTCAATCTCTGCGATCACTTTTGCTGCTTCAGATGTGAATTTTTGTGACTTTTGTTCAATTGCTGGTGTAACGGTGACATGGGAAACTCTCACATCCATTGAATGTGTTGCCACTGAAATTAATGATTCAATAGTTTCTTTCTCACTAACCAGAATTGTTGTTGGCGATTTATCTGCCAGTTCTGTATGTACTGTTATCACTAATTTTCCCATCTCCGTTTTAGTCTCTGGTAATCCTGGTGTGAATATTCCAGCCTCTCTATCACGTGCAGCTGTGACATCAGTGTGGAGAGTTTCCTCATCCAAAGAAATTTTGCTCGTCACTGGGACTACATGGCTGCTCATTTCTAAAGTAGAAACATCTGGAATTACTTGCACAGGTTCTTTAATGGTAAATAGTCCTTCACCTGAACTCTCCGCATCTGCAAATATTGTTTGCTTCTCAATATCTTTCTCTGTTACTGTGGTTTTGTTAGTTGCTGGAGTTTTTTCAACAGGTTCCATATCCTCTCCTGGCAGTTCTTCAATCTCTGTGATCACTTTTGCTGCTTCTGATGTGAATTTTTGATGCTTTTGTTCAATTGCTGGTGTAACAGTGACATGGGGAACTCTCACATCCATTGAATGTGTTGCCACTGAAATGAATGATTCAATAGTTTCCTTCTCACTAACTAAAATTGTTGTTGGCGATTTATCTGCTGGTTCTGTATGTACTGTTACCATCAATTTACCTATCTCTGTCTTTGTCTCTGGTAATCCAGGTGTGAATATTCCAGCCTCTCTATCACGTGCAGCTGCGACATCGGTGTGGAGAGTTTCCTCATCCAAAGAAATTTTGCTCGTCACTGGGACTATGTGGCTGCTCATTTCTAAAGTAGAAACATCTGGAACTACTTGCACAGGCTCTTTGATGGTAAATATGCCTTCACCTGAACCCTCAATATCTGTGAATGCTCTTTGTTTCTTAATATCTTTCTCTGTTACTGTGGTTTTGTCAGTTGCTGGCATCTTTTCATCAGGCTTCATGTCCTCTCCCGGCAACTCTTCAATCTCAGTAATTACTTTTGTTGCTTCTGATGTGAATTCTTGAGACTTTTGTTCAATTGCTGGTGTAACGGTGACATGGGGAACTCTCACATCCATTGTTTTTGTTATGACTGAAACTAGTGTATCAACAGTTTCCTTCTCATCAATTAAAATTGTAGCTGAAGATTTATCTGCCAGTTGTGTAGATTCTTTTACTGACAATTTTTCTGTTGCTGCTTTTGTCTCCGGTAATCCTGTTGTGGATAATCCAGCTTCTCCATCACGTGCAACTATAACATCTGTTTGAAGAGGTTTCCCATCCAGTGAGATTTTGCTCGTCACTGTAATTACATGGCTGCTCATATCTAAAGTAGAAACATCTGGAACTGGCCTGACTGGTTCTTGGATGGTAAGTATTTCTTCACCAGAACCCTCAATAGCTGTGAATGCTGTTTGTTCCTGCAAATCTTTCTCCATTTTTGTGGTTTCATCGATTGTTGGAGATTTTTCAGAAGGCTCCATATCCTCTCCTGGCAGCTCTTCAATCTCAGTGATCATTTTTGTTGCTTCTGATGTGGATTCTTTAGACTTTTGTTCAATTGCTGGTGTAACGGTGACATGGGGAACTCTCACATCCATTGCTTTTGTTGTGACTGAAACTAATGTATCAACAGTTTCCTCCTCACCGACCAAAATTGTAGCTACAGTTTTGTCTACCAGCTGTGTAGGTACTTGTAACAATGATTTATCTGTCTCCGATCCAGGTGTGGATAATCCAGCCTCTTCATCCTGTGGAGCTGTAACATCTGTATGAAGAGTTTTCCCACCCAATGAGATTCTACTTGTCACTGGAACAACATGGCTGCTCATTTCTAAAGTAGAAACATCTGGATCTGGGTGACCTGGTTGTTTGATGGTAAATATCCCTTCACCAGTGCTCTCAACTTTTGAAAATGGAGGAACTTGTGGTTCTTCTTGAGCATCTCTGGTAGATTGGGCACCCTGTGTGGTTGGTGAGATGATCCAGTGTTCTCCATCTTCCACCGCCGAATGAATTTTTATTGGGTCTTTTGTAACTCCTAGAACTTCAGTTTCATTACCAGTAGGAACTATTTTCAGTCGCTCAGTAGAAATTCCTAGTTCCTGTGTTCCAGCAATTCCACTTTCAGTCATTAAATGAGACTTACTATCATTGTGTTTTTCTGTAATATCCACATCTTGTATTGCTCTTATGGTGGGTGATGCACTTTCTAGTTGGCCTGCCTTTGCTTCCTCCCCATTTAGTTTCTTATATGGGGGGTCAAATTCCATCTGGCTCTTCCCATTAATAAAGCTGAGTGATGGAGGGACATTCTCTGTTGTAGCTGCTGTTACTGCTTGTGATTCAAATAGAAATGAAGGCAAGCCAAATCCTCCACTGCTTTCTGTTCCATCATCCTCTGACACAGCAATGTGAATGTGTATGAGATTAATTTTGGAACCTATTGCCACATCTGATTGATTGCGTGGGATTGGAATTGATTTGGTCGAAGTAGTTTTGTCATCTTCGAGTTCTTCTGGTTCAAGCCCTGAAATTAAAAACACAAAATATATGTCAGCTATAGGCATAGAAACGTAGTAATAAGAGCAAGCTATTCAGCCCCTCGAGCCTATTCTGCCTCTCAATTATCATTATTTCATGGCGAATCTGTGTCTCAACACCTTTTATCCACCTTGGTTCCAAATTGCTATGGATGTGCCTACACCACAGGGACTGCAGCTGTTCAAGAAGGCAGCTCACCACCACCCACTCAAGGGCAATTAGGGATGGGCAATAAATATTGGCCTGGCCAGCGACAGCGATATCCCATGAACGAATGTAAAGAAGTACCTTTAACTAACAAAACTCTATCAATCTCTGTTTTTAAATTTTCAATTAACTTAGCCTCAGATTTTTGGTAGAGTTCTAGGTTTCCACTTTCTGAAATGATGTGCTTTTGCTCCGGCTGCAAAGAATATGAAAGAAAGCTTTTTTTTTGGTTTAGGAAGCTCCTGAAATCCCCTCCGAAATGCCAATTGTTATAAGTAAATCAAAAAAGCATTGAACAGAGCAGTAATCCTCATAATGATGCTTTGTTTAAAATACAGCGCCGAGAACTCCAATTTACCGCGCAGTTTTTGTCCACTTCCAGTTCACAAATGGAAAAAAAAACAGGCACATATACACTTCTTTAGTGATAATGGGTGAGGGAAAATAGTCAGACTTGACAAGTGAAGAGCAAATTATTGCAGATGCTAAAAATCCAATACAAAAACAGAAAATGTAGGAAGCATTCAGCAGTTTAGTCAGCAAATATGGAGAAAGCAGACATAGGCCGGAATCTTCGGCCCCCGCAGGAGGTGAGGAAGGAGGCAGGTGGTCCTGAGAAAATGGCAGGATGGCGTTGAGGCTGATACCCGACACCTTTCTGCCTCCACTGGAATTAAATTCCAGGTGAAAAGGTCCATAGTTGACCCTCCCACCCCGCCTCCTCTTGAGTCCCTGAAGTGGATAATTAATGACGACTTAAGGGCCTCTTCCCGCCTCCGCTACAATCTGCCCAGGCATCCAGGTGGACCTTCCAACAATTGGGCTGCATGCCTGGTAAAATTGTTTGGCTGCATGTCAGTTGGAGGGGTGGTGTCCCTCGATCTGCACTGATCTGTGCATGATCAAAGGCATGGACATGGGGCAGGGGAGTGGCCACTGACAGCCAGCCCCCTTCCCTTGCTGCTGATCCCTATAGCCCCCCTCACCCCCCACAACAACACTTACCTTTTTCCTGGGCCGCTCTGTAATCCTAAGACTCCAGGGTGCAGGGAGATGGTGGGGGTGGGGGTGGGGTGGGGAGGGTGGGGGGGGGTGCAGTTGTTCCAGCAGCAGCCATGGCGTCCACTGCGGAGCTGCCGAGTGCAAGAGCTGCTGGCCAATAGGATGGGAAGTCATCTTCCCGGGGTCCTCAGTCTGGAGGAAGACCCGCTGCTGTCCACTTAACTGCCTGATGGGTAGAGAATACTGCAGGCCTTCCTCCTCAGAGTCAGTGTGGGTGCCTCACCACACTTTCAGGCAGTGAGCGAGACACTCACCAAGAATGGAAGCTTCCACCCACAGAGTCAACAGAGGAAATTTTTATTTGTAGGGGTAAGTGGGTTTGGGAATGGGCACTGAAATTAACAGTGTGTCGGGAAGCCAGCTCCAACCCACCAATTTTTGCATCTAGCTGCAGGGCATTAAACCACATGTGAGCAACACCCTCAGAAAAGGCAGGTTGTTACTTTCAATATGCCAATAGCTCTAAAAGATCAACTCCAACACGGGAGTTGAGATTTTACTATGGCGCCACAGATTTCCCAGGCTTCCTGGAAGTCGCCACAGAGAGTAAGGCAAGGGCACAGCAGAAACTCAGGAGGCTCAAGAAGTGATATGCAAAAGTTCCCATAAGTAGAGAAGCCTCTACCAAACTATGTAAAAGCCTCTTGCTCACAGTACTTGTTCTGACAGGTTACTTCCACTACTTTGGAGGTGATATTCATTACTTTGGAGGTTTGTGCGTCTGATCTCCACTTGTGATCGATCAGATCAGCATGAATGCCACTTAATGCTATATTAGCTTGGACTTCAGATGTGAAACAAGATAATCAGTTGCATCGATAGCACCAGCAGGCGCAGCAGCAGCACTCTCCTCACAGGTCTGCCATTCTGCAGGAGGGAGGGGGTGGGTGGAGAAGTGCAGCTCACAGCAGGTGAGGTGATAACCCATATAATATAGGCTGGAAATGTCTGAACACATGTCGTAGGGGGCTCAGGGTCTCAAGTCAGATTGTGGAAGACATCTGTATAGCCTGTTGGGAGAAGATGTGCTGCCAAGTAGACTTAGTGTAGTGGCGTTACCACTGGCTGCCAAAGTCACCACTAGCCTCAACATTTTTGCCTCTGGCTCCAGGGATCTGCTGGAGGTATTTGCATGATCTTGCAGACAGCCATCCACAAATGCATCACACGTAGGACTGATGTCAAGTTTGTCTGGGCAGGGAGCTATGTTTGCCACTGATGATGCCAGTCAGAATGGACAGGTGCTTGAGTTTGTGGCTTTGGCTGGCTTCCAACAGGCGCAGGGCATCACCGCCTGCACGCATTTAGTGATCAAGGATCCTCAGATCATCCAGAAGTATTCATCAAATGCATGGACGTCCACTCCACACAAGTGTTCATGAGATTCCAGGGAGTTACAATGATACATTCATCCTGCAATGGCCCATCCTCCCTGATCTCTCTGCACTTCGAAATAGACTTACCAGCTGCCTGCTCGGAGACAAGGGGTACCCACCTGAAACATGGCTGATGACACCCTTGAGGAACCCAACCAATGAGGACCAGCAATGTTACAATGAAAGCCATGCAAATTATGTGTCACTGAGCAGGCCATCGGCATTCTGAAGATGCCTGGGCAGCTCTGGAGACATCCTTCAGTATGTACCAGTCAATGTTTCCAGAATGGTTGTGATTCACTGCACTCTGTACAAAATTGTGAGCCTGGATCTTCATGAGGAACACAGCACAGAGCACAGAACCTCTACAGAGGAGGAGGAACAGCAGGAGGATGAGGAGGAGGTGGAACATGATGTGATTAATGCACAACAGTAGCACACATTACTGCCCAAATATGGCTGGAATTCCTTCATGATGGCAAGGGTCAGTTCTGTTCCACCAGTGCATTCACTAGGCAGCCACATGCAAAAGCCAATTGTGGCCGCCACCCCAACCACCACAGCAGCCCGCAACCCCCCCCCCCACCCCCCCATTTCCATTCCCTCAACACACAACACAAAGCAACCCTGCAATCAGCCAAGCATCCATTTTACAGTCACCCAATGCCTGGTTTTAAATTTTGTCTTATCATTTTGTCTTAGCAGGAAAGACAGTGGAACAGCAATGGCAGGAGTTTCTGGGAGTAATTTGGGAGACACAGCAAAAATTCATCCCTAGGAAGAAGAAGCATACCAAAGGGAGGACGAGGCAACCATGGCTGACAATGGAAGTCAGGGACAGCATAAAAGCTAAAGAGAAAGCATACAATGCGGCGAAGAGCAGTGGGAAACCAGGGGCTTGGGAAGCCTACAAAGACCAACAGAGGACAACTAAAAAAGAAATAAGGAGAGAGAAGATTAAATATGAGGGTAAACTAGCCAGTAATATAAAAGAAGATTGCAAGAGATTTTTAGATATATAAAGGGTAAGAGAGAGGCAAAAGTGGACATTGGGCCGCTGGAAAATGACGCAGGAGAAGTAGTAGTGGGAAACAAAGAAATGGCGGAGGAACTGAATAGGTACTTTGCATCAGTCTTCACGGAGGAAGACACGAGTAACATCCCCAAAGTTCAAGAGAGTCGGGGGCAGAGGTGAGTATGGTGGCCATTACCAAGGAGAAGGTGCTAGGAAAACTAAAAGGTCTGAAGGTGGATAAATCACCTGGGCCAGATGGATTACACCCCAGAGTTCTGAAGGAGGTAGCTGAAGAGATAGTGGAGGCGTTAGTGGTGATTTTTCAGGAATCACTGGAGTCAGGGAGGGTCCCAGAGGACTGGAAAATCGCTAATGTAGCCCCCCTGTTTAAGAAGGGAGTGAGGCAAAAGACGGGAAATTACAGGCCGATTAGCCTGACCTCGTTGGTAAGATTTTAGAGTCCATTATTAAGGATGAGATTTCAGAATACTTGGAAGTGCATGGTAAAATAGGGCAAAGTCAGCATGGTTTCATCAAGGGGAGGTCATGCCTGACAAATCTGTTAGAATTCTTTGAGGAGGTAACGAGTAGGTTAGACAAAGGAGAGCCAATGGATGTTATCTATTTGGACTTCCAGAAGGCCTTTGACAAGGTGCCGCACAGGAGGCTGCTCAGTAAGATAAGAGCCCATGGTGTTAGAGGCAAGGTACTAGCATGGATAGAAGATTGGCTGTCTGGCAGGAGGCAGAGAGTGGGGATAAGGGGGTCCTTCTCAGGATGGCAGCCGGTGACTAGTGGAGTTCTGCAGGGGTCAGTGTTGGGACCACAACTTTTCACTTTATACATTAATGATCTAGATGAAGGAACTGAGGGCATTCTGGCTAAGTTTGCAGATGATACAAAGATAGGTGGAGGGACAGGTAGTATTGAGGTGGCGGGGAGGCTGCAGAAGGATTTGGACAGGTTAGGAGAATGGGCAAAAGAAGTGGCAGATGGAATATAACGTGGGGAAGTGTGAGGTCATGCACTTTGGTAGGAAGAATAGAGGCATAGACTATTTTCTAAATGGGGAGAGAATTCAGAAATCTGGAGTGCAAAGGGACTTGGGAGTCCTAGTCCAGGATTCTCTTAAGGTTAACTTGCAGGTTGAGTCGGTAGTTAGGAAGGCAAATGCAATGTTGGCATTCATTTCGAGAGAACTAGAATATAAAAGCTGGGATGTGCTACTGAGGCTTTATAAGGCTCTGGTCAGACCACATTTAGAATATTGTGAGCAATTTTGGGCCCTGTATCTCAGGAAGGATGTTCTGGCCCTGGATAGGGTCCAAAGGAGGTTCACGAGAATGATCCCAGGAATGAAAGGCTTAACATATGAGGAACGTTTGAGGACTCTGGGTCTATACTCAATGGAGTTTAGAAGGATGAGGGGGGATCTGATTGAAACTTACAGAATACTGAAAGGCCTGGATAGAGTGGACGTGGGGAAGATGTTTCCATTAGTAGGAGAGACTAGGGCCCGAGGGCACAGCCTCAAAGTAAAGGGAAGACCTTTTAGAACAGAGATGAGGAGAAACTTCTTTAGCCAGAGAGTGGTGAATCCATGGAATTCATTGCCACAGAAGGCTGTGGAGGCCAGGTCATTGAGTGTATTTAAGCCCGAGATAGATAGGTTCTTGATTGGTAAGGGGATCAAATGTTACGGGGAGAAGGCGGGAGAATGGGGTTGAGAAACTTATCAGCCATGATTGAATGGCGGAGCAGACGCGATGGGCCGAATGGCCTAATTTCTGCTCCTATGTCTTATGGTCTTATTCATCATATGTGAAACAGTCACTTGCCAGGCAGCAGCTAAAATTGGCAAGATGGGAAAGTGATGTTAACCACTTATATGGCTCAAAAATGAAACAAAAACTTAATGATCTAACATTGTGTAACATGTCCATCTGCACACTTTTGTGCAACTGCAAATTTATACTCTTCCTCTTCCTAACATTTCCATTTCAGTTACGATGAATGATAAGACAAAATTTAAAACCGAGCAATGGGTGACTGTAAAATGGATGTTTGGCTGATTGCAGGATTACTTCGGGCTGAATTTTACGTCCCGTGGGCGGGTGCGCGCCCGACCTGATCGGGTGTAAAATTGCACGATATTTCACTCGGCAGGCATGCGCAAAAGTCAGAAGCGCACCCACCGGCAATTAAGAGGGCAACTAAAGGTGGCCTTTGCATTTTTCATCAAACCTCATCCAAGGGCGGGATGAAATTTCCATGATGAAATAAAATAAAAATAAATATCTGTGGATAGCTTTTTTATCAGCTTTATTTTCAGGCGGTTAATTATGATGCATGGACGCTATTTTCAGCTTTTAAAGCCTTCATTTTAGCTTTTACAGGTCTCCAGCTCCCTGAGGCAGCTGTCTGCCTTCAAAGAGCTTTCTCGCAGAGCTCACCCATGCCCACGGAAACGTCATTGCCCGCCTCCACCCTGGCAGCGCTGAGCATTTCATGGCATGTTTCGCGCCGGCTGGCCAGTAATTGGCCAGCCATTGTGAAATCAGGGTCAGGGGCCGATCGTGGTCGGCAGTCTGTTTCCTAACCGCTCCCAGGCCCATCAATTGGGCCCGCCCGCCAAAGGTATAATTCAGGCTTTTGTGTTGTGTGTTGAGGGAAAGGAGATGGCACGGGGCACAGGGGTGGGGTGGTGCAGTGATGCTTGGGGTGGCAGCCACAATTGGCTTTTGCATGTGGCTGCCTGGTGAATGCACTGGTGGAACATGACTGACCCTTGCCATCATGAAGGAATTCCAGCCATATTTGGGTAGTAATATGTGTTACTGCTGTGCATTAACCACATCACGTTCCACCTCCACCTCATCCTCCTGCTGTTCCTCCTCCTCCTCTGTAGTGGTTCTGTGCTCTGTGCCTTGTTCCTTGATGCGACCCCTGTGGCTAGGAGACCTATGAGTGAGAGTAATGTGTTGAATGGATTATTAGACAACATTTGTTCAGGGTGACTAAGAGAGAAAGATGTAGCATTGCACATGGATGAGGGTGAGTGTCAGTGTTGGATGTAGTGTAGAAGTGTAAAGACAGTGAGGGATGGGTACACCTGCAAGGTGTTTGCTTGTTTTTTTATTCGTTCGTGGGATGTGAACGTCGCTGGTCAATCCAGCATTTATTGCCCATCCCTAATTGTCCTTGAGATGGAGGTGGTGAGCTGCCTTCTTGAACCGCTGCAGTCCATATGGTGTAGGTACACCCACAGTGCAGTTAGGGAGGGAGTTCCAGGATTTTGATCCAGCGACAGTGAAGGAACGGCAATATATTTCCAAGTCAGGATGGTGAGTGACTTGGAGGGGAACTTCCAGGTGATGGTATGAGGAATGAGGTACTGGGCCAGGAGGGCAAAGTGAGGAGTTTTGGGTGATACACACAGCAGAATATAGGTGAATGTACCACTGTGCTCACACTTCCTGCCCTGATTAGATCTTTAAATTGCTTTCGGCATTGAATCCAGGAGTATGGCATCACCCCCTCCAGCGCAACCTTCAGCCTTCTTGCTTTCATTTGTATGCTTCTTCCTCAGCCCTTAGGGAACAGTATCTCCATGCAGGATCTTACAGCCCTAGCATCACTATAGTGAGGAGCAGACTTGAAACATTGGGAGCTGGATTTTCCCACTGCTCCCAAATGGAGGCAGAACCAAGAAAAACATGGTTGGATGTTACGCCTCCATTTTCAGCCTCGGCCATTTTCCCAAGGGTGGAGGAAATATCGGGCCCTGGAGAAAGTCCGCTCCTTTCAGGAACTCATTAAAGGCCATGTGGGCTCATTAATTTGCCAGCCAAAGTTTAGCAGATGTTTGGCTTCAGGCCAGCTGCACAGAGGCGTGAACCATGGATTGGAGATGCGAAGAGTTTAAAATGTAAGCAAAAATGGTTTTTAAAGTTTAAAGGGCTTACCATTTTTGCTGTTAAAGTTCCGTTACAGGTCAGTGGAGGAGGCAGATTTAAGAAAATTGCCAGTTCAGGGCTTCCTCACCCTCTTGGCATTGCATGCCATCGCGTGGGCACTGGAGCAGTGAGCGTGGCTGTTTGGATTCCATCTGGGCATCACAAAGGGCGCAGATGGAAATGGGTGCTGCACACTCAGAGATCGAGGCTATTGGAGATGAGGAACAGCAGCCTGCACAGGAAGGCCAGGTTGTTGGACATCAGGAGGCCAGAAGAGAAGGACCAGGGAAGAAGGAGAACAGATCTACAGGCAGAGGGGAAGCCACCTGCAGTTGACCAAGAATCAGTGGAGAAAGACGCTGAGGCTCTCTAAGGAGATAGTCACAGACATCAGTGTGGACCTTCACAGCATCTTACAGGCATACAGCATCTAACACTGGTGCGTTACCCAAGTGACAGATTCCCTCTTTACTGATGTTGGACAGCATGCGAGGATTACAATTGATGGGGCATCATGGGATCAGGGGACACTGGGTCTGGTGCCTAGAGCATCCTCAGGCCAAGGGAGCTGATGCTGAAGTGAGAGGTGCCCCTGCTGCAGGACAAGAGGCCTCCTCCTAGCATATTCCAGGAAGAGGACCTTCCTCCTCTTCCTCATGGGTAGAAGGCCTCCGGCACCCCTGTGCCACCTGCAGTTCCTATGGTGCAGTGGCAAACTTTGGCGCAAACTCTCTCCCTTAGGATGAGCAACAGCCTTAGTGATTGCTGCCATGGGTGTCTGAAACCTGTCTTCGTTCCTGCCCCCACTAGCTTTAACTGGGTGGGAAAACCATCTCCATCCCAAAACAGGGCTCACCCCCATGAAAATTGCAACTGAAGTCAGATTTCTGGTGGAGACAGGTTTCTGACCCCCAAAAAAACCCGCCTCCTGTTTCCCACCTCCAATGGGAAAACCCAGCCCTGGGACTCCATTCTGACAAAATAAGAATTTTGTTCCCTCATCTCCAAAATCCATCACATGTGACCTTTGCATTGTCCCTTCAAGTGCTGGTGATTAAATCAATTAATTCATCATGACCAGTCATCTTGATTGCTTGGTAATCTCAGAAGTCAGGTGTGAAAACAGTGGCTGGGTTAAAAAGCCACTAACAGACGCACTGCAGTTAGTTCTCGGTTTCTTGCATGCTAACAGGCTCGCCCTGCCCCACAGCTCCCAGTGTGTCTTCAAGTCAAAAATCCGCCCAACATTTCAGGTGTTGCCCATTCCCCAAAGCTGAAAAAATAATCAAGTCAATTGAGCTTTGATATCAAAAGGCACAATTCTTGATCCGATTCTCTGTGTTTCAAATATTTCTGTACAAAAAAATCCTATGACCTGGGCCTGTTTGTTCATGCCTATCCTATTCCGCCTTAGGACATTGATGAGCTGGCTAAGCTTTTCCTTTCAGATCTCCCAACTAAATGGCTTAGTACAGCTGTGACAAAAATTAGATGGTTTAAAAAAGCATCAGATCACTAGGATAAAGAAACACCTCGAGCTGAAATTATAGTTCTCAGCACTGTAATTGTAGTGGATAATTGGCATGGTTCGTTATGCTGTGCAAAGAGTAATGGCTACAAATTGTGTTTAATTATTCATTGAAGCCCATGATATTATTGGTACTTTCAGCCTGTACAATCAATAACTTAAATTAAAACATTTTACTTCATGATAGGTAAGTTAACTACACAGACTAATAACAGTACTAATAGACTCCAATATTCTCTGGCAGTAACAGTAATTGCAGCCTTTCATAAGATCCTCCTAGAGTGGGATGCCCACTACTCCATGATTCAACACCACTGCCAAACACATAGATTATCATTATTCCTATCCACCAGCATCCCAACTACATCATATTGAGCTCTGCTGAAAGATTGCTGACCTGAAACATTAACGCTGGGCGGAATTGTCCCAGAATTGCACTAAGCGCGGTAGTGGGCGTGAAAAAAGACGTTTTACCTGCAATGGCGGGTATTTGCACCGTATCGTCCACTTCCCAACTCATTTATTAAGCAGCCACAGGAAACATGCCATCTCATTGGCGGGCAACCTCTGAGTCACCTGCCACACCGTTACCTCACCGTTTCCTCACCCCAGGTGCCATATCTAAACTGAAGCTGCGCAGATAATTCTGAATGCTTGCAGCCCAGGACAGCTCCAGTGAAGGCATGGCCCTGAAAGCCAAGAATAGGTCAGTGACCTGTGACTGGACTAACTTTTGGAGACCCACCCATGATGTCTTCCACCCCTGCTCTAGCAGCAGCAGGTCCAGTAATCCTACTACTCCAGCATGGGAGATGGTGACAGTGTTGGTCAGTGCCAATGCTGCACACAAGGGATTGGCCATCCAGTGCAGCAAGAGGATGAATGATCTCATCCATGTTGCCAGACTAAGGCAACCATCTCAGCACTCTAAACTCACACACTCATAAGGTCATCACACATTCACTGACATCTCAATCACTGCCAGCTCAAGGGACATCACCACTCACTCTCACAGATCCATCTGGCCTCATCTCCTCTGGAGACTGCCTCCTCAGCCCGCACCATCTTGAGGCCACTTGCACTGTTCAACTCTCACACACACCATAGGATAACACCCTTCCCCAGAACAGCCCTCGCCCTGCAGCCTCTTCCCTTGCCTGAGGTCACTTCTCCCCCTTCCCCAAGCAATCCCTAGCCCTGCAGCATTTGAAAAGCCACCCCCATCTTATGGCTGGTCTGGTCGATGGAGACCTGCCCATGAGCCGTCCTAAAAGTGATGTGGTGCTGTCTGCGAAGCCTGGCGCTGATGACCGCGAGTGCTGCCCGGTGCAAGGTCGGTAAACAAACCTCGAAGTCCCGAGCAAAGTGCAGCTTGTCAGGTGCACATCGCTTATGTACAGTTGTGAAGCACGCCGCCGTGCAATCATGCCAACGTGCCCGTATGATCCAGCGTAGGGGGATGATTCCAGCAAACAAAGCTTATAATGAGATGCTAAAGTATTGAAATTAGGTTCCCGAAATGCGGTAGCGGGAAACGCAGCCCACCATTGACAGGCGGAGCGGACGATCGCAAACTGGTTTCACGATGGCGTAAAACCAATTTTTGGCCTTCTTGCCGTATTGTCCACTCACGCCCGCCATGATACCTGCTGCCAACAGGGGCGGAAAATTTCGGCCCCTGTTTCTCTCTCCACAAACATTGTCTGACCTGTTGAATGTCTTCCAGCATGTTCTGTTTTTATACAATATTGGAGGTAGTTTTCAATCATAATTTCTTTCTAGTTAAGGCACTTACCAACTGCACTGCATGCATCTAATTTCCCCAAGGCTGATCTTAAGCTATTGCAAGCTGGGTCGACAAAACTCAATACCGTTGCTAAGTATTAAAAGTTGGGTTACAGCTTGTAATAATATAAGAGCTGGAGGAGATCATGTAGTCCATTGAGCCTGTTCCGCCATTCAATGAGATCATGGCTGAACTGTGACCTAACTCCGTATGCCCACCTTTATCCCATATCCCTTTGATTAACAAAAATCCATTAATCTCAGGATTTAAAACTTACAATTGACCCACCATCAACTGCCATCAGAGAAGAGAGTTCCAAACTGCTACCATCCTTTGTATGTAGAAATGTTTCCTAACTTCATTCTTGAAAGGCCTGACTCTAGATTTTGGCTATGTCCCCTAGTCCTAGATATCCCAACCAAAAATAGTTTCACTCTAGCGCCATATCTGTTCTCTTAATATATTGAAAACTTTGATTAAATCACTCCTTCACCTTATCAGTTCCAGGGAAAACAACACTACCTTCTGTAATCTTGCCTTGTAATTTAACTGTTGGAGTCCAGGTATCATCCTAGTCAATCTACCTTCATTTCCTCCAAGGCCAAAATATCCTTCCTAAGGTGTAGTGCCCAGAACTACTCACAGTACTCCAGATGCACTCTAACAATCTATGTTATACAGATGCAGCATGACTTCTAACCCCTTTTACTCTCATCTTCTAGATTTCATTGCCAAAGTTCCATTTGCATTTCTGATTTTTATTTTGGAACCTCTCCATGACATTGTAATGATTTATTTTTGGCTCTCCAGTGTTTCTAGCCTTTCACGATTTAGAAAGTCCTCTGCTCTAGCCATTTTAGGTCCAAAGCCTATGTTCTTGCATATGTTGAAATCCATTTGCCACAGTTTTGTCCATTCACTTAATCTATGAGTATCCTGTTGTAATTTATGATTCCGCCAACACTGTTTACAATGCCGCCTATCTTTCTGTCATCAGAAAACTTAAATATGTAGCTCTCCACTCTATTAACTAAGTTGTTACTAAATACAGTGAATAGTTGCAGCCCCAATTCAGATCTCCATGTGGCACCACTAGCCACATCTTTCCAATTAGAGTATTTGCCCATTGTCTCTACACCACTCACCTAACCATGTCAATAATCTGTCTTCAGTTCCATGAGCTTTAACATTAGCTCACAGTCTCACAAAACATACATAGATATTCCCCCGTCCGCTACTTTACTCGCTTCCTCACAAAATTCAATCAAGTTCATCAGGCATGACTGACCCTTTACAAATCCATGCTGGCTCCCTCTGATCAGCAGAAAATTTTCAAGGTGTTCAGTCACTCCATCCAATCAACATGGTTTTGTGAAAGGGAAATCATGTTTAACCAATTTATTGGAGTTCTTTGAAGGAGTCTCATGTGCTGTGGGTAAAGGGGAACTGGTGGATAGACTGTACTTAGATTTCCAGAAAGCATTTGATAAGGTGCCACATCAAATGTTATTGCAGAAAATAAAAGCTCATGGTATGGGGGTAACATGTTGGCAGGAATAGAAGATTGGCTAGCTAACAGGAAACAGAGGGTAGCCATAAATGGATCTTTTTTCTGATTGGCTGGATGCAATGAGTGTTGTGCCACAGGGATCAGTGCTGGGGCCTCAACTTTTTACAATTTATATAAATGACTTAGATGAAGGGACAGAAGGTAAGGTTGCTAAATTTGTTGATGACACAAAGATAGGTAGGAAAGTAAGTTGTGAAAAGGACATAAGGAGGCTACAAGGGACATAAATAGGTTAAGTGAGTGGGTGAAGATCTGGCAAATGGAGTATAATGTGGGAAAATGTGAAATTGTCCACTTTGGCAGGAAGAATAAAAAAGAAGCATAATATCTAAATGGTGAGAGATTGCAGAGCTCTGAGATTCAGATGGATCTGGGTATCTTAGTGCATGAATTGCAAAAGGCTAGTATGGAGGAACAGCAAGTAATTAGGAAAGCTAATAGAACATTATTGTTCATTGTGAGGGGAATTGAATATAAAAGTAGGGAGGTTATGCTTCAGTTATACAGCACGTTGATGAGACTACATCTGGAGTTCTGTGTACAGGATTGGTTGCCTTATTTAAGGAAGAGTGTAAGTGCATTAGAAGCAGTTCAGAGAAGGTTTACTATGTTAATATCTGGAATGGGCTCTGTAGAAGGGTCATAAGGACTTGAAATGTCAAATTTTCTGTTTTCATTTCAGATTTCCAGCATCTGCAGTATTTTGCTTTTATCCTGGAATGGGCGGGTTGTCTTATGAGGTAAGTGTGGACAGGCTAGGCTTGTATCCACTAATGTTTAGAAGAGTAGGAGATGACTTGATTGAAACATATAAGATCCTGACGGATCTTGACAGGGTAGATGTGGAGAGGATGTTTCCTCTTGTGGGAGAATCTAGAACTAGGGGTCACTGTTTAAAAATAGGGGGTTGCCCTTATTTTTAAGACAGAGATGAGAAGAAATTTTTTTCTCTCAGAGGGTAGTGAGTCTTTGGAACTCCATTCCTCAAGCAGCAGTGGAAGCAGAATCTTTGAGTGTTCAAGGCAGAGGTAGATAGAATTTTGATAAACAAAGGGATGAAAAGTTATTGGGGGTAGGCGGGAGATTACAGCAATTTCAACCATAATCTTATTGAATGGCGGAGCAGGCTCAAAGGGCCGAGTGGCCTACTCCTGCCCCTAACTCGTATGTATGTTTGTATGTTAATTATCAACACTTATTAATTTCCCAACAATGACGTTAGACTAGCTGGTCTATAATTCACTGGATTCCCTCTCTCACTATTCTTAAATAAATAGTCATTTGGTGGTACAGAACTTGAGTATTACTCAAAAATGAGACATTTTTTGTCAAAAGCTTTCATCTTGCACTCATCAGGACAATTCACAAGAAAATACCAATGTCAGGGGAAACAACATATTTATACTGTATGAGAAGAGAGCGCTGATTGGTTGGCAAGTGGACTATGATTTGTAGAGGTGTTGCCATGGAGAATGCACCAGTTGGTGGTGACTAACAGATAACTGCCAAGCATTGTTTAAAATTTAAACCAGGCAGCTTTACTGTGATTGGTCAATCAGAGCTGGTGAGGGCTGAGGATACAGTATCCAGATGAGATGAGGCCAGATAGAGATGTAAGGGTGTGTGAGAGAGAGGGAGTGGTGATGTCCCTTGAGCAGGCAGTGAGTGAGATGGCGGTAAATGTGTGATGGGCTTGCAAGTGTGTGAGTTTAAAGTGATGAGATGATTGCCTTGACCTGACGGCAGGATAAGATCATTCATCCTCTTTCTGCACTTACACCTCTTCTATGTAGCATTGGCACTGACCACCACTGCTACCGCCTCCCAAGCCAGAGTAGGGATATTGCTGGACCTCCTGCAGCCAGAGCATGGTGGAGGACCTCACGGCAGGTCTCCAATAGCTGTTTCAGTGATGGGTCACTGAACTCTTCTTGGCTTTCAGGGCCATGTCTTCACTGGAACAGTTATGGGCTGCAAGCATTGAGGACTGTGTGCGCGGCTGCAGTTTAGATGTGACACTAGGAGTGAGGAAATGTTGAGGTAATGGCGTGGCAGGTGATTCAGAGGCCATCGGCCTGCAAGAACGCGTGTTTCCTGTGGCAGCATAATTAATGAGGCAGGAAGCAGACGATACGGCGCAAAAACCCGCCATTGCGGCCGGCGGGTAAAATGTCTTTTTTCACATCTGTTACCCCACTTAGTGCAATTCTGGGATGATTATGCCCTTAGTGACTGTTTTGTATTTCTCCCTTTCAAACACTGCATTGACTTCAATCCTGTTATGAACACTACTAGATAAATGTTCACATAGAATCAGATGTAAACAAAAATCTGCCTTAATATTTATTGTTAAATCTAATATTTGATTTAAAAAAAACTATCCTGGACACACTCAAGAAAGTTGCTGTCTTTCTGACATGAGCTCGTCTGCTTATCCCAATATATATAAAAGTTAAAACTTCCACCTCCACCACATGGACAGTGATTCAGCAGAGCAGATCAACCAGCCCTTAAAAAACCCACCCATTTTGATCCCGTTGCAGTGAAGGTGAAAATGTACCCCTGAGGATTTACCTGATTTCAATAATTTGCCATTCAGATACATCATCAAGGCGCTGAAAACTAGGGCAGCATTTTTATTTAAATTTCTCATCGTTATCCATCATTTTTTTTTAAAATGGCTAAAACGCAATCAACTCAGTTCAGCTACCTCCAGCTTCAGTATTCCAATACACCAAACTATTGGATCGAAATCATGCTGTGCAATATTGGTATGGTCACTGGATATGTATGAAATCTTTAAAGAAGATTCTTTTTATGAAGTCTGCTCTTTTAATGATTTCACCCTCCTATGATTTTCACCATAGCTGTTGGTAATCAAGCATATCAACATAAAGAAGGTCCCCTAATCCAATCACAAACATTGCCTAACTCATCTGTACAACAAAAAATACTATCAAAGTACACCCAAATTACACCTTGCGTCACCTATGCATTTAGGACATCTAGTCCTATTTGTGTCAGTCTGTGCATTTATTAAGTGGCTTCTGCAGTTTGGATCAAATTCCTTCCTACTAAATTGGGCTGTGATACCAAAACTCGCCAATAGTTTATTTAAATAGTCAGGGGTAACATTTCTTGGTAACCTACTTGTATATTAATCAGCATTCAACTCAGCTGTGCATCAAATGATATTAACTAAATAACTTTGCTCAGATTTCCAACGTTATTGTAAAATAATAAAAAAACAGATAAAGCTGTTAAACTGCAAGAAATTTTCATAAACTAAAATATTAAAATCTCATTATATTTTTGACTTTGGTGCACAGAACAAAAATAATGAAAAACAGAAACAATGTCCATTTCTGACTGGAAGCAGCCTGGGAATTAAATTGTGACAACTTGCAATTCCTGAGAATGCAATTTCACTACAGGCAATAAAAAAATTAATACTCTCAAGCTGCCTATAATAATTAACCTTTAACACATTTAAAGCTATTAATAAGTGACTTCACTGGCAAAAATCTTGAAAACGTTTGTAGCAGAAGTGACCCACTTCAATCAGAGCTTTTTGAACATCGAGTTTCTTCATTCACTGTCACAACAAAGGTCTAGAATTTCCTCAGGGCTTCTCTCCTGTAAATGGGGGTGTTCTATCCCATCTAAAATGAAGTTACGGCAGCAGCGAGGTAGAATCCCCAAGCAAATTCCCAGCGCAAGGTTATTGATTGTTGTAGAGGCCTGCTGCCTGCAGTAGTGTCCACTGTAAATTGTGGACTCCCCATACCTTCTGTGCTCTTAATCATTCTTCCTCATAACAAAACACCTGCCAAGGACTACTAAGGTCATGCTATCAGGTAGAGAATTGCTCAATACTATTCAGTTCTTCTTCTAATGTGGCAATGATTTGAAACATCTTATGCTAAACTCACTTCACACCAGGCCTGGCCGAGTACAAAATTATCACCTTCACTCCATCATGTTGCTTAGTCACGCTACTCGAGGCAGGAGAGGGAAAAATGGGTACAGGGCCAGAGGATAAATGAGACACATAATTTGCAGAAGATACAACTCCAAGCAATGGTCAACCTTTTGGACATGGGGGTCAGCCTTGGCTCAGTTAGCAACACTCCTGCCTCAGAGATAAAGGCTCATGGGTTCGAACCCTGAGCAATAATCCAGGCTGACACTCTGATGTAGCACTGAGGGGATCTTGCACTGTAGGAGGAGCCATATTCTCAGGTGAATGTAAAATATCCCAAAGCTCTGTTCAAAGAAAAGCCTGAAATCCTTTTAGTGTTAACGCTTATTCCTCAGCTATCACCACTACCAATAACATGGTGTCATTTGTAAAAAGCTGCTTTGCATAAATTGGCTGCTGTGTTTCCCTATATTTTAAATTTCAATTTTAAAACAAATGAACATAAGAATTAGGAGCAGGAGTAGGCTACTCAGCCCCTAAAAGTAGTTTGCGAAGCACTTTAGGACGTGATGTGAAACACATTATGTAAATACAAGGCATTGCTTTATTAGGTTATAAAGCCCTTAAGCAAAAATTGTCTTTCTTGAATGATCTTTGGAGCCAATTTTCCAACTTCACATTTCTGGATTTTTGCCTGCTCAGAGTACAGAAACAATACCTGTTGGAAATTCAGGCAATGTTATCCATGATTTTCCAATCAATTCAGGAAATGTGTCAGGATTTCCAAACATTAGTCCCAGCAGGCAAGGCTGTGAATGTAAAGTTAGAAACTTACCCCAATTAGGTAATTTTTTAGAGGTTTTTGAATTCTCGAAGCAGTGTTGACCACAGTTAAAAGTTCATTACCAGTGTATATTGATAATATTGCAAATGCCTACTAAAGTTAGCAACAAGAAAACTATGGCCACTGACACAAATGGAAAGGGGGAAAATATAATAGATGGAGAAGGTGTTAGAGAGAGACCTGCTTTGATTCCAGGTTAATGGGCTTGTCGCCTATTTTACAGAACTAAAATGCAGATCAAAGTTGTCAATTGAAAGATCTGACCGCATACAATTCCACGACTGCAATAGGGTAAAAAACAGGGAAAAATGTAAATAAAAGCCCAAGATGAACAGCTGAACAAGAAGATATGGAAGCATAAAGCATCTTTTTACATGCAGAAATCGATGACTAATAATCTATTCAGACCCCTTTTTCCAGGAATCTGAAATTGGAGAGAACTAGTGCATTGTATGTCTTTAAAATCAGGGTAGGCAATGGTGTAGTGGTATTGTCACTGGACTAGTAATCCAGAGACCCAGGGTAATGCTCTGGGGACCTGGGTTTGAATCCCAGAGCAGCTGGAGAAATTTGAATTCAATAAATATCTGGAATTAAAAGTCTAACGATGGGTTACTTGTTGCATGATTCCTAGCCTCTGGCCTGCTATTGCAACCACAGTATTTATATGGCCAGTTCAGTTTCTGGTCAATGATAACCCCCAGGATGTTGATAGTGGGGAATTCAGTGATGGTAATGCCATTGAACATCAAGGGGCGATGGTTGGGTTCTCTGTTGTTGGAGATGGCCATTGCCTGACACTGTGGTGCGAATGTTACTTGCCACTTTTCAAGCTCCATATTGTCCAGGTCTTGCTGAATTTGGACATGGACTGCTTCAGTATCTGACGAGTCACGAATGGTGCTGAACTTGGTGCAATCGTCAGTGAACGTCCCCATTTCTGACCTTATGATGAGAGGAAGGTCATTGATGAAGCAGCTGGATTTGGTTGGGCCGAGGACACTACCCAGGTTGACACCTCATTTTTAGGTGTGCCTGGTGCTGCTCCTGGCATGCCTTCCTGCACTCTTCATTGAACCAAGGTTGATCCCCTGGCTTGATGGTAATGGTAGAGTAGGGGATATGCCGGGCCAAGAGGTTACAGACTGTGGAGTACAATCCTGCTGCTGCTGATGGCCCACAGCACCTCATGGATGCTCAGTCTTGAGTTGCTAGATTTGTTCAAATTCTATCCCATTTAACATGGTGATAATGCCACACAACACAACGGAGGTTATCCTCAATGTGAAGGCGGGACTTCATCTCCACAATGACTGTGCGGTGGTCACTCCTAACGATGCTGTCATGGACAGATGCATCTGTGGCAGGCAGGTAGGTGAGGATGAGGTCAAGTATGTTTTTCCCTCTCGTTGGTTCCCTCACCACCTGCTGCAGACCCAGTCCAGCAGCTATGTCGTTTAGGACTCAGCCAGCTCGGTCGGTAGTGGTGCAACTGAGCATCTCTTGGTGATGGACATTGAAGACCCCCATCCAGAGTACATTCTGCGCCCTTACCACCCTCAGTTCTTCCTCTAATTGTCGATTGTTGTAACAACCCATCTGGTTCACTAATGCCCTTTAGGGAAGGAAATCTGCCATCCTTATCTGGTCTGGCCTACACGTGACTCCAGACCGACAGCAATGTGGTTGACTCTTAAATGGCCTAGCAAGCCATTTAGATGTAAAAAACTGCTACAAAGTCACAAAAAAGGAATGAAACCGAATGGACCACCGCATCGACCTAGGCACCGGAAACAACAATGGCAATTTCAGCCCTGTCAACCCTGCAAAGTCCTCCTTACTAACATCTGGGGGTTTGTGCCAAAATTAGGAGAGCTGTCTCACAGACTAGTCCAGCAACATAGTCATCCTCGCGGAATCATACCTTTCAGATAATGTCCCAGACACCATCCCTGGATATGTCCTGTCCCACCGACAGGACAGGCCCAGCAGAAGTAGTAGCACAGTGGTATACAATTGGGAGGGAGTTTTCCTGGGAGTCCTCAACATTGACTCCGGACCTCATGATTTCTCATGGCATCAGCTCAAATATGGGCAAGGAAACCTCCTGCTGATTATCACGCACCGCCCTCCCTTAGCTGATGAATCAGTACTCCTCCATTCTGAATACCATTTGGAAGAAGCACTGAGGGTGACAAGGGCGCAGAATGTACTCTGGGTGGGGAAATTCAATGTCCATCACCAATAGTGGCTCGGTAGCACCACTACTGACCGAGCTGGCCGAGTCCTAAATGACATAGCTGCTAGACTGGGTTGCAGCAGGTGGTGAGGGAACCAACAAGAGAGAAAAACATACTTGGCCTCATCCTCACCAACCTGCCTGCCGCAGATGCATCTGTCCATGACAGTATCGGTAAGAGTGACCGCCGCACAGTCATTGTGGAGACAAAGTCCCGCCTTCACATTGAGGATACCCTCCGTTGTGTTGTGTGGCACTACCACCGTGTTAAATGGGATAGATTTCGAACAGATCTAGCAACTCAAGACTGGGCATCCATGAGGCGCTGTGGGCCATCAGCAGCAGCAGAATTGTACTCAAACACAATCTGTAACCTCATGGCCCACTATATCCCCTACTCTACCATTACCATCATGCCAGGGGATCAACCTTGGTTCAATGAAGAGTGCAGGAGGGCATGCCAGGAGCAGCACCAGGCATAGCTAAAAATTAGGTGTCAACCTAGGTGGTGTCCTCGGCCCAACCATCTTCAGCTGCTTCATCAATGACCTTCCTCCCATCATAAGGTCTGAAATGGGGATGTTCACTGATGATTGCACAATGTTCAGCATCATTCGTGACTCCTCAGGTACTGAAGCAGTCCATGTCCAAATGCAGCAAGAGCTGGACAATATCCAGGCTTGGGCTGACAAGTGGAAATTAACATTCATGCCACACAAGTGTCAGGCAATGACCATCTCCAACAAGAGAGAATCCAACCATCGCCCCTTGATGTTCAATGGCATTACCATCACTAAATCCCCCACTATCAACGTCCTGGGGGTTACCATTGACTGGAAACTGAACTGGACTAGCCATATAAATACTGTGGCTGCAAGAGCAGGTCAGAGACTAGGAATACTAGACAACGAGTAACCCACCTCCTGACTCCCCAAAGCCTGTCCACCATCTACAAGGCACAAGTCAGGAGTGTGATGGAATACTCTCCACTTGCCTGGATGAGTGCAGCTCCCACAACACTCAAGAAGCTTGACACCATCCTGGACAGAGCAGCCTGCTTGATTGGCACCACATCCACAAACATTCACTCACTCTACCACCAATGCACAGTAGCAGCAGTGTGTACCGTCAACAAGATGCACTGCAGGAATTAACCAAGGCTCCTTTGACAGCACCTTCCAAACCCACGACCATTACCATCTAGAAGAACAAGGGCAGCAGGTAGATGGGAACACCACCACCTGGGAATTCCCCTCCTAGTCACTTACCTTCCTGACTTGGAAATATATCGCCGTTCCTTCACTGTCATTGGGTCAAAATCCTGGAACTCCCTTCCTAACAGCACTGTGGGTGTACCTACACAACATGAACTGCAGCGGTTCAAGAAGGCAGCTCACCACCACCTTCTCAAGGGCAACTAGGGATGGGCAATACATGCTAGCCCAGCCAGCGAAGCCCATGTCCCGTGAATAATTTTTTAAAAACATTGCTTTCAAAATCATCCAGTATTTACTAAATATTCTGGTGGCAGTGGTAGAACACCAATGATGCACTAACCTTTATTTCTTATTACGTTTTCAGGCTACTGAATTGAGCGAGTATAGATTCTGTCTATACATCAATGGAATGCTAGTGGCTCATTAGACAGTTAAAAGAGTAATAGATTTAATAGCGGGAAGACTTCATAAGATGTGAATGAAGAAATAACTCCACATTTATTTAATTTTTTACTGTTTCGTTTTCATCAGTAAAAATAAAATGTTTAATTGGATATATCAATTCTTTTGTCTGACATTTTGATTCTCTCTCATCTGTTTCTCTTACCCTTGCTTAAAGGAAGGCTCTCTTCCTTTAAATAATTACACATCCACAAATATGGAGATTGATGAACAAATGGTTTGGAATGTTTTGCAGATGCAATGGCTGGAATTTTCCGCTCTTGCCCATGGTGGGAAACGTCATGGGCAGGACCAGAACATTTGGAGAGGCAGCCAAACATCTATTAACTTTCAGTGGGAATTTCCGGTCCCGCCCGTGTCAAAGAATGAAAATAATGAAATGTACTGAATCAAGTAGATCAACCAATTCTGAATAACAATATTAGTGATTTCAAATAAAAAGAGAAACCTTTTACTACATCAGGACAGGCTGATCTGTTGCTACTTGTTCCGTTGCTACTTGTTCAAAACTTGGTCTCGTCTCTGAAGAGTGTTGCTCATTCTCATTATTTCAAACTAGGGGAAGTAAACTATATGTAGCCACCTTTACAGTTCAATAGTTTAATTCTTAATCAAATGAAGAGACAAAAATGTGCCCAAGATTAAATCATCTCTAAAGCAAAATCAAATATGGTTAATGATGTAAGCAATTTATACAGATTCACTTTAATTATGACCAAATGTGAACCTGATGTTTGGATGCTTATAAAGTAGGGAGGAAAAGGTAATGCAATGCACAGTGGCAGATGGGTTGAGGTTGAACTTAAAAGTTGCGTTTGTTCTGTAACAGGACACTGCCAAGCCTTAACATCAGAAAAGCCTCCAGTGTGCGGTTCTCAATTCCCAGATAATCACATCAGCTCCTTCCACAGAGCCTGAGGCTTTGATTCCGATGGAGGAAGTGGCTGGCTGGTGATTTAACCTGTCAATAAATCTCACTGTTCAAAGCAAGTTTAACCCATTATTTCCCACATGTCACAGAATCTCTTTCCTGCTAGAGGCATTTCAATAGACGGACCAGTAAGTCAGCCTATTTGATTATTGAGTGAAAAAATATCAGAAAACCTGTATTTGGAGTGCTCCAATTGGTTCCAGGAGTTTTGCTCCATGGAAGTGATGGGAAAAAAAGAACAAAAATGTTAACAGTCAATTCTTAAAAGGCCGTTTAATTCTGCAAGATTGGGCAGGCGTCTCACGTGGGACATTGTCAGAGAATTTGCTGATTGCTATCTTTAATTTTATTGTTTTACAAGCATATCCACAGATCCCTGAAGGTAGCAGGGCAGGTAGATAAGGTGGTTAAGAAGGTATATGGAATACTTGCCTTTATTAGCTGAGGCATAGAATACAAGAGCAGGGAGGTTATGCCGGAACTGTATAAAACGCTGGTTAGGTCACAACTGGAGTACTGCATGCAGTTCTGGTCACCACATGATAGGAAGTATGTGATTGCACTGGAGAGGATGCAGAGGAAATTCATCAGGATGCTGCCTGGGCTGGAGGGTCTGAGCTATGAGGAAAGATTGGATAGGCTGGGGTTATTTTCCTTGGAGCAGCGAAGGTTGAGGGAGACCTGGTAGAGATGTATAAGATTATGAGGGACAGAGAGAGAGGGATAGGAAGGCACTTTTTCCATTAGTAGAGGGGTCAATAACCAGGGGGCATAGATTTAAGATAAGAGGTAGAAGGCTAAGAGGGGAGTTAAGGAGAATTTATTTCACCCAGAGGGTGATGGGAGTCTGGAACTTACTGCTTGAAAGGGTGGTTGAGTCAGAAACTCTCGTAACATTGAAGAAGTATTTAGATACTCACTTGCATTGCCATAGCCTCCAGGGCTATGGGCCAAGCACTGGAAAATGGGATTAGTGTAGTCAGGCCTTTGTTGACTGGTGGGGACACGATGGGCCGAATGGCCTCCTTCTGAACTATAAATGTCTATGAAGAAAGCAGAAGACCAGCAAAGGCTCTGCAGTCCACCTGGCCAGTCTCAAAAAACAAATGTTTCTCAGTCTCCCATTCCCTCAAATATTGATGTAATTACTGCTTCACAGTTGATTTTCAGTCACAGGACTGGGAAATTTCACCTTTGAAATTTGTCAAATGTTGACATCTTTGGGTTCCAAGCCTCAGTGTGATTCAGTGGCTATACACAGAAGCTCTATGAAGGTTGGGTTGGGTTGGAGTTAGCTGTGATGCCCCCACTTAACTCACTTCTGACTGATTCAGAGTTCAAAGATATTCATGAGACGTGGCCAAATAAGCAAAGGTACAAGGGGGGTGCTGCTGTTGTGTGGGATCATGCCCAAAATGAAAAACCAATTTAAGGAGAAAAGGAGTCAGATAAAAGTGGAAAAGATTGATGCAAGTTAAAAAGGTTATTTTAACTCATTAAAGTTGCAATATTATTTAAAATCTTTTGTCTGCAAGTAAATGGATTATGAAAGATGGTGAAGAAGATGGTGAATACAGGCGCAGCTCCATAAGAATGTCATGCTTTCTACTATTTACCTATAAAAGAAAAAAACATGTAATGTGGGAAATTTGTGCAGTCTTTACAACCAGGAGCTTGAGTTGGGGAGGAAGAGCGCAGAAAGCATCGTAATCTCTGCGACACAACTGCCAATTGCAGGATAATTGCTGGGCCTGGATTTAATCAACCAGAGTAATTGTTGCACACACTCTATCATTACGAAGCTTTCCTCAATCAATGGGAACTTAATGAATACGTGCAGAATAACATCAGGTTTTAGATACAATTTTTATAGTTGTTAAATATGACTAGAAAAGTGTGTAGAAGGCTATATCATTTTTGTAAAGTAGCATTTTACCATAAACCGTTTTCCTTCAAACAAAAGATTCTAAATAATTTCGCAACTTCAGTGAATTAAAAATAACATTTTCACCCCACTACAATTGTTTTTCCAGCAGCTGTTTTCTGACTCCTCCTCTTAAATTGGTGATTCATTTTGGATATGACTCCACAAACAACCGCAGCGCTCTTGTACTCCTAACGTTCATTGCACCAATGAAAACCGTTGGAAAAACCTGCGGTGCCTATAGCACCCTTATTAAAATGTCTCTCCCCAAATGTTAACCTACATTTTCACTACTCATGCATCGATAGACTACCATTTTCTGCACGCACTTCTGTCTTAAACATTTCAACATTTCTATTTTTCAATTTTATTTTTTAAAAAAGAGAATCTATTGTTAGTGCTTGGCATACTACCCGCAGCTGAAAATCTTCACATGTGGGATTCGCCCAAAGTTGATAGCTCTGAATAAATCTGAATTTGTGAAACTGTAGGTGGTTGCCAGGCTGGAAACAATGTCGAGACATTTGGTTGCTTCAGAGGCTCCAATGGCAGAGCCACAAGACCCTTAACATGATGGGAATTCAACTTCAGTTGCCCTCAACACATCTTCCTATTTCTTTGTGAAGCTTCTTAAGCTAGTGTGCTATGCAGTGGCCAAGAACTTCACCGAGGAACGAAAATGCACAGACTACTCCTGTTTCATCATGTCAAATAACAGACATGTTCCCTGATTCGCGCTGCTATTGCTTTCAAAAGAGATGGTCCACAGTTTTAAAAGAACATTAATTCCTTCTGTGATAACACAGAACCAGCTTCCTGTGAGCTTCCCCTATCAATTTTAAGAGTTTTCCTGAAAATAATTTAGTAAAAACAGAGAGCTTGACTTTTAAGATTCTTTCAACGGAAACAAAGCTCATATACACTGATGTCATGTATATCTTATAATGTCACACTGGTATTTTCAGAGCACTTGCAATGACCCATAAATGTCTAGCTTCATTCGGAAATATCCAACGGAACTCAGGGTTAACGCCTCATATATGTCAATCTTGCTGCCACCAGGGACAAAGATAAATAGCGGTTGAGTTGAAGTCATTGCAAATTGTTAGAAATTTTAGAAACTTGCCTTTGAAAGTTGAAAGATGAGCAGGAACTAGCTACAGGATTACTGGGAGAAGCTAAGGTTGATTCTTTCCTTTTGCAGAAGAACAACCATCATGTTTTTGGAAAGGAAACTGCCTTAAGGCAGAAGTCCACAGACAGCTATTTTAAAGAAAATAAATCTTTTTTCTCTCTCTCTTTCTCTCTCTCTCACTATGCTTATGTCAACAACAAATAAGGAACTTTGCCACTGCGGTTACATTTTGATTCGGAGCCAGCACTGGGAAATAGTGTACTGTTCCAATTGTGCACCTATTCAGAATTAAGCACCCCCAGGTAAGATGTTCTATAGAGAAAAGATCCTTGTACTCTGCCGAACAATGACTCTCATCTTCAACCATAGAAGAGCAATCCCTAATGCACTAATGTAATTATTTCCATTTCCCAAGCCAACACTCTTTGTGGTCTCTGTGGCTGCCAATTTGTTGCTGCATGGGAAATTTTATGCTGTGTATTCTAACACACTGGAACTAGGTTAAGACGAGCCAAGCACATTTCACTTAGGACTCTTACAGTCAGCAAAGAGAGACTTTCATCCATCTGTCTTATCTGGATTTACACCCAGCCTTTGGCATTAAGGGACAGCATGTGGAGCCAATGCAGCGTCCAGTCCTCCATTAAAAGTGTATATTTTAAATATAAACCTCCTTTTCAGGAATAAATATATTATACAAATAACACAATGAAATTACAAAATGTTCAAAGCCAGGTCATTAAAAACTTTGCCTTTGTTCATGGCAAATGTTTCACTCTCCTGGACATTTGTTTTGATTTCTTGAGATTTCTTTAAAGAACAGCCACAGACTCAGATTACACAGGGGGGAAAGGTGGGCTTTTCCCCCCCTTTCGTATTAATTACTAACTCTATCCATTCAATCACCTTTTAGTCACAAATGTTTTGCGTTATTTTTACCTTTTCTTGTGAAAAAAATATTTTTAAAATAATGACACGTACTACATTCCAGTGTAGTTCAAAAGCCAGTCAGCATACAGGAAAAACTAAAAACAATCAAGCAGATGGAAGATTGTGAATTAGTATTTTGTAGGGCATTATTTTCACAAGTCCCTTTCTTAGGAGAGCTCCAGAACCAGAGCTATAAATGAACCTCAGCCATGCCATTCAGTTACAGAGCGCTCCTAGTGGTTACACTACAAATGTGAACTCCAATTTGTGGCAGTAACCGGACTATAGTAGCACAGCCCCCTCCCTGCGATCCATCACCATCACTCACCTATGGCCTCATGAGATCCAGCAACAATACTTGGCCTCTGGTGTGTGTAGTACCTCCCTGGTGACGCTGACATTCAATAGAGCTACTGACCTCTGATGGCTAACAGCCATCCTTGACCCGGGGAAGGCCCGCCGCTACCCAGTTAAGTACCTGAATGGCACTCAATTTAACAGGCCTTCCTTCAAAGGGACAACACAGGGCTCTCGCCAGCTCTCCAGGCAGCAGGTGAGACCCTGCCATCTCCATGAAATACTGCCCAGAGGGGCATTTGCCAGAGGTTTTAAATGAAACGTATCTCTGATTAGTCAATCATGCAGTCTGTTGAATCAGTTCAATAAAGTGGTCCTAAACAAAGAAATAAAATCTGCAAAAACTGCAAGATATTAGAACCAATATTAAAGCTGCCTGGGAGACACTCATGAATCTGGGATACTTGGGGATAGGATTTCCATTTACAATGATGTTTGTGTACAGAAGGTGGGAGACAAGTCGAGTGTGCTCAATAGGGCAAGTCAGATAATAAGCTTTCGCATAGAAAGGAGGCTAACAATGCCTGGCAGAATAGTAAATTGATTGTGTATAAAAAAATATTAAACAATCTGGTGCTGTTAAAAGAATGACTGCACTCTTTGCTGAAGGCCAAGTAAAGTTGATTCAGTTGTAAAAAGAGCCTGCATAGTTTGTCCAAATGGATTACAAATAAGCAGAGGAGTGTACACCGAGACTGATGTGTTGGAGGCCTGCCAACACCGAAAGATCAATGACAAAATATGGCTCAAATACACCAAAGAATCAACCATTAAACCCCCACAACCTAATATTCAAAACATCTGAAATCTGATTTGAAAAAAGTAAGGGCTGGGGGCGGGGGGGGCTGGGGGCAAAGTCACCTATAGCATATGTTAATGATTTTTCAATTTGCATCCTGTTTGGCTGAATTGTCCATTGTAAAGATGCCAGTAATGAACTAACATTGCTTAATTTATTTAAACACACACAATTGTACGAGACAAAAGGATCATTTGCATCAAGTACAATCTATGAATAAGGGACTTTCAAAAGTAAAAGTCAAGAACAGGATAATTTAGACTGGCTGATTAATCTGTTGATTGATGTTTAATTGACACAGCTTCTTTTGCCTGAGGGCAATTCTTTCTGTTGGTCCTGAGATGCTGGGAAAGAGAGAAGGTTTTTGTTTCATGCTGCAATTAAAGTTTGGGGCCTCCTGTATGACTCCATGCTACCATTACCCTCACCTCCTTTGACAGGCCTTTGTGCAAGACCCAATTCATTCATATTAAAGTTTGTTTACATTAAAGGTTAATATACTCCAGCAGAAAATGTGCCTGCAGCTGTCTACCACAGAGATTTTACAAATAAAATGGATATCACATCTCTTTTATATTCTCCACCTGAGCTGGAAGTTAGTGCTGAATGAGCAGAAAAGTCACAGCATACAGTCTCATATCCTGAAGAGGTCAGGGTTAAAAAACAAACTACTGACACTACTGTAATAAAAAAAAGCTTGGTCAAGGCATGAAGGTAAAACTATTTTTAATAAACCTGAAAATTCATTAATTTTGTATTTTCCAGAAACTAAACAGAACAGAATAAGTACTTAATTTATAAACAGTAATTTGTGACCTTTTTTTGATGTATCTCTTCATACAGTTGTCTCTATGTTTGTCTCTCACTCTCTAAATCTTCCATCTCCCCATACCTCTTTGTCTTTTGTGAATTTTAAACGGAGGTCTTTAGTTGCTGGCTCCCCTAGTGCAACACCTTGCTGACAGCCACATCAATATAAAGCTGCCAGATTTTCTGAAACCAGTGATCCGGAGGTGCTGTTTATTATTGATTGTAGTTGCTCTTCCTCATTGGAAGTGCTGGTGACATTATTATGCCTTACCTGCACGCTATTCTCTCTGTAGCGAGGTTTTAATGTCACCACATCGTGCATTTGCAAAATGACATGGACCATCAGTACATGTGTAGAATGGTAGGCTCCACACATTGCAGGTTTCAGGAAGACCAAATGCATAGTATACAGACAAATTAAGATGGCTCATCGCTGGCTCAGTTTCCCAAAACTGAGGCTGGAATATAAAAATTCCTTTTCCCACATTCTTTCTCTATGTTTCCCATACTATTTTTCTCATTATCCTCCCTGATCCTTTCTTCCTCTTCAGATACTGTTGTATTTAATGCTTCTGGTTGTGCACTACCAAGGTGTGTGGGTCAACCATTTTGTCATCAAAGTAAGGGAACCAGTTTTAGCAAGTAAAAGCAGAGAGTCTGCATATAAACATCAGCCTTCCATGATCCAAACAACAGAAGGACTAAATGCGTAAGTGGCTTTTCTGTAGCTTTGCTGCCTCTTTCCGTTGCATTCGTGCTTCCCCCTCTCAATATTTCATCTTCTCTTTCTTTATGTCCCACCCTATTTCCTCTAACATCCCAATGAAGCCTGGATACAGTCTTAGGGGCTCCCTCTCCTTGTGGCATAGAACTAATCTTATCTTCCCTTGTTATAAAGGTTAAAGGTTCTCCTCTTGGGCATCAGCCAAATCCTCAAACATGCTTCAGAAGAGCGGGACCACTACAGAAGTCTCCAAGAGAGGAAATGTGCATAATGGAATTGGACTTGGATAGGGAGAATAATATGGGGCATGGAGTAGTTGATTGGTCCTTGGTGACCACATGACCAATAATACATTCATAGGTATGTGGTTACATCAGATCATCAAGATGTCTGAAAATGGCCATAAGCTTTTTTTCATCTGTCCACGAGATGTGGGTATTGCTGTCTAGACCAGTATTTATTGCCCATCCCTAATTGCCATTGAGAAGGTTGTGGTGAGTCGCCTTCTTGAACAGCTGCAGTCCATGTGGTGTAGGTACACCTACAGTGCTGTTAGGACAGTGAAGGAACAGCAATATATTTCCAAGTCAGGGTGGTATGTGGCTTGGAGGGGAACTTGCAGGTGGTGGTGTTCCCATGTTTCTGCTGCCCTTGTCCTTCAAGGATGGACAAGGTGGTAGAGATCGCAGCTTTGGAAGATATTGTCGAAGGAACCTTGGTGAGTTGCTTTTATAGCTAACAATTGCTGTTATTATTACATTTTATAATAGGTATTGATTGTATGATTATAACTAAAATAATTTCATTTTTGAAAGGGCTTACAAAATATTCTTGTCTTATGAAGAATGGTTGAGCAGGTTGGGCCGATACTGAATGAAAGATGCTCTTATTAAAACATATAAGATTCTAAGGAGACATGACTTGGTAGATGTTGAGAGGATGTTTCCCCTCATGAGGGAATCTAGAACTAGGGGGCACAGTTTCAAAGTAAGAGGCCTCCTATTTAAACTGGAGATGAGGAGGGGTTTCTTCTCTCAGAAGGTAACTAATCATTGGAAATCCCTGCCCCAGAGAGCAGTGGAGGCTGGGTCATTGAACGTATTCAAGGCTGAGTTAGATGGATTTTTGGTCTTCAAGGGAGTCAACTATTATGGGAGACAGACAGGAAGGTGGAGTTAAGGCTGCAATAAGATTAGCCATGATCCTATAGAATGCTGAAGCAGGCTCAAGGGGCCAAGTGGCCTCCTCCTGCTCCTATTTCTTATGTTCTTATTCCCAGACAATTAACTATTTCACTGTAGTGGCACTTCTGTACCAAATAAGCTAAATCTTAAATTCATATAGATCAGATAAAACACACTTTGCCTTTATCTAGATTGGGCTCATCTAGCCCAATAAATCTAATCTAAAAGTATAGTTTTCATATCTGCAATTTACTTATAAATCAAACATGCATCATGAGCTTATATGTACTCAAGACTGGTGCTGAAAACTGAGAAGTAAGCTGAAGCTGATAATGGAGCTTGAAGCCAGGAAGCAGCATGCCTGATGCTGAATCTGGAATAGATAACAGGTCAGTAGTGAAGCTTGCATCACAAGACTAGATAGAGAAAAGTGGGATGAAGTGATATAAAGCAAGAGTGGCTACAGTTAGGAATTGAGTCCCAGGGTCACTCTGAGCAAGAGTGATGAATTCAGAGAAAGCTCATTACAAAGGGTCTCCATTGGAATATTAAGGATTAGTCTTTGGTTATGAGGTAATCGGTACTATTTGAGATAACAAATGGATATAAAGGACAACTGGAATTTTATGCATCTAGATTTTGGATATCTTTCTTTGTGGTTAAGGAGTGATAAATATCCAAAATTACTGGGGTCTTTCTTTTGCTGGTTATTTTATATCTTTTGTAATTCGATTAAACATTCTACGTTTTCTTATTCCATGAAGTTCTATGACATGGAGTGCAGAGCTAGATCAAATTCAGCAATCTTCCAGTAATGTATACTGTAGCAGATTTCTCTCCTCTTTGTTCTCCTATTAACTTCCACACAGCCATGGCAACTGCCCCACCATCTGTCGGTAGGTAATATGTCCAAAACAGTCGTGGTGATGCACGGCTAGCAGGTGTGCCACTTCTGGTTCATATTGAACAGGACTGATATTGCTACCAGTTTTGTCATATATAGCTAGAGAAATCTATCTCATAATCATTAAGATTAAATTTTAACTTCATTCTATGCCAAAATTATAATTGAAAAGACCTACATGAAAGAAACTTACTCATCATTTTAGTATGATTTAAATTGGAAGTAATCCATGCAGTTCCCCTAACGGTAACTTTGAATAGATGTCAGCGATCACTACCACTTATTGGAATTATCCTTTACACAGTAATAAGTGGTATTTATATTGTATGTAACAATGCGTCCCTCGATTCTTTACAAGAACAGCACTGGACATCATGCAGTGGAGAAGTTAGGAAATGGCCACATTCAAAAAATTATGTTTTATGAGGCTTTTGAAAAGAAAGATAGCACTACAAGGAGACTTAGTGAGAAAGTTCCAGATTACAGGGGTATGATAACTGGTGGTCATCAGAAGAGATTGGGAGTGCACATCTGACCAGAGTCAAAAAAGCAGGCTGGATGTTTTGGGGAACCATAAGAAGGGAATAAATCACGGTGATAGAGGGATTACAGGCATTTAAAATTAAGGTTTCAATGGAAGCAAAATAAAAGAATGTAGATGGCTATTGTCCAGAGGTTGAAGTAAGTTATGTTGGCAATTGACCAGATGTGGGTTTTCAGCTCAGGACAATGTTGAGGATGATAGCAGTTCAGTCTAAGCAAACTAGCCTGAAAGGAAGGTGTAACCCCAGGCACCATCTGTAATCAGAAATTAAAGGCCTGGATTTTCACAACCGTAAGGAAATGCTGGACAAGCCCAAGATTCAGAAATCCCACCTCCTCCAAACATAGCACATCCCATTTTCGCCAGGGCAGGAATGGGCCTAGGTTGGAATTCACGCATGTGCATTTCGTGGAGGAAGCTGCCCATTTAAATCAGCAGCTGCCTCTACTCGTGGGGTTTTGGTGAGGTAGGTGTGTGAAACACGATATGCTAGGAGCAGGTCTGAACTTTTGGAGTCTTGTGGAGAGGTGGGGTACCTTTTTGGAGAGGTAGGGTACCCCTTTGGATATGGTCCCAGGACAGCTTTGGGGAAGGTCATGTGCCTTTAGGGGAAGTTAGGTGTCCCTTCGGATTGTTAAAAGTAGGCATGAATGTGCATAAAAATTGTATTAATTAATTAACTGTCAAGCTCATTGGAACTGTCAAAAGTGTCTTAATAAACTGTCAGAAGCAACTGTCAAAAGTGACAAAAAGAACTGTCAAAAGTAACTGTCAAGCTGTCAAGGCATTTAAAACTCCTTTAAATCTTTGAAAAACTGTCTGGCATGTTTTTTTAAAAAATCCTTGCTATTTTACCCTGTTGATATAAGCCTGAGGGATACCATTACTGGATTAGTGCTGCATGACTCATTTCACAACCTTCAATTTTCACAGTAGGGTGCCTTCCATTTCACAGTTTGATTGGCAGCTCCAAGTGGCTATAGACGCTTTGAAGTGAGATTGTGATTTCCAATGTTTATCTTTATAAGGAATTAAGCATTTCAATCAAATGTTTGTTTTAGAAGAATGTAGTTGAAGGAATGCAAATGTCCTGAAAGATTTTTTAATGAATTTTATGTATTTAATGCATAAAATTTTTTAATTTTTTAATTCTTTAAATAGTGAATTTATAAATAGGCACTTAGAAATTCATTTTATTTAATCTCACCCTGGCTCCTCAGATCTAACCATGATATTGGGTGAGGTGGCATGGTAGGTGTAAGGGCCAAGTGTGGAAAGTCGGGGGGTGGGGGGCATGGGTTGAGATGAGTTCGCACTAAGGTGCCATAGGGGCTATAAAGGGCAATGGCAGGTGTGGGTGGGAAGAAGGGCATGAGGTGACATGGAGGGTATGAGTGGCCAAGGGGATTGGGTGTGGGTGCATGGGTTGTCAACAGATAGGACAAGGGGAGTGTGAAAGATTGAGAGCATGTGAGGTGTGAGGGCTGTTTTATGTTTTAATGTCTTTTTTAAACATCAACACACTTCCAGAGCACAGAGACAGGCTTTCCGCCCAGCCTGTCTGCACACATGGCAGCCTCTTGCACTCGTTCTGAGGGTGGCTCCAGAGAACCCCAACACTGTGGAACGAAAAGTTCCAACTTCGAGGCACTTTTTTCTCGGGCCCGATTTGTGGAGCCAGAAAAGTCCAGGCCAGAGTCTCACTTCCCAAAAATTTCTCCAGTGGTTCAGATGGTAAATGAGCCCAGATTGAATGAAAGTCATTACAAACCAGGAAGGTCTCCAGTCTGAGTGAACGCACCCTAACTGGAGGCAGTGATATGAGTGCCCCAATAGATCATTAAGGACCGTAAGAGAAAAACAGATGAGCCAGGCTTGCTGGTCATTAACACTATTCCATGGCTTTCTGCTGGAAAGTACGTGTGTGGATGTTGAACAAGTTCACTTTCTAATTTAGCTATAATGTCCCAAGAATTGAATAACCTGTCAAAACTCACCATCTGGTCTCATACATGAAGAAGCCTTTCAGCAAAAATTGGAGGGAGGCCAACACCCATTAATCACATAATGAATTATGTGCTGTCCCTTTTCAATTGCTCCATACATTTCTCCACTGACATATTTGGTAAATACCAATATAGATAATTTTATTTGCTGAGGCTTTGCTGAAATCAGGACCATTCTTCAAATAAATCATTTACTTAAAATGGGTAAATAAAGGACTTCATTATTTGAGAATAATACAAAGAAGGAAAATAAAATTGCAATATTCAGTAAGATTGCAACCTTGATGATACTGTTCAGAAATTCTTTTTTTCCATTCAGAACCCTTTTGAGTTTCTTTTTTTTATGTTTTTTGCATTATTCTTGTGAATTTGGACTTAAGCAACCTATCCTAAACCTTAAGTTAATATTGGTTTCCCAGCATCACCAATCCAACTGTGATCAGTGCCCAGCATATTAAGCAGCCAATGACAGTCCCCAGAAGATTCAATACACAACACTGCCTTCTAAACTGCCACTGGGTGACTCTGTACTTGAAGTACTCATTCTCTGGTGTGTAATTCTGATCTGAACTCCCCTGAGCTGAAAATCTGCTTGACTGGGCTCATGCATTTTACATTGAGTTTTTGGCCAGGCTTTAGTCTCCATGTCAGGGTATGAACCGACTAATAAAATTTAACAAACTGCAATCTGTGTAGAGTGACTGCCTCAAATGAAAGCGGTTACAATTTGCAGATCATTCCACCCCCACCACACCCACCCCCAAGCCCCCTCCTAGCCGACCTTTTTGGGGAAACCATTGTTGTACAACTGCTTCTCAGAACTTTTAAGCTTATCTCAAAGTGGGTGGGCAGTTTTTATGGCAACCAGTCAAACATTGTGCAGCGGAAGCTGTATAAATCTCCAGTGATATTTCTCCAACATGCAGAGCTGGATTTGTTTTTTAAGAATTCACAGTCCTCTTCTCTGCTCACAACCTCCAGACTGACCCCGTTCCTGGCACCCAACAGGAGCACCTGTAATGGGAGATGTTGCGCAGACGAACACCTGTTCTCCAGAGGGACTAGGACCAGGAACAGTTTAAAGGAACCTAAGCCAGGTCTGTGACACAAGGGATGAGAGAATAGGCATAGTGGGAAATAACAAATTGCACAATAAACAAGAAATGTTTTTTATTCCTGGTATGACCTTACATATGGAAATCAGACTAAACAAGTAACATTTTTACTAATTGCAAAACCAAGTTTCACCCAACTCTGACCTCTTTTAAAACTGCTAACATCCTGTAGCTTCAACTGATTTTCCAAGTTTCAGAAAGATTATATCTGGGCTCTCAGACACTAGCTAAATAAAATGTTAGATTTGTGGTTCAACAATAACTTTATTGTCTATTCATTGCTAGCTATTTTTGAACTCATCAGAAATTCAGAAATGCCCCCAGGTCAATGAATGCATCAATACTTTTGAGCAGTATAATCTCAATGATCAACTTTCATGATACATCAAATACACAATTTATACGTAATCCGTTCATTGCACTGTTATTTACTTATTTCTAAGTATTACAGATTTAGAAGTTTTCAAAGCATTTCTCCAAAATAATACTGAGATCTTAGAGCTTTACCCACACAGATCGATATATGGGGTGGAAATTGTAGGTTGTAAACAGTAATTTCCTTATGGCCCTCTGACCATAAAAGATGCAGTAGTGTATTTGAGGGTTTAATGGAGTGCATATGCATAGTCACACCTGTGGTGGTGCATTACAGCTGTTTGCTCTCTTGGGTCAAAGATCTATAAGTTATACAAGCGCCAGAGGCTGAAGGGAGACTTTTAAGGCCTTTCACATGAAAGACCATTTGGAACAAAGGAACAAATCACCAGGGTGAGGATTTTGTACTCATTCTACAACCACAATTAAGGTTCTGAAAGTGGGATTATCAGCACTATGTCTTATCGATGTAGTTATCTGATATGTGACATCATTTGTGTCACATAAAAGTGATCATTTGCAGATGGTGTATTTGTGACAGAATTGATGTGGTTTTCTTTTCTGTCCCAAATGGTAAAGATCATAAGAGAGAGACTCCAGAACATATTGTAAATAAAGAAATTGCTGCACTGAATTTACATTTTTCTTTTTGTTTGCAGAAAGACAATGTGAATGGTGAGGAAGAAGACGAAGAAGAATGGTCATTAAAGAAACATTTAATCCTTCATGTGTCCCCCAAAAACATGGGGCTGAATTGTACGCTGAGGGCAGGCTCCCCTGCACCAAAGCGCAAATGTTGGGGGCGAGCCCACCTCTCATCCTGCTTTGATTTTTCAGCTGACGAAGCTTTAATTATTGTGAAGCGAGGTTTTCATCCCTCTTCTAATGAAATCCCGCTTCAGAGAGCTGCTGGCCAATTAGAGGTCAGAGCTCTGCAGTAACTGCAATGCCACCAGGAGCAGTGGCCACTGCCGGTACTGCAGCAGGGTTGGGCAGGACGCCCATGGATGCCCGCAAACTCACGTAAGCCCGGGATCTCGCCAGAGCAGGCTGGAAGGCCTCAGAGAAGTGGGTGGGAGACATGTTGGACAGGGTGGGGGAGGGAGGGTGGATGCAGGGAGGAAATACTGTAGGGAGAGGTCTCTAATTGGCACCGAGAGCCCGGAAAGGAGGAACCCGCCCCATTTTCCTGGCTGGCGACCTGCAGGGTCAAAGCTACCAGACTGCACACTGGGCGCATGCCTCTCCAGCTGACCGATAAATATGAGCAGTGGCAGGATGAGGTCCTTAAGTGGGCATTGATTGCCCATTTAAGGGACTCAACTGGACCACGGGCAGGTGACCCACCCAACGCCTCCTCGGTCACTTGTAAAATCACGGCAGGACTGGCAGACATGCCACTGCTGGCACAGGTCCATCCACCTGCTTTCCCACCCACAGGTGGCCCATAAAACCAGCCCACGGAGTAACATGACAGCACAAACCTATGGCAGCCAGACTTTTCTTAAGTTGATGATGCATCACACTGTGTGCATATCTGTGCATAGCAATGGAAACTTTCTTGCCAATAGAGGTTTCTGAGACCTGCAATAACCAAGCCAATAACTGCACACAACACTGGAGTATAATTCCCATTTGTTCTTGTGTAGGAATAAAACTATGTCCCAAATTGCAGGGCTGATGTGATTTACATGGTCAGATGGCTGACTCAGTAGCACCTGTCTTGATCTGGTATTGCAAGATGGGGTGGTCCATTGCCTCACTGTCCAAGATGAACCTTCCTGACCAACAATTAAAAAAAACTTTAGTGTCTTTGGCTCTGTAAAGAGACATTTCGCGCTAAGGCAGAAAGTAATTGATCTTCTCTTGGAACAATCTGGATAACATTTGATGCATTTCAAAAGGACGCATGCCAGCTCCGAGATGGTTTTAATTCAATTCAAAAACCTGAAGAGCATAAAAGGTGGAATTCCCACACCAGTCTGACCAGGTCCTCAGAGAGGTCAGCTTGACATAATCAGGCAGATGGACAATCCGCACATTGTCCCCTACCAGAAAAAGGGTGGAGAACCCACTGCCTTCCCACCTCTGCCCTGATTAAGTCCAGGGCGGGAAGGCTCGTGGGCAACTAATTCCTACTTAAGAGCCTTATCCCGTTGCCCCAGGGCAGGGCAGGGCAGTCACCACGGGGTCAGCCCAAAAAGCAAACCACGGGCTCTGAGGGCAGGCATTATTCATTGTTAGGCACTCAGTTCCTGATCGAGGGGCCTGGCATTGGAAAGGGGGCAAAGCCCGCTGAGAGCCATCCCCGGCCCTTGCCTCTTAACACCCCCTCTCCCTTAACCCCTCTCCCACCCTCAGCCTCCTGTGGCCTGGGTCCCTTGCTGATCCTGGGTCTTTGTTGGGTACACTGATGGCAGCTACCACTGCTCCCCCTGTGGCACTGCCTGCTATGAGGAGCTGGCGGCCTTTGATTGGCTGGCAGCTCTCGGAGGAGTGGGATTTCTGCCCCCAGGCTCCTTGATCCCGGGGAAGGCCTGCCGCTGGCCACTCAACTGCCTCACTGGCACTTAATATGGTAGGGCTCTCGTCAGCTCTCCAGCTGGTGGGCGAGACCCTGTGGCCTGAACTAAATACTACCCCTAGACTTCCCAGCAAACAGCAATAGTTTCTATCTAACCTATCAGTTCCCCTTAACACCTTGAAAGCTCTGATCAGATCTTAACCTTCTAAGTAACAAGGAATACAACCCTAGTTTGTGTAATCTCTCGTCATGGTTTAACCCGATGGTGTCCAGATATCATTCTGGTAAATCTGTCCTGCGCCCCCTCAAAGCCAATGTATACTTCCTAAGCTATAGTGCCCAGAGCTACCCACAGTACTGCAAGTCTGCTCCAACTAGTAACTAGCTTTCTTTTTAACTAAATTCATTTTGCTTAAATAATAACAGAGAGTGCTGGAAAAACTCAGCAGGCCTGGCAGCATCTGTGCAGAAAGAAACAGGTTTAACGTTTCAAGTCCAATAAAACTTTTCTTATTCTTCTTGTTCCAAAGAAGAGTCATATTGGACTTGAAACATTAACTGTTTCTTTCTTCACAGAGGCTGCCGGATGTGCTGAGTTTTTCCAGCACTTTCTGTTTTTATTTCAGATCTCCACCATCCGCAGTATTTTGCTTTCATTTTTTTTAACTTGTTTCGGGACTTGCAATTTCCTAACTATCCATTTTGGTACTCAATAGTTTAATATATCTACATACATCTGTTATCCGTATATACTAAAAATCCTACAAATAGCTGGCATTGCACGTTAAATGTTTTTCTGGGCATTTTGAGTCAATCAATAAAAGCACTTTCTATTTATATTGTTATATCTCATATTCTTCAACTTGAGGAAAGCCTTAGAAGATTGTTTAAATTAAGTGTTTTATGAGCAGAATATATACATATCAATTTTTTTTCACTCATTCATAGGATGTGGGCTTCGCTGGCTAGGCCAGCATTTATTGCCCATCCCTAATTACCCTTGAAAAGGTGTTGATGAGCTGCCTTTTTGAACTGTCCATGTGCTGTAGGTACACCCACAGTGCTGTTAGGGAGGGAGTTCCAGGATTTTGACTCAGTGACAGTGAAGGAACGGTGATATATTTCCAAGTCAGGACGATGAGTCACTTGGAGGGGAACTTCCAGGTGGTGGTGTTTCCATGCATCTGCTGCCTTTGTCCGTTTAGATGATAGCGGTCGTGGGTTTGGAAAGTGCTGTCTAAGGAGCATTGGTGAGTTCCTGCAGTGCACCTTGTATATGGCACACATCTGAACTATCATGTTAGTGCAGGCTGATTCAGCGTATTTCTTCACTTACTGGGCAAACACAGACAGGTAAAACTTATGGAAGATTCAAAATATGTACAGTTACAAAATTCTGCGCACTGATTTTGTCACCTAATCATGCCTGCCTATTATTGAAGTCCATATGGATAGCTGCACTATGATCACTTCACCTGTCAAATTATAATTCCAAAACTGCAACAACTTCCACCTTGAAAAATTGCAGCGCAGATGTAGTGGCACCAAAGAATAGATGCAGGGAGAAAAGTATCTGAAAGTGTTCGAGGGTGTGAGCCCAGCCCTCTAAACAGCAGCAGTTAGAACTTAGCACACAAAACTCTGACACCAGTAGATGACAAATCAGAACTCTGTTGAGGACCTTAAGGGGTTGTTTGACACCGGTCCTCACACTATCACCACCAGTGCAGAAGCAGAGAATAAAATATTTGGGAAAAATACTGTTAATTTTACATAAAGAGAACCCATCATATAACTGGCGGGTATCACCAAAGGCCAATATGTGAAGGAAGCTCTCACTTGCAACTTTGGCACGGGCTGTTACATAGAGTTGCTCAACACGAACAGAAACTTCAGTAATGAACTGTATCTGACAGATTCATAGGGCAGAATTTTCAGCTCGGCGTGCAGGTGCACGCCCAACCTACTCAAGCGTAAAATAGCGGGTGATGACATCGGGCGAGCATCCCAGCGTCATCCTGTGCTCATGCAACATTTCAGTCGGCGGGCGCACACGAAAGTCGGAAGCGTGCCCGCTGACAATTAATAGGACAATTCAGCCCATTAAAGGTCCAACTGTCCCCAATTTTTCACTGTCCATCCAACCTTACAGTTGGCGGACGGGCGAATCCGCCAGGCGGACTTTGCATTTTTGATGAAACCTCATCCAAAGGGCGGGATGAGGTTTCCGTCATTTAAAAAAAATGTATGGGCAGAATTTTCATCAGGTATATGTTCAGGTGACTGATTCTGATGCATGGGCATTTTTTGTGGATTTTAAAATCTTCATTTATTGCTCTTAAATTATTCAGCCCCCTGAGGCAGCACTCTGCCTTCAGGAAGCTTTCGTTCCACGCTCCCCCCGCATCTGCGCTTATGCCAGCGCCTGCCCTCCTCCCGACCCCCCACTCTGGCAGCGCTGAATATTTCAGCACATGTTTCACGCTGGCTGACCGTTAATTGGCCAGCCAGCGTGAAACTGCGGTCAGGGGCTGATCGCAGGTGACAGCCTGTTCCCTGGCCGCTCCCGGGCCCGCCAATCGCGCCCACACGCCAACCTAAAAATCCTGCCCATACAGAAAGTAACCTGAACAAGAATATTATATCAGTAACGATGCAGCCACCTGATGCTGTGAAGCTATTTGGTGGCATCCAGCACTATAATGTCACTATTGATGTGTGTATTAAGGGCACAAAGAAGGATTAGACTGAAGTCAGTATTGTTCCACAGGTGGTCCAACATTGTTCTTTTGTTATCAAAGTAAGCAAGCCTGTTGTATTTGCAAGAAGCAATACTCAAAGTCCTAGGGGAAGGCAGGATGTGAGAGCAGCTTTATTTCAGAGCCCACACAGTCATTTCAATGGGGCTAAGTGCTATTTCTTCATATGTAATTATACAGTAATTAGTCCAAACACAATGTGGGTTTGTTACTGGAGTTCTAGATGCTGAAAGGCATTTGTCATTTGTTGTGAGCTAGTGATTTAAAAGTGCTGGAATGCACATAGTGAATGAGTCTTGAGGTGGTAAAGTTGACAAAGGCAAAAGAGCAGCAACTACTGCAATCTTCACCAAGAGCTCTAACACACTTTCATATTCAGTGGCTTCTGTGCGGGAAAATTGTCCCAATATTTTCCACAAAACAACTTGGGAATTCATGAGAGGCTTGAACCAGAATATCTAAACGTCCATTGTTACTCTTACGTTTTTGGACACATGCTAATATATATTTGAAGTCTGGAGAGTCTGTAATTAACCCAATGCCACCTTCACATGCAAGTTGTCTGCAGTAATACCACAAAATATTTGCCTCCCTATAGAGTCTGGTCAAATTTGCCATAGATCATAAAGTTGACGGTATTGAGGTTTCTAAATTGTGTTCCTCTGGGAATGAAACAAAGATCTATTGTTGAAGTGATGCAGTTAACTCTCACCAGGGCCTAATTTGAACTTAAAATTAAGTGAAAGCTGATTGCATGAATTAAGCCAACGCATCAGGAGGATTGGCGATGAGGCAGAAGATAGAGCTGGAATTTCTCCAGGGAGGTAATAATTGCCTCCAGTCAGGTTGACCATCAGTAATTAGTTTAGATTAAAGTAAAAGTTTATATATTTAACCAAAATAAATATTACTGACTGCTGGCCCATTCCTTTTTATTAGCACAATGAATTAAAACTGCAGGAGGTTTTGTTGTGGTCGGGCCTGGAGTGGGAAGTTTTATTCAACACCTGGGCTGAATTATCCATAAAGCTGTGAAATGTCCAGCAGCAGTGCTTAATACCACTGTTTTGCTTGTCAGAATCAAGCACTTCAAAGCAATAGCCACTGAGCTCCTGGATACTGTTCCTTTTGTTGCTCTGAGCCCTAGAAAAAACGTCCACTTCTTTTAGTCGATTAACCAGAGGAGTCATGTGGAAATTTACACTAATTCCAACTTCCTCAAGCATGAAAATGTAGCTACACTCCAGTGAAAGGCAAACCCAGGGCACAAAAGTAGTTACTCAATCCGCTGACCCACGCAGCCCCTAAAGCAATCACTGGATGATCTGCAGGATTCCTGCACAGTCCCCTTTTCTACAATGGCTGTCTTACACTCATAAGATGCCATCTGTTGAATGAAACATGTTAAGGTTTTACTGCAGGGTCAACTTTTGCTATTAAATTAATTTACGAGGCTCACTTTGGAGAGGTTGTACAGGGAAACGGGGATGTGTTCTTAGCCTCTCAGTCTTTCTTTGGCTAGAAATGCAAGATTAATGCAGTAGTGGATTTAGAATGGCAATGAAGAGTGTCTAGCTCTTCCTGTGTTTGCTTTATTACTGCTACAAGCCTTCCTGCTGAACTCTTCCTCCCTTTTCCTGCTGATCGCCCACCTCTACCTGTAAGGTGCTGAGGTTTATTTTTATAACAAGGAATGCTAGGTACATGCAAGTTAATGTTGCTCAATGAACAGCTTGGCGTAAAAAGGGTTCCTGTCTGCAGCCATTTTCCATTCTCAAATAGAGACAAAACAAACTGAATTGAGTGTAATGTCCAGTACTTGTGTTATGGACACCACAATATTGGGATTTTCAGTTTTGCAGGCATTCTGGACAGCTGCATTAAACTAATGCTGGCCCTTTTGAATATGTTAAAAAAGGGCCTTGAATCTGTTTAAGGACCTCATCCTGAAATTTATAGTTGTTGAATGTGCAGATGCTGAATCTACTCTGTTTAAATTTACACAACTCAAAGTCCACTTCTTGGAACCCACAGGAGCACACACCGATGCAGAGTAAGCAGCTAACAGGGACTGCGGAGAGGAATCACAGTCACGGAGCGGGGGGGTTGCTCAGACAGAGAAAGCCCATATTTTTCTTCTGGGGTCCAGAGGAGATTTGGATGAGTGTTTAAAATTGCATTTAATTAGACTGACACAGAAACAGACTGGCTAAACATCTCATTCCATTTTAACGTTCCTTTTTTCTGCTTTCCACTGAGGAGCAATCTGTGTAGCGGATAATAAAACTTATGTAGTGGATAGTAATAATTATTAAAGAAACACCAACCAATAAATTAGATTGAACCAGCAGTGGGGCATATTCCCAATACAGTACATATGCTTAACTGAGATTAGTGGCAAGCTTGCAACGAATTGGTCCTCCAGACTCATTAAGATAGCATTGGTTAATTTGTGACAATTCACAGACCCAGAAGCAGCTGACAGGTATGGTGTTGAGAGGAGGGGGTGATGGCAGCAAACTCAGCCAGCTCAGACACAAACTGGGGTCTCAGAAGAGTCTAGGGAAAGAAAATTGTGAGGTGAGCAGGGGATGGAGGGTGACGGGCATTGAGCATTGACCAGAAGTGACCCAGAGTGCTTTTAATGTGGAACCAGGATGATCAAATAAAAGCAAGTTAAAAATCTTTGAACTTACCTCTTGAGTGACAGCAGTCAGCAGGTATATTTGGCAAAGGAGCCTAAAACAGGCATTAAGACCCTGACTTATGTACTTTACACAATGCTAATTTTCAGCAAACAAGCAGGATGCCTAGTGAACTCCTAACCAATTGACCCTTAGCTGCCATTTTTCCACCAGTAAAATGTCATCAAATTTACTAGGCCTGCATGTTAGGTACTAGCATCACATTTATAGGTGTAATTATCCTGATATTTTTTGCATTTTTTTGTAATCAGGACTCATTCATATACCAGAATACACACAAGGCAATGAATAACCTGGAAAAGTTGTTTTAGCCATGCACCATCCATAATATGGATACCATATGCTATTTTGTTTTGCATTAGATAGTAAAGCAACAGGATTCAGGCACACACAACTGCAGCAGGCCAGCATGTTTCTTTAGGTTGCTGTTAATGTAGACACTTCAGAATTGTTTCTGGATATCAACAATCAGTAGACTATCTCACCTCAGCAAGTATGTTCTGGCAACCCTGGTTCAACAAGTGGTCTAACCTTATTAGCAAATTTGCATCCCATTGCTCAACAGGGATCTAAAGCAGCTCCAAAGGATTTGTGTGTCTCACTAATGACAAAATCACATGTACAGCATTATAAAAGTAGGTCAGTTGGAGGGAGATAGTTAGAGAGCAGTCTACTGGGGAGAAAATGTTTCCTTGTGGCAATGGGTTGCATGAGGAGAAATGGATCAATCAAGGCAAAAGTATAAGTGTTGTACATGGGACAGAAGTTTTCTAATGAGAAGCTTTACAATAACAGAAGAGTAGATTTCAGACATGTACAAATTACCCAAAGCCCCTGGTGCATCTTTTTAGGGTATCTGAATCCTTCATTGCATCGCTGCCTTGAAATGAATTCTCCAGTTATTTGACATGTATCATTGACAGCATTAAGAATGGTTGACAGAGTTTATCAACAGGCAACAAATTACAAAAAAGAAATGGTTAAAATATTTCAAAGACTTAGATTTTTCCTTTGATTTCCTTGCGTACTAGTAGACTGATTGTAATTAGTGTCTGTAGTTAGTGCCTCTCACTTGCAATGCATAGAGCACTTCTTATAGATTTGCTCAGTCTCTACCAAAGAAGAAAGTTGTTACTTTTTTTAATGAATTAATCTTGAGTACAACTCAACTGAGACAGTACAGGCCCTTCTGACATTTTTTTTGTAATGTTGAAAATCTGATGCAACACGTCTCATTTCTTGGGCGGGGAGGAGAAACTGTAACTCACCAACACATTAAGAGAAATGTAACTATGGGAAATCTTCTGTAGCTGTAATCAAAATCTGTCTCATTGGGATGTTTTAGTTTGCGATTAGTTTACATCAACAAACTACTGTCAGTAAGTTAAAAAAAAGCCATCTGTTTGAGAATGAACATATGGAGCGAGCTAGTGTCTAAGACATAGACTTAGAATTTTTGGCCAAATTGAGGCTGGAGAGTCTAGTGGAAAGCATAACATCTGTGTCCTGGGATGTATCCTTCTGAAAGAGGACACACAACATTTACTGACTCACTGTGAAAACTGGGAAAGTGCTGTGCTTGAGTCATGGTCAAAGCAGGTGGCCAAGCTGAAAAATTCATCTGGGCAGGATGCATTTTACTCCTAATTTTCTCCACAGAGTCATAAACATTAACTTACAAGTTCTAGGCACAAAACCCAGTCTTCATTATGTGTGTCTCTTATGAAATGTTCTGTCGGATAGTTTATATTTTCTCTCTTTTTAAAGATGTTTTTCACCTTGTAGAAAGTGTTTTTGTCTGTACATTTGTGTGTGCATAATATACATTTACTCAATTCTTTATACCACCACACCTCATTACACCACATGCCCACACCCCACCCCCCAATTCACAAAGAAAGATTTGTACAAAATGCTGTTCGACTTAACACAGTTTTAGTTTGGTATCAGATATATTCAACTCCTGCAATAATGGAAACATAATAAAATCATTTATTCGCATTTCATGCGAAAATAGGTGCAAGCTTAAGCTTTAGTATAACCAGTTAATCCAGTTACCAGATATTCCACAGTCTTCAGTTGTCCACCTCTTTCTTTGTTTAAAGGGATTATTTAACTGAATGGAATGCATTTTTCTTGTGCACTTTTGATCTTTCATCTTAAATAGTGCTTCCTTGCACAGTTGAAACATCTCAACAAAAGCAACTAGAGTTGCTGTGATTATCTCCTACAAAAAAGAGCTGAATAAATATTTGATCAGGAACGGGAATGAATGTTACAGAGATAAAGATCAAGATTGCTCCTTGGAATACAACAGTCCCTATTGCTGCTGGCATCACAGAAACGTCACTTCTAAAAAATGAATGGCCAGGATTGAATAATGAGATAACATTATATTGTTATATTATTTGTAAAGAATTAGGCACTAATTATGTGGATATATATCCTGAGGTGCCACGTTCACTGTAGCACTGCAGTCATGTGCCAAGTAGCAACGTATGAGTCCACCAGCCACATGCAGAGCTGAAAGAAATACACCCGACAAAACTCCAGCATTTTGAGTCTTGATTGAAGTGTAATTATTTCTAATTTACAGGAACCAGAAGACAGTCGATAGTAGGAAAGGTACATTTCAGGGGCAGATAAACTCACTTCCCCTTGCCTGTAAAAACTCCAACCTATGTTTCCACAGATTAGTTTTGAATTTATTCCCACAAGAAACACAGGTTATGTTCTCTTATGTTGGACAAGGTGAACCAGTTGGTTCTGATCTGCATTATCCAGTTCCTTTAGATTCTAAGAATAGCAATCATGTTGCCTTCCTTCTCCTTTCCAGTTAAGAATATGCCCAAAATTTTCAAATGAAATCAAAATAGAAGGTATAGTTAATTGTATAGAAGATCAACTGAAACTGCAAAGGGATATTGATAAAACGGAAGTAGTAATGGGGCATTTGGAAAGTCAAAATGCAATCCATCAGAGTCAGCATGGTTTTATGAAGAGTAAACCGTGTTTGACTAATTTGCTAGAGTTCTTTGAAGATGTGACAAGCAAAGTGGATAATAGGGATCCTGTAGATGTAGTATATCTGGACTTCCAGAAGGCCTTCGATAAGGTGCCGCACAAAGGATTAATACGCAAGATAAGATCACACAGAGCTAGGGGTAATATATTAGCTTGGATAGAGGATTGGCTAACCAACAGAAAGCAGAGAGTCAGGATAAATGGGTCTTTTTTCTGGATGGCAAGCTGTAACCAGTGGGGGGCAACAGGGTTCGGTCCTTGGGCCCCAACTATTTACAATCTATGTTAGTGACTTGGATTCAGGGATAGAAGGTACTATAGCTAAATTTGCAGATGACACCAAAATAGGTGGGAAAGTAAGTTGCAATGAAGAAATAAGAAATTTACATTGGGAGAGGTTAGGCAAATGGGCCAAAATTTGGCAGGTGGAGTTTAACGTGGATTAGTGTGGTCAGAAGAATAAAAAGGTGACTTATTATTTAAATGGAGAGAAACTTCAGAGTGCTTCAATGCAGAGGGATCTGGGTGTCCTCGTGCATGAATCGCTGAAAGCTAGTATGCAGGTACAGCAGGTAACATAAGGAAGGCAAATGGAATTTTGGTATTTATTGCTAAAGGAATAGAGTATAAAAATAGGGAAGTGTTGTTGCAACTGTACAAGGCATTGGTGAGACTGCACCTGGAGTACCGTGCACAGTTTTGGTGCCCTTACTTGAGGAAGGATGTAGTTGCATTGGAGACGGTTCAGAGGAGGTTCACTAGATTGATTCCAGAGATGCGGGGCTTGTCTTATGAGGAGAGATTGAGTAGTTTAGGCCTATACTCGCTAGAATTTAGAAGGATAAGAGGAGATCTAATTGAGGTATATAAAATGCTAAAGGGGATAGATAAAGTAGATGTGGAGCGGATGTTTCCCCTTGTGGGGCATTCTAGAATGAGAGGCCATAGTTTTAGGCTAAGGAGTGGTAGATTTAAATCAGAGACGAGGAGGAATTACTTTTCTCAAAGGGTCGTGAATCTGTGGAATTCACTACCTCAGAGGGCAGTGGATGGCGGGACACTGAATAAATTTAAGGAGGAGATAGACAGATTTTTAATTAGTAACGGGTTGAAAGGTTATGGGGAGAGGGCGGGAAATTGGAGTTGAGGCCGAAATGAGATCAGCCATAATCGTATTGAATGGCGGGGCATTGCCTACTCCTGCTCCTAGTTCTTATGTTCTTGTGTTCTTATGAGTTTAGACTAATAAGTGACATATGCAAGTCAATAAGTGTGAGGTGATGCAATTTGGTTGAAAAAAAACAGCACAGGCAGAATTTTATGGGTGGCGGGCTTCCCATCCACCATCTGAAGAGTCGGTGAGAACCACATTCCCACTGATGTCAGCTGTTCCACAGCCATTTAACGATCCAAGGAGCATAGGCTGGAGACGAGACTTCTGCACCTAACTTGAGAGGAAATCCCACCACACGGGGAGCATGACCACTGGAGTATCACTGGGAGCATGGCAGCTGGAGCACCACTGGGAGCATGACCACTGGAGCACCATTGGAAGCATGACCACTGGAGCATCACTAGGGGCATGGCCACTGAAGCATCACTGGGAAGCATGGCCACTGGAGCTTCACTGGGAGCATGACCACTGGAACACCACAGGGAGCATGACCACTGGAGCGTCACTGGGATCCTGGCCACTGGGGCATCATGGGGAGCGTGACCATTGAAGTGTCACCAGGAGCATGGCCACTGGAGCACCATGAGGAGCATGACCACTGGACCGTCACCGGGAGATTAGCCACTTGAGTGTCATGGGGAGCATATGCACTGGAGCATCACCAGGAGCATGGCCACTGGAACATTACTGGGGGCATGGCCACTGGAGCATCATGGGGGGCATGGCCACTGCTTAGAACTGCAGAGTTTTTTTTATCCAATCAAGGGTTGTGGGCTTCACTGGCTACGCCAGCATTTATTGCCCTTCCCTAATTGCCCTTGAGAAGCTGTCTTCTTGAACCGCTGCAGTCCATGTGGTGTAGGTACACTTACAGTGCTGTGACCCAGCAACAGTGAAGGAACGGCAATATATTTCCAAGTCAGGATGGTGTGTTACTTGGAGGGGAACTTCCAGGTGGTAGTATTCCCATGCATCTGCTGCACATGTCCTTCTAGATGGTAGTGGTCGTTGGTTTGGAAGGTGCTGTCTAAGGGTTCCACACTATGGTAAATATATATAGAGAGGGTACAAATGTAGATTCACAAAGGATGAGGAAATACAAATACATGGAACCACTTGAAAAATTAGGTCTTTTTTTTATTTGAATATCACAGATTGCCGGCTAATACAATATAAGTGTTTGAAATTAGGAAAGGATCGGGCAGGGTTGATAGAAGTAGATTGTTTAAAATAACTGAGTATCAAGAAAGAGAATCAAATGACAAATGCAAGAGATTTAGAACAAAGAGGAGAAGAAACTTTTTCACACACAGATTTCTGAGCCATGGAATTCACTTCCAGGGTTAATGATTGAGACAGAAACTATCTCCACATTCAAGATTAGATTGGATCAGTAGCTCTTGAAGGGATGTGGACCTGATTTGCTAGATGTGTGGATCTGGAAACTACAAAAGCAACACTTAAAACTGTGCGCAATCACCAATAGTAAAATACCTGATGTTTTCTATAAAATGGTCAGTAACAGAAAGCTGATGAGTAAATAAGAATACAACATGCTCTGGGTGGTTTGAACCACAACTGCAAACTTTCTCACTCTTGCAGCTTATAACATCATGCGAAGCCCTCAAAAATGTTCCTCTATTACAATATACTACCAGCCAGCTACTGCTCTCTGAGATCTTAATTATTATTCCGATAACATACGGTAATAAATAAGTCTCAGATTTTCTTCCTGTCACATGCTGGTGTCCAACTGGCAAAACTTGGCAATGGTGGAGGAAAACATTGGCATAAATGGCATTTGGAAGGTAGTTCATTACAACAAACAAAGAACTTTCTTGGATGGGTGTTACAAAACTGCTGTGTTGTTATGTTTTATGGCTTCGTCTGAACCCACGAATTGTAACTTTCTCCGTGGCAACTGTTACTCTACTTCTACTACGCTATTGTTACTAGCTGCTTTATTTGGGCGCTCCAGTTGTTTCAGAGCAGAAACTGACCTACTTTGAACATCAAATAAAATAAACTTAATGAGTTCATTTATGAAGTTTATTAACAATTCAAAATGAAAATAAATTGTATTCAATTGCCACCCAAAACCTATGCAAGAAAGATGATTAAAGCCCAAAGGAAAGGGATCTGCAAAGTAATGTGGAACACTGCAATATTATTTTTGATTTATAGTAATATTAAATGTCTTCATCGCTGCAGGAGTTCTTCAGGGCAGAATTGTAAGCCCAATGTTCTTCAGCTGCTTCATCAATGATCTTCCTTTATCATAAAGTCAGAAGTGAGGATGTTTGCATTTGATCGCCCTGTTCCATTCCATTCGTAAGTCCTCAGACAACGAAGCAGTCCAAGTCCACATATAGAAAGACCTGGACAAAGGTTTGGGCTGATAAGTGGCCAGTAGCATTCATGCCACATAAGTGCCAGGCAATGGCCATCTTCAGCAAAAGAGTATTTAACCACCTCCTCTTGATATTTAATGTCATTACCTTGATCAAATTTCCCCATCTTCACTATTGACCAGAATCTTAACTGGACCAGCCATACCAATATTGTGGCTACAGGGCAGGTCAGACTCTGGGTACTCTGTGGCGAGTGATTCTCTGCTCAACTTGACAAAGTCTTTACACAATCTACAAGGCACAAGTCAGGAGTGTGATGGAATACTCTCCACTTGTCTGGATAAGCACAGTTCCAACACCGAAGAAACCCTTCTTTTGAACTTTAATCAGCTAGGACAAAGCAGTCTGGCACCCCCTTGACCACCAATACATTGTTGCTGCAGTGTGTACCATCTAAAACATGCACTGCCTCAACTCATCAAAGCTCCTTCGACAGCACCTTCCAAACACATGAATCTATTGCCTAGAAGGACAAAAGCAGCTAGCGCATAGGAATACTACCATCTGCAAATTCCCCTCCAAGCTATACATCATTGTGATTTGGAAATATATTGCCATTCCTCGGTGTTGCTGGGTCAAAATCCTGGAACTCCCTACTTAACAGCACTTTTATCACATGGGCTTCAGTATTCAAGAAGACATATTTATATCAATTTTTATAAGAAAGTTCTCAGGATCGATATGAAGAAGTGGAGAGTGCATTGAATCAGTTCAAGCACTGGGGTAGATTTTCAACATGCTGCATGGCAGGAAGCTGGTATTGCAGATTGGGTAGCGATTATAGAAAACACCCTATTGAAGTAAAAAAAAAGAAAATTGGGCAGTTTTTATAATGGGTGACTTATCCATGATGGCAGTTTAACACCTGGAAGATAGGTTGAAAATATACCCCATTATCTCTGAGTTAGAGGGGCTGAAGAATCAGTCAGCACGCTATAGGAAAATGAAGGGATGCGATGTTTCTTATAAATACTAATGGTTAGATCCTATGATGAGCACATCTGACTACAGAACATGAAGACAAGTGTGATGGCTTTATGTCCTGAACTATAGAGACCATAAAGGTTACATGTTCAATTTCTGGATTGCAGTGAATTAGACCATCTCAGAAAGACAGCTAAAGAGTTATTGACCGGAGCGAAGGAGAGAATTCAGCAGGAGCTACTAAAACTGATCACTAGCCCATAACATCTGCTGATAAGTACTCAAGAGGTGGAATTTTGGTGAGAACACAATAGCATTTGGCTCCGATCCCAGCCCTAGTATGGGCCACTATCTCTAGGAGTGCACAAAGAAAGCTGGTGAAGGGGGAGGGGTGAATACTGAAAAA